>NW_015622542.1:4451764-4883164 GCF_000835495.1 Cladophialophora immunda | reverse complement strand
ATATGTGATCTGGTCTAAGTGCCTCCTCCTTACCCTGTAGCGCTCGAACGTATATCTTCTCCGCCTCGGCTAGCTTACCTTGGTTAGCGTAGAGGATGCCTAGGTTATTGACCGTACGGAGTGTCGATATGTGATCTGGTCTAAGTGCCTCCTCGTAGCCTTGTAGCGCTCGAACGTACATCTTCTCCGCCTTGACTAGCTTGCCTTGGTCGGCGTAGAGGAGGCCTAGGTTGTGGACCATATCGAGTGTCGATATGTGATCTGGTCCAAGTGCCTCCTCGTAGCCTTGTAGCGCTCGAACGTACATCTGCTCGGCGGCATTATACCGTACTTGCTATTTAAGAAGCAGCGCCAGCAACACCATCGCACCTAATCTGGTCCGTACTGAGTCATTCCGGTTTGCTGCTGCCCGAAAGCGACCGTGCACCAACCGCTCGGCATGCCTCGTGATCCGCCGATATCGAATCGTCGACAGATGATCCCAGTTTTCCGTGTCGACGTGGCTAGCCACACAGTCAAACGCTAACCAGTATTGCCTCGCGTCGATCGGGTGGTTCAACCCCTCTAACGTCCAGTCATGGACACACACGTGAAGACTATATAACCCGGTCTGATAATGCGCTTCTACGAGATAGTATCGTGTGAGTATACGCATCGTATCCTTAAACATAAACTCGTCGCCCGCTAATTCCGTAAACCACGCGGGTCGGTTGTCACCTTACCCTCTTTTGAAGAGTTGGAACTAGACATCCTGGTGATCCAAATATGCTATAAATCGTAAGAGATATGCTGCACGCGGGCATTGTTGCTCAATCCGCGTGAATGATAGAGTCCATGTCGTGTAGAGTGTGCGCGAAGGATAATCGGGTAATGTCTCCATCGAATCAATCACTTTCTATCGCGCATGATACTGTCGAAGATACTGGCTAAAGCTGATCGAAGACTGACTTAAAAAGGCTCCCGCTGTTGCCAGAGCTAAGGGATGCCCGTCGAGTCGCTGGGCCAGGAGTCGGGCATCTTGGTCTTCAAACGGTTAGATATAAACAGCGAGTAGTGAATTAACCTCCCTTACCTGATTCTGCGTTGTCGCGTCCGGACTGAGTAGCTAGAACTCGAACGCTATCGTCTTCCTTACTCATCGATTACACCCGCACCTTGACTCCGTTCACTCGATCCGGCTGTCGCGTGGTGACGATGACCGAGCTATATGCGATAAATGAGAAATATTTATGAAGCGAGTACTTATCCGGATCGTCGTGGTTGTCGAAGATAAGTAGCCACCGAGTGTTATCGTGTTCCGAGAGCTAATTCGAGACGGACATACGAATCTACTCGCCATTAAGCTTACCGACTGTCTCTAGAGGTAGTACTCGATGGGCCACATTCCGTAAGCTCGTCTGGAGGCTGACCTTAGAGGTGGTATTTAGCTAGAAGACGGACGAATAGTCGGTCCGATGTCGTTTGGCATAGGAAATCGCCAGCTAAGTCTTGCTAATCCCACCTAAGCCGCCGAGAACAATCACCTTTCTGCGGGAGTCGACTGTGTCGGACTGAGGCTGCAAGATCGACTCCATCTGGTGAATCTCGCTCTGTCGACTAATAAAGAGATCCTCGTCCATGTCCGGAGCATCGTAGAGATTGAGACCGAGATTATATTCTACTGAGACATCAGCACTTCTATCCTATACATAGAAGTTAATCCACGATATATTTAGCTCTCACTACCTCGAGGAGATGAGTTGCAAGACTTACTTATTACCGCTGCAGCCCGTTTGACCGATATCACTTCTGCTGGCTTGACAATGGCTAATAGTTCTTTGGTAAACCCGGCAGCGGTGGCCGCCGCATATTCCTACCACACGTCGTTCTTATGGGAATCGGCATAGTCACAGATCCCTCGCACCACAACATAGGGAAAATCAGTCATTAATCCAGCGGCCTCCATTTCCACGCACTTGGCGCCGAATTCGCGGCCTAGCCGAGCCCGTTCGACTACATTCTTCATCAATTCGTTTCCTGAAGTAATGACCCCGTAATGAACCTCGGGACTGTGGTCTTCACGAGGCTGTCGGTTGATAATGCCGTTTTGACATTCGGTGTAATGACCCCCGTCTTGGTGGCCTTCGACGTTGCTATAAAACAGTGTGTCTTTCTCCACACCAGGATGCACGTACCCTCCCTTAGCTAATCGTAGAAATCGCTAGACTATTGCAGAAACAGTCTCCGGGATCTGTGAACCATACATTTGGTGTCTTGATTGGAGGTTGGCCAGCGCGGTCAATAGGAGCGTTGGAGGTGGCCGCAGCATGCCCTTCCGCTCGAATACTCTATCTCCCAGATTCTTCCGGAGGTCGTACTGCACCACGCCCCCGTACGTCCCGTCAGGCTGACTGACCACCACGTCACCGAGCCTAATGTCCCCGCCTTTGTGGGAGCTTGGGATTCCTCCCCCGATGCCAACCATTAGGCCGAAGCGGATGCTAGTAAAAGTCCTCAATATGTTGGTCGCCACGGTCGCCGCGGAGACGGTGCCATACACTCCGGTAGGTAGGTACGCCATCACTACGTTATGACCATGAATACGTCTTAGTATGTAACTGTTATTGTCGTGCAGCACTTGACTCGTATATGGTTCATGCTCTTCATCTAGCATCACCCGCGCGGCCGTTAGCTCCTTAAGGAGGGCGCACACCCAGCCCACCTGGTACTCTTCGATCGGTAGAGGAGGCATCGTCGAGAAGGCTCAGGGGATAAGTAAGACGAGATCGTATGGGCAATCGGTGATGGCAGGAGAGGCAGGATCTCGCATCGGTAGGGGTTGGGAATAACGGGAATCTCAGGATCTAGAGGACCTGGTGTCATGGAAAGAGCTCGGAATAAGCGAAATAAGGACATATTGGAGAATGCGCAATCAGGCTAAACGTCGAATCGAGCTGGTATGCCGACCAGGTCTGGATGCGGCTGCAATATGCACGGCGGCAATTGACCAAGAGAGCGATGTGTTGGCACTCTCATTGTGCTGGTACGTGATCGTGGCATATTAACCTCAATTGCTTGCTGAAACCGCAGGAGGAGATTTGAACACAGATGGGAATATCGATGGTACTGTACTGTACTTAGACGTAACTACCTCTTTTCATGTTGGCTCTCCTTGCATCCCTCGAGTACGCGGCATTTAGCCCTCTGAGAGCGGTTGGTAATGGTCGAAGTCGATTTGGAGTAAAATCGTTGCTGCTATTAATGTTCGCGGCCTCAGATACAGTAAGATGCGGTCGTGCCAAGTCTGTACTCGCTGTTGATTGGTGAATGCGAGGATCTGCGCTTGGATGCGATACTATATGGGCTAGACTCAACCCATGTGGACCCGAATATATTTTGTGTATATGCGGAGATGAAGGCGCAATTGAATCAGTGTGTACTGTAAGAAGAAATGTAGGAAATTGTCTCTTGACGTCTCCGAGCGCGAATATTTGCAGGTGAGTCGCATGAGGGTGGCATATTTGTTCGGCTTGTGATTTTGGAGAGGTTAGCACGCTTAGATGACAGCGACGGAAGCACGAGTTGCGCATTGTCGTTGCCCGAAACTTAGCCTTAGACGTTGCGTACATAGATCGAACACACCCTCCAGCGAATTTGGGTGCTAATGAAGGGGCGAAGGGGCGAAGGGGCGAAGGGGTGAGGCATGTCAATGTGTTACTGTACATAGCTGTGTTGTTCGTGACGAGATATCCGCGACTGGAATAACTCCGCCGGTAATCTATTCTCAATAAGAAAAGTCTAGCGTCCAGCCTGACTCTCAATCGCCTTTTTACTTCGAATGAAGGCGCTAATGGCGACTCGCGGAACGGTAAAGAATATACTAGCTGTATGGCGCGTATTATATAAACATGTCTTTACAACTACTGTAACCAAGCTCGAAAACTGGGTGGTTTTAATCGTACGTGGTGATTGGGTATAGTTTTAGGGGAGCAATTACATATTTAGCTAGACTACGTCTACAGATTCCTTAGCTCCCGCCGAGACAAAGTCGCAATGTGTCCTCAAAGGGGAGGGCGGTTTCGGGAAGCCCTGTAGCCCGCAGAAGAAACGATCCTCTTGCAACACCACTCATGTTCACCAAGAGTCGACTTCATCGTAGCCCCTTTGATCGAGCTGACTCAGATGGGGTTGAGTGTGTGGATGTGGGTGTGGGTGTGGGTGTGACTGTGCTGGATCCTGCGGGAGGGAGGAGACAACCCATCATATGCCTCTGTGTGTCTGTCTGTCAGAGGAAGAGACGATCAGGAAGTAACTAATGAGAAAGACCATTAGTCGTGGATTGTAAGAACATACCTCGGACACCTAAGGTACCATCCTGTGCCATCCATCAATCCCTGGCTGAGGTTTGACTGCATACGTCATAAAGGCACGAGAAGGTGGGAGGATCAGCGGCCACCCACTGAAAGACGAAGCCCATTGCTGGATTGCCCCGATAGTGGAGAGCGAGAGAGACGCACCAGCAACCGAGACAGATTCGGCGACAGCGAGCCAGAGACGATGATGGACAGAGAAAGTCGGATCTTCAGGCCTCCCGTCCCACGGCTGTCGCGGCCACTCTGATATACGTAAGTACTGACTGTATGAACGGAGGATATACAGCATAAAGAAGACACTGGGAGTGTATCTAATACCTACCTAGGCATGTATGTGTTTACCAGACTCTCTCACCACTCACCCTCTAAGGTACATATGAGAACCACAGTGAGCAATCATCTCCAGCCTCAGAGCACGGAAAGTAGTAACCACCTCGCAAAGGAGCCCACTCTCAATCGCCCATTCTCCGATCTTCCTATATTAGGCGTCCTAAACGCCTGATCCCTTTCCACAGCGGCCTGAATGGGGGACTGTGTATGATAGGTATAAAGGGCTGCGGGCCGTACAACCTGACACCGTTGAACGACTCGATTCCTCAACGATAGCATTACTTGGAATCCCATAACAAAGAGAAGGCATTATCTTCAAGCCTAAAGTCTCAGTACCGCTGGCAAGGACAACCTATCCTCTGGAACATTCACTAGGACAACCGTGGGTGTAAAGGGCCAGGATGTCGACTACCACCACCACTCAAACCCGTCCCTCATACTCTGTCGCGCTCAAGGACAAGAACGAGGACAAGGACACGCTGACGGCCTCGTTCAACTACTGGGGCAGCACGTCGGCGCCCCAAGAGTCCGAGATCCTGCACATCTTCAACGGCTCGTCGACCGAGCTGCAGCGCGTGCGGTGCCCCGTGGCCGACATCCGCCCCTACGGCCTCTCGTCCTTCGACCTGACGACGCACGGCTTCCAGGTCCTGCGCCACCCGTCGACGCTGTTACCCCCGCAGAGCGACGCGGTCCCAGACTTCCACGACTCGGACCTGGTCAACGCAACGTACTGGCCGGAACTGGTGTCCATGCTGAAGGCGCAGCTGGGCGTGCGGAGCGCCGCGGCCATCGGCACCACGGTCCGCGACATCAAGGAGACGGATGCCGACACGTTCGACCCCAAGAACCCGCGCTTCGTTAAGCAGAGCCTGCAGCCCTTCTTCATCGTACACGGCGACTACACGGCCGCGGGGGCCCGGGCGCAGCTGCGCGCCGTGGCGCCCACGTTCTTCGAGGACAACCACAACATCGAGGGCACGACCGAGGCGGAGCGGCGCGAGTTCTTCGCCCTGCGCGACGAGATCATCGCCGCCGAGGACGCGGCCATGGGCCAACAGGGCCTGAGCGACCAGTGGGAGTGGAGCGGGCAGAACTACCACGGCCCGCGCTGGGCGATGCTCAGCGTCTGGCGCCCGCTGGAGCCCGTCCACCGCGACCCGCTGGGCGTGCTGGACCCGCGCACCCTGCTTTCCAGGACCGACGACGACGCTATCGAGAAGAACAACCCCGCCTACATCGCCCTGCAGCGCGTGTACAAGGCCCGCCCGGGCTTCGCGCCCGAGTTCCGCAGCGAGAACATGATCGCCGTCGCGCCCCGGGACGGCGCCATGCACCAGTGGTACTACATCAGCGAGCAGCAGCCCGACGAGGTCTACGCCCTGAAGCTGTTTGACAGCGAGGCACATCGCCAGGGCCGTCGCGTCGCGCCGTGGGTTGCGCACAGTGCCTTTGCGCTCCCGGACCAGGAGGACCAGAGGCTCCGGAGGAGCGTCGAGGTGAGGATGCTGGTGATTTGGTAGGTAGTTGGTTGTCTAGATAGAAATGATAATAATTCCCAATCAAGTTTCTGCGGTGCTACTTCCCGTCGACCAGGGTTTGTCAGGGGACGAAAAAGGGGTGTGTAGAAAAAGAGATAAATCTTTCGAAGAATGGAAATAGTTTTGATCAAAGAGAGGTTGAGCCGCTTGACATTCATCGAATTCATCTTTCACACCTTCACGTTGATTTCAACTCAACTTCTTGCTCCGGCCCCTGATTCTCAATCTTGTATAGTCCCTCCTCCAGCGGACATGTGTAACATATATCAGCCTCGACCTCGACCTCGACCTCACGACTCCAGCTAAGCTTCAACTACACCGGGACGGCAATCTCCACGCTCTTCTCCGTAGCATGCACGCCGTTATCCTTGGCGACGCCGTTGCTCGCCCCGTGCACGACAGTGAAGCCCTTCCAGTCGCCCAGCGTCTCGCGACACTGCGCCTCGTACATCTGGATGCCGCCCGGGTGGGTCAGGATCTGGACCCTCTTGCCCGGGATGTTGGACGCGTTCCACCAGCTGTTGGTGAGCGGGAAGAGCGTGTGCTTGTTCATGGCGTCGATCATGCCGTCCCACTCGTCCTCGGCGTCGCGGTTCGGCTCGATCGTCGCGGCGCCCTCCTTCTCCAGCTTCTCGATCGCCGCGAGAATAAAGTCGCTCTGCGCTTCAATGATGGTCGGTCCGTTCGACAGGGCGGTCGGGGCTATATGGCAAGGAGGTCAGCTTTGGGGTGGGGGATCCGCGGGAGGGGAGGGGACGAGGAGACGTACCATGGGGAGTGTAGACCATGAAGGCATTCGGAAAGCCGTTGAATGTCATGCCAAGGTACGTCCGGATCCCTTCCTTCCAGACGTCCTTGATGTCGACACCGTCCTTGTTCTTCAATCCCATCTGTGTCAACCTGGTTCTGAGGTTAGCGGTGGCTCTCCCAACGGACGGCAAGAGAAAACTCACGATCCCGAAAACGAGTCGAATCCTGTCGCCAGAACCACCACGTCGAAATCCATCTGCGTGCCGTCCTCCATCAACATGCCGGTGGCGTTGAAGGTCTTGAGCGGGTTCTGGTTCATGTTGACAATGTGGACATTCGGCCGATCGAGCATCTCGTAGTAGTCCTGTTCCAGCGGACATCTCTTAGTGCCAAAGTAATAAGGTGCTTCGACGGGCACCATCAACTCCTGCTTCCTTGGGTCCTTGATCCGCTGCCTCATCTTCTTAGCCCAGAAATCGTACACCTTTTGATTTGCTTCTTTGCTCAGGACCACGTCGTTGTAGTTTACCATGAGGTAATTGAAGCCTCCTCTCTGCCAGATTTCTTCAAAATGCCGCTCGCGCTCTTCGTCGGACACATCAAACACGCCGCATGGCTCGGCTGAACCGGGAAATCCGGCCCTCGACTGACGGCCCTCGCGGAACAGAGCCTGGAAATAAGACTTCCACCCCTTCTGTTCTTCGGGGCTGAGCGGGCGTTGGCCCATCGGCAAGCACAGACTCGGCCGTCGCATGAAGACGGTGAGTTGGTCGGCTTCCTTTGCCAATTCCTGCACGACCTGCACGGCGGTGGCGCCAGCCCCGATGATGGCCACTTTCTTTCCCTTCACACTCATGTCTTCGGGCCAGAAGCCGGTGTGATGCAGGACTCCGTTGTATTTTGTCAATCCGGGGAAATCCGGGATATGCCTACGGTGCAGCAAGCCAGTGCATAGGATCAAGTACTTGCTCTGGGCAATATGGCCTTGCTCAGTCTTGACCGTCCACTTCTCGTCGCTCTTGCTCCATCGAGCATCGACCACGTGCGCGTTGAACTGGACGTCCTTGCGCAGGTTGAGCACCTTGTCGACGTGCGCGCAGTACGCCCGGATCTCCTTGTGGCCGGGGAACTTTTCGGTGAACTCCCAGTCGCGCCATACCTCGGGGATGTTCAATTGATAGTAGGGCCACTCCGAGTCCACACGGGCTCCCGGGTACCGGTTCCAGTACCAGACGCCGCCAAAGTCGCCTCCCGACTCGAAGACCTTTGCGTTCAAGCCCGCCTTACGGAGACGATATAGCATGGATATGCCACTGAAGCCGGCCCCGACGACCAGGACGTCGCAGTGGACGATGGCGCCCATCGATGGGTTTGTATCCGTCATCCTGTTTGGGGGAGCAAAGAGAGGTGTACTGGACAAGGTCGAGAGAAGAGTCGTGCAACGGGAGGGAACGAAGGAGATACTCTTATGGCAACTCAACGGAAGGCCTTGTCACACCTCTTATCCCGCGGGACATGTCGTGAAGGCGCTCTCGGGCCTACTAGCCCCGTCCCAATTCCAATCGCCTAGTGCGTCTGATTTGCTGCCCACGATCCATTCCTCTGCCAAGATCAGCTGACAGTGGCCAGTGTGGCATCCTCTATCAGCCTACTGTCCGAGCTCGCCATGGCAGAGGGAAGCGGAGTGAGGGGTCTGCGCACGACATAGCCGGGATTCCTCATTTGAAGTTTGGGCCGGATGTTGCGATTGCCGAGGTCTGTGAAGATGTGGGAACGGCTACCCAAGGTATAGATCTAGAGAGTTGTTGATGGCTGGTGCCCAGGAGAAGTAGAATGCCCTCTGAACTTCCCAGCTGCCGGTTTATGATGCTGCATGGCGAGGCGCCAGAGGTTGCACAACATCTCCTAGTGCCTCTGGTATGTCCGCGAGGAATACGGGTACTACCCAAGTGCCCCACGAAGTGCGCAGCTCGCTAGATCGTAAGCCAGGCTGCGGGGGATCGACTTGTATGCTGACATGCCCTAATAGTAGAATAGAAACCACTCCTCAATTCGTTTCAGTCTATGCCAAGTGCGCCTGAGACCCGAAAGAATCATCAGCAACTACTTCGCCCATCGTATCTCTCCAGTCTTTGAATTTCCTGGCAGGTAGCCGATGCTCAAACATGACATCAATCTCGGCGGCAGTACGTTCCTTCATTTCTGGAACGAAGCGCCAGGTCAGCACCCACGCAATGGCCGAGAACCCTGCGATGATAAACCCCGCCTTGGCCCTGAGGTCACCTTTGTCGACGTTGTATGCATAAGGAAGACTGATCCCAAAGGCTCCCTGTGCTAAAGCTCCTGAGCACCATCCGATCCCTTGGGTCTTTGCACGAAGTCGAAGGGACGATGTTTCGGCGCCGACCACGTACGAGACCGGCCATATCCCGACCCCGACAACGACGATAACCACCATCATGGTGACCGCTGTATACCTATCGAGAGATTAGCAGGGCGGCTCGACCCAACAAAAGAGAGTTCATACCATATCACGACAACACCATCAAAGCACCCAGCAATGCCCATCCCGAGCCAGAGGACTGTGCTGCCGATCAACGATGTCATGCCGAGGACTCGTCGCCCGACTTTGGTCACAACCCACATGCTGACGATATTGGCGAGCAGCCCCAGGCCTACGCCAAGCTGGAGGAACAGGAGAGCGTTATCTGCACTCATGCCGACGACATGGATGAAATAGCTGGCATCGGCGAGTAAGGAGAGCCCAAAAAGCTGGGGCAGCGTGTTTGCAAAGATAACAATCAGCGTGCGCCGTCTGTTTGTGCCTTGGAAACATTCCGTGTACGTTGCGCGATCGCGTTTGGCCCGCTCTTCCTCTTTCTGCAGCGAGACTACCAGGTTGTCTATGTTCTTCTGCGTGTCGGTTCTTGAGCTGTCGAGACGTTGTTGGGCTCTGAATGCCTTGTCGTATTTCCTCTTGCGGAGCAGGTATGTTGGACTCTCGGGCACCAGCAGAGCTAGGACGAAAGGGACAGCCGAAAACGGCCATTGTGCAATCATCGGGGTGGTGTAGGGCCGATTCCCCGGATAGTCCAAGGATGTGTAGACGACGACCGCACCAATCAATTGCCCAAGCAGCGTGAAGACCGGAAAGAATGCCATCACTGACCCCCTCAGCTTCGGCGGTAGGATTTCTGAGAGATAGGTCTGCGTGGTACACAGGAGCGATCCAATTGCCAGCCCCTGAATGAGCTTGGCTGCGAGGAAGGTGCCCCGCCGCGAGTCCAGTACGTCGAGGAAATGAGAGCAATATATGATAGCCACCCCCGCGGCTGACAACAGGCTTCCCAGGGCGAGTGTCGGCCGCCGTCCAACACGGTCTTGAAGCCAGCCGGCGATAATGCTTCCGATCATAATGCCTATGGGGCTGACAGCATTCCACAGTCCCATCCACATTGACGGGATGATGTGGCGGTCATCCAATTCGCGGCCATAGTCTTCCCTGGGAACGATGCTGTTAGCCCTGGGGACGATATTGGTACCGGGGACAGGGCAGACTCACTGAAACGCTGGGATAGCCGAGACGTTGCCAACTATTGACGTGTCAAATCCATAGAGCAAGATGGCCGACGTCAAACCGAATGAATATCCCAGAACTTTGGGCCATTTCCTGATAGACTTCCACAGCGTTGGTTCGTCGTCCACCGACTGCTCAGTTGTCTGCGGCGAGAGGTCGAGGCTCGGCGTCGCGATGGAAACCTCCTTGTCGGCCATGTCTTTTCTGTCCGTGGAGGGCGCGTCGTGGACAAACGGAGTAGTAACTGGGTTTTTGGCACGCGCATGCTTCTTTTAATCCCACTCTGGGTTACAACCCCGCAGTGTGATGTGCTGTGCTTCTCTGCGCCAACCCCAGCAGGGAGGGTGAACCAACACAGTCCGGGGTCTCTGGGGGTGGCATCTCGAAGCTTGTCCGACACAACCAGATCTTCGACCAAAGACTAAAGTGAGATTAGTGAGTGGTTCGCCTCTGGCAGGGGGCATGTCAGACCGTTCCATGTCTCAATCCCAGATCGGCGCGGGATGGTGGTGATGGTCTTCTATAAGGGGAAGTTCGCTTCGCTTGGCCGCCAATCAATCTCTTCCCACTTCCCCCTTCCAGGGTCGGTAAGATGCTTGGAACTGATGGTTTTGCACACTGCCCAGTCGACTAGGAATAGAGCTGAAATTCTTAGCGTCAATGTGATTGCCGAAGAGACTGTGATTGACGCAAAGAAGCAGTGACAGAAGGTCGAGCTTCAAGCCATTCGCTGGCTAGCGCCTGCACATGACAATAATTCCCTGTCAGACGATCATTTTCCAGTGCAACCCTGCGCTTCTTCGGTGAGCGAGTCGATCCTTTTTGTTCTTTGATCCTTTTCCCACTTCTGGAACAAGCCTGCCACTCTGAGCATTTGACACTTGACGCGATGACACAAGACAGAAGGCCGATGGTGCTGGGAGATCTGGTTCCCTCTTCCATTGGGGCTACGGAGTAACTAACTTGTGCAACCACAGCATACACACGGACACACCTGGCCATGCATCCTACCGAGACATTCAAAGCTCTAATGCTTGTCTTCATCTTCATCATAGTGCCCTGACGGATCGTCCTTCAATGACGGGTCCAGAACAACACGTGGGTCATCACTTTCGACCCATCCTAAGAACGGCTGGCTCAGCTTGTAACCCATGAGCTGTTGGATGTGAACAGGCATCTTGAGCACCACCTCCTTTGGAATGGCCAGGTATTCTAGAGTCACGCGTTAGCCTGTGTCACAGGTTTGGCCTGTTCAAAATCGACATTATCCCAAAAAGAGACGGGAACTCACGGTTTTCTTCCTGGCGCAACCAGCCCTTGGTCATGAAGCAACTGAAACCATCAGCATTTCCTCTCGTGCTCGAGTGGCGCGATGACCTTACCTGAAGAGCAAACGTTCTTGGTCTGTCGTCTTGTTGGCAGATCCGCCATGATAACATGAACTCAACATCATAAAAGCATCCTGCATACACCATCAGTATTTTCCTGGTGATTTTATGGCATCGCGCACTTACACCTGGTTCTAACTCTGCGTGCACAGCGAGTTCCTCCTGAGGAGGTCGGTCCTTGGACCACAGATGACTGCCAGGGATAAACCTTGTCGCACCATTTTCTCTGGTTGCAGGTTTGCCAGCAATGAACCAGCCAATGCCAACATCACGGTCATAGTTGTCAGGATATACGGCAACTTCTTTCTCATAAGTCTGATGACACCAGCTATCCCTATGCAGGGGCTGGTCCCACGCGCCTGGTCCGATGGAGAAGCAAATCGAGTTGTTGAGTTGGGGATCCGACGTGGCAAAGATCTTCTTCTGACCACTCCAGTACCAGTTCTTGGTTGTCAGGAACTCCTTGCACACAGCCTGATACAGTGGATGGTTGATGATGTGCTCGGCACAGATCGGACTTTTGCCAATCATACCTTCGACCCTCCGAGTTTGGATCGGAAAGAAGTCTCCCTCCCACACGACATCCGCTTCGATGTGTGGGCGCAACTCTCTTTCCACTTGGGCAAGGATGGCCTTATCAACAGCTCCTTTGACTTTGCATCCACCACTGATTTTCAAGGCTTTGATGACTTCTGCCGGGTCGGCATCAGCCTCGAAGGTGAGGACGGGTGGAAGACTTTCCGCCTTGATTGGGATAAAGGCCCTTTCCGGCGCCGTGGTCGTGACTGTTGTGGTTGCCATTCTCCGCAGCTCTCTACAATGTGGTCAAACTCATCTCCATACCCTCACAAGCCCTCACAAGCCCGTATATAACACATTACATTCCTCTACTGACTTTCCTACCGAAATGGGAAACTGTGGCTTTCCAGGATCCTTATCTCAGAGGCCGGTTCGAGTCGGTCATCTCCACAAACTCACTTGCCCAATTGGGCGTTATCGTTCTTGGCCAACCCTTCTAACCTCGAAGGTTTAGACAGACCTCGATTTGGACCACTTACCAGCCGAGGCTGTTGCATGGTGTATCTCGTCAACCTATCGCAAGGGCCCGGACTTGATGACATTTATCTTTCATGCCTAGAGAGGCAATCGAGGCCTTGCCCAGCTTATCACGCCAACGTGCACGTTCGTATAGACGGGCAGATACATATCATGGCAGGAGAGAAGCTGCCTCCTGAGACAGCGACATCTTCTTCAGTTCCCTCCGGCCAGACTTAGACGTTCCAAACTGCCTCAGGATGGCAACTTCCTCCGCCGCGGGAGACCGCAAAGATGCTCAGATCGACATTGATGACCTTGAATTGCAGGCTCAGGGTTATACCCGGGCTATGCCACGACGATTCTCTCTTCTCTCCCTCATATCGATGTCTTATGCCCTCCTCGCAACCTGGAACGGCTTTGGCAGTGCTTTCGGTACCGGTTTTACCGAGGCCTCTTCCGCGGGTTCCATCTGGACTCTTGCCATCGCCGCAGTCATGACTGCAGTCACAGGCATCGGCATGGCCGAGCTGTCCAGCGCATTCCCTGTTGCCGGTGCTCAATACTACTGGTCCTATGTGGTATCCACACCTGAATGGGCACCCTTTGCGTCATACATGTAGGACGAGAACAGTACCTGTATCGACTCTTGCTAACCAATGCCAGATCTGCGGGAATCAGCACTTTGGGATGGTGGCTCGGTCTTGCCAGCGTGACAAACTTCATTGCGGCGATGATTACTGGAATCGCCGTTCTCAATTATCCAGACTATGTCATCGAACGGTGGCATATCTGGCTGGTCTTTGTTTTGGTTACCTGGTTAGCCGTTGCGATGAATGTGTTTGCGACAAAATGGCTTCCTATGTGGAACAAATTTATTCGTGCGCCTTTTCTCTCAGATTGCCAACTTCTTCACTAATTTACAAACAGTTTACTTCTCGGCAACGGCCCTAACTGTTACAATAATCACGATACTTGCATGTGCCGCTCCCAACTACCAATCCGCGAAATTTGTCTTCTCCGATATAACAAATTCAACTGGCTGGCCAAACGATGGGCTTGCCTTTCTTCTCGCAGTTGTGAATGCTCTATATGGCTTCCTTGGGGTCGATTGCGGCGCCCATTTGTAAGTATTAACCCTTACCCTTACTCTATTTTCTGTCTCGCAGTTGCTGTGACATTTGATAGCTGACTATTCTGCAGATGTGAAGAAATCCCTAATCCGACTGTCAATGTACCGAAAGTTATTGTAAGGCAACTTGTTCGATCGCAAGAGAAACACTGACTGACGGATGACTCCAGATGTACCCAGTTATCATGGGATTTGTGACTTGTGAGTGGTTTATAGGTGTATGGACAAGGTGGCTGACAGAATTCAGCTTTTCCATATGCGATCTCGCTGTCATTTGTGATTACCGACTTTGAGAGCGTTATTTCCACTCCGACCGGCCTTCCTCTGATCGAAGTCTACTATCAAGCCACAGGGAGCAAAGCCGGCACTTCGGTCCTCATGGTGGCGTTTGCGATCTGCTTTTTCGGCTGCGCCACTGCAAACATCACCAGCGCAAGTCGCCAAATGTGGTCAGCATCACGAGACAACTGTTTCCCTCTGTCAAGATATTGGAAGCAAGTCCACCCCCGATGGCAGATGCCGCTAAATGCAGCATGCCTCCAAGCAACACTCGTCTCGGTAAGTTTCCAGCCCCCAAGCGATTACTCTGTTACTGACTATAACCCAGCTGTACGGTCTGATCTTCTTGGGTTCTTCAGCCGCGTTTTCTTCCATGGTTGGGGCATGCATCGTATTTATGACGACGTCATATGTTGTTCCTCAAGGGATCTTGGCCTGGCGTGGACGGGATAAGATTCTCCCGCCTCGACAATTGGATCTGGGGAAGTGGGGTCTTCCGCTGAACGTGCTTGCTTGCGTCTGGGTGATCTTCATCGACATCATCTACTGCATTCCTGCCTCATATCCTGTTACACTGGAGAACATGAACTGGATCAGGTAAGTGAGCCCACCAATGCGCAGTGAGGCTGCTGACGAGGCATTAGCGTGGTGACGGTCGGTCTGGTTTCGTTCCTCCTAATTGCTTGGTTCACAAGCCAGCGACATGTTTTCAAAGGGCCCAACATCAACTTCGAACTTCTTCAGGCTGCTCGCCATGATGAGCTCCTCGGCCATCGAACCATTGAAGGAATTTCAGTTGGAGATGATAATGAGATCATGGAAGCACTTAGGCAGCGCTCGATATCCGAAGCCAAGAAGGTGTAGAAGTGTGTATCCGGGGTTGTAGATTGGTGTCTCAGTCGAAGATGGAACTCTTTTGGCAACAAAATAGTCCCTGTCGGAATTCGTAGGGTCTGATATCTCGCGCAGAAACAATATATCTCACTTTGGGTCTGGTTCAATATCCGCAATCTCCTATCTTTATAAGAGTGGATCGTGGCAGCCGTCTGAATGTCTGAGCTGTGGGCACTAAGACCGCGAGTGGAAACGCGCCGCCAGAATAAGGTCGCCAAATTCGATGTCTGCTCTCTTTCCCTCCTCTTCTCCCTCTCTATATGTTCCTCAGCCCAGAGCCCTGTCTGTTTTCCAACCGAGTTCTATGTGACCTCGATTCTCTTTTACTCTCTTCATGAGAAGTGCGACAGTCGACTCCACGGGCAGACATCGAATGATGGCAGCGGCCTTATCTCCTTATCAGCAACCCTCGTCCGTGTCAAAGGCTCGCCGAACTAACTCTCTAGCCTTTGCAAAATCAAACTGTCATAACTGCGAGGCAATTGGCATACGTTGCGATAGACAACGGCCGCGATGCACGACGTGCCAGCAATCTGGGCGACTGTGCCAGGGTTATTCGATGCAGTTGACATGGCACCGTAACCACTCCACCGCTGATAAGCCCCCTAAAGTGCGGGCGGCTCTCTCCCAAGCGAAGAACGGCACGGCAGCATCCTCTTTCGCTGAAGGCAGTTTACATCACGACGATCACAAGGGCAATGGCGAGGGGTCTGCTTCTACCCATCCCCGGCAGTACATGTTCGTGGCTGGACGGCCAGCGAAAAGACGAAAGCGCCAACACGTCCTGGAAGGCACTACGACAAGAACAGTCTCTTTCGATAGCAAGAGGAACGCTCCTACCACCGAGTTACAATCTCCTCATGAGGCAACAGATGCGTACCAAGTCCCCCCCGTGGTGACCGAATATATGACAGCCCAGACACAAGTAGAGCTGTACTCCCCACAATTGCCATCGCCTTCTGATGCTACATGGCTACATGGGCATTTAGACCCGGACATTGTAACTGAAGTTCAGGCCGTGGGCACGCCCGATAGCGAGAGCCTGGAACAATGTCTGCAAATCCAGCATTCTCAGGTTTCGTCCGCAGCATGGAGCCCTGCTCCGTCGGAGAGTCTCGACGGCTCCTTGTCTGACACTGGGCATCTTACTGATTCTGAATATACAAGCCAAATCAGCCTGTCGTACATTCCCCAAGTCTGCTTTCCGACATTACACGACAAGTTCTCGGGGCTCCTCGACATGTGTACGTTTGAACTCGATGTCCCAGGGTGGTGGATGCAGGGTTTACTGACAATGTTCATTCCAGATGATCAAGAATTCTGCAATTACCCAATCACTTCCGACTTCAGCATCAACCCTTACCGCTATAGGCCCGAAACAACCAAAGGCTCCCAGCACTTGCTGCACGCCATTATGGCCATTTCATGCCACTTTAGGCTACGGTCTCCTTCTCAGCCTTGCCCGCCTATGGAGGCGCTGAGCCACAAAAACACGGCGATGACATTGTATCAAGGGGCGCTGACAGAGACAGGCATCTATAGTAACGCCTTGAGCTTACTGGACACGGCTCTTGCCCTCTGGCAACTTGAGGTAGGTATTCACGACAAGTGGAGCTCGTTGTGTACAGTGTGCTGACTCGCATTTTCCGGAAAGGCCACCATTTCGGCTCTTAACATTTGGCGATCTCACTTGGCCGACGCATATCATCTTTTGGAGCTTTATGGTGGAGTGAGAAGGTGGTCCGTGAATAGGAAAGCGAATGTCCAAGTCTCGATGATTCTTTGGTGAGCTCGAGCAAATTCCGCCCTCACCCAAAATCTTGTGCTGAACAGTCTAGGTGGGACGCCATGGTATCGCTACTAGCACGAACCGAATGTGTCCTGCCCTACGTATACCTCGAGACCGTCCTCAAAACCGAAGGACGGCATCCTTGGACCTTCTACCAGTTGAACGGTTGCCCGCGCGAACTGTTCGTTCCCATGATGCAGCTCGCCAACCTTTCCGGCCGTAAATGGAGCAAGACTGCCTCAGAGTTGGTAACGGAGATTGAGCAGTCAATTACCAAGTACGTGTATCCTGGTCGAGGCCTCGAGTGCGACTCGGACGAGGAAGAAGCGATGCACACCGAACGTGATCGGTATCATTGTTGCGAGGGATTCCGGTATGCATTGCTGATCTACATCCTGCGCATCTTCAAATGGCCACGCGCCGACCGTCCCGAAAAGGTGGGCGCTCGGATCTTGTTCCTTTCCCGCGTCTGCCTCGACCATATCGCGGCATGCCGACCGACTTCATTGATCCAGAAGCAGCTCCTGTTTGCCGTCTTCATAGCGGGGTCAGAGGCACGTAACATAGCACATCGTGAGCTCGTGGAAGAGTACTGCAGGCGGTGGTACAGGAAATTCGGCTACCAGATGTACATGACCGTGCTGGATGTGATGGAGGCCGTTTGGGCCAAACACGACGCCGGAGAGGACGACTTTTGGTGGGGAGATGAACTTGATGCGCGGCGGGCGGAAGAGGGGGATTTTGTACAGTTTTGTTTTGGGTGATCAAGGCACACTATTCTCTTCTCTACTCAGACACTGGGTCCGTGGGGAGTTGTCTCACTCATCAGAGCTCGACTCCTCTGACAGCTTCCTCGGCAGCGACTTTGTTTGGACCAATATCCCGAATTGAGGCAACACGACGTCCAAAGGATCCTCGTCCCGTCCCTTTCAACCGACACCAAAATCAACCCAAGCCATGACTCCATACGCGCTCTGGAGAAGCCTGTCGGCATTTATTCAGTCAGCCTCTTCTCGCCAGAAATCTCCGTCCCATATCCCGTCGCATAGTCTTTGATGTGACTTCCGGCGGCCTCGGCTTCTGTTCTGGCGCGTTCATTTTCCGTCGTTATTCGAGTGCATTTTGCCGCCTTGTCCGAACCCCGCGACTTTCTCCTCCCACGAGCGGGCTCCGCGACAGCCTGCAGAACAGCTACAGAGTCTTTGGCTTCGACGTCGTCTTGATGTGAGGGTGAGTCGAAAGATGACGACGCGGCATCGGACTCGGTGTCGCTGCAGGTCATCCTTGGAGAGGTGTTGTGTCTGTGTCTCGACAATGTGGATGTGAAGATCTAGGTGAGCCAGGACTGGTCAGGTCACAATACGGTGTGGGAGGATTTAGAGGGCTGCTCCTTGCTCAGGGGAGCGGGGGATTGGATGTAAGCAAGGTGTTCGGACAGACCTTGAGTCGTTGAGCTCGACAGCGAGAGGACAGTTTCGACACTGTCGACACTATCCCGTTGACTGGTCACTCGCACAAAGCACTTGGAGTGGTTTGAAGCACGGCCGGCGGTGTTGTAGGTGAGGTGGGAGAAAAGTGAATGGCGAACAAGACACGTCAAAGTGAACAATAACAACAAAGAAACATCCTCTCCCACCCTCCTACGCTAGGCCGGTGATCTGAATCTGGGAGAGGCATGGATAAGTCCAGTCGTCTGGCTTATCGGCACGTGCGTGTCTGGCAGTGGCAGTCGACAACGCCAGCCTTGTCTTTATGGTACAGTATACCGTTGAGTGCAAGCCATAGACCGCTGCATGGGGCATAACGGTGAGAGTCTGGCGTGGGGACAGCCCTTGACCGGCTCCGGCTCTCAAGGATCATGTTAGATCGGGTGTTATTTACTGCATATCCGCTTCGCGGGGATACGCTGTCCATCGCTGGTCATCGGTGTGAGCCATGTGGTCGACTACAAGGCAAGGCTGACACGGAGCCTCGCCTCGCCGTGGGACGGGCGGAGAACGCGGAGTGTTAATTACTGACTCTGGCTCTGACTCCCCTTCTGGGTCTACTTGTAGATAACCTGTGAGAGCGAGCCTGAGTGGCCAGTATCAGCGAGAACAATTTATCCTCTCTCTCGCTCGCTCGCTCGCTCGCTCGCCCGCTTCAAACGACTCTATCGTACCTCCTCAACTAAGAGAGAGAATATTCGACTGCAAATCAGGCAGCTCACAAAGAAGCATTCGGGGGTGCTTGCTTTGAACACACAGCTCCGATTGGGTATCAAGTAGGTATTCTATTCGTGGAGGATGTATTTGTGTATATCACGCCCCACACAATGGAGCTCGCTCGCTCGCTCGCACAGAGGTGGGAAGCAGATCGGATCTTTCATTCATTCATTCATTCATTCATTCATCTTCAGCTTGGTGTTCTGGACCCTTTTTGGCTCCTCATTCCGCAGTATATACTCTCTATATCTCCTTCCCGATAAAAATGCAAAAGCTGTGCGCTCGAGCGCAGCCCAATCCCGTTGTAACCTGGCCTTCCCTGCTGAGGAGCCCGACAGCTGGTTGGCACTCTGGCACTCTGGCTCGGGAGTTTGCTGATCGCGATTGCCATTTATCACCACCGCTGTCATGCTGGGTACATTTGTGCGTCCGTGACGATTTTCGCGCCCATCCCAACTCCCTGAGTCTTCCATTGCCGACAGGGCTTCGCCAGTCAAGCCCGCCAAGTCTAATGATAAGGCCCACTGATTGGTCGGTTCCTTTGAGTCTTGCACATATGCTCGCTTCTGCAGAGGCCATACATGACGGAGAGATCTGTTCGTGGTGGTGGAGCGATATTTCTCACTCATGGCGTCCCGCGCTGAGGATTGGGGAGGCAGAAGGACGAGATGACCACGGCGGCGGTGTCGGTAGTCACAGGCACGGAATGATCTGGGCTCTCTGTGATTGACTGACGACGGTTGAAAGTCGATGCGGAGAGGCCAGGGTGTAATGGAGCATCCGTGCTCTCATGCTCGCAGCTTTTTGGCCAAGGAACTGGGCGTGCTTGAAGAGAATGAAGCTGTGGGGAGCACTTCTTGACGACATCATGGTTGCTGAAGTCATCGCCGTTGATGCGGGGCGGAAGTCGTCGTCGCTGTCCTATCCGATGGCTCCCAGTCATGGCCGTTCGACGTCTGGACAAATCCACTGGAGACGACAAACCCGGGCGTCAACCGTGTCGCTGCTTAATTTGTGTTGTCGAAGATGGTCGGAATGCTCGTTTTCTGCTCACTCCTCACCGCTGCCACTCGAGCTTGCACCGGAACTGGAACCCGCCGTCGAACTGGCGCTCGCACTCGCTGCGCGCTTCCTCTCTCTCTCCTCCTTCTCCTGCCGGGCCTTGATCTTCTTCGCAGCCTTGTCGATGGCTTTCCTCCTCGACGCACTCCACTTCGCCACCTCTCCAGCATAGTACAGGCGGTACGCCACGTCGTTGTTCGTCATGCCCGGTTTGACCGACTGGAAGGTGTAGACGGGTCCCAGCGCCGGGTCGACGGATGGGTCCAGGACCATCTCCAAGCCCTTTTTCCGAAGTTGGGGATTGAGTGATTTCATTTTGTGTGTGTTTGGATGCACAAGCTGAACCTGGGGGGGACAGTGCCGGCGTGAAAGAATGTGGCCGTCTATTATACCTCAATGCAGAGCTGCCACGTGACCGGTAGAGTATCCGCGAGATCCCGAGCTTGCGCCGAAATGACAGAAAATTCTCGCCAGGGTCGAGCTGGCCAGGATCGTGATCTCCCTTTCGAGCGAGTTATCGCCACAGGGATGATTACAGAAGCAATCTAGCTCGCTCGCATTGTGATGTATCTATCAACAATCAGCTGATATTCCTGCAACTCCGGGCCTGACGTACCATATATCAAATCTACAGTCTAATCTTCGCTCCCAACCCCTTTCCTTCGTACCAGATGTTTTCCTGCCACTTACCTATCCTTACGCCAACATCCGCCTTAGCATCCAATTTCAGGGTGCCGCCAAGCGCATCCCTGATGGTGCCCAGTGCGTTCCCACCCCATTCGACGGGCAGTTTTGGCGTTAGATTCTCTCCGGGCTCGATCGCAAACGGGTAGTTCCATTCGATTGTTCCGACCTCTGACCCGTTGTAAAAAGCTGCTGCTGCAATGTTGGTGACGTAGAAGGCGAGCGGCGACACCAGAATGAATGTTGCGGTTGAGGAAAATATGTGCATCTGCTCCCGTCAGCCAAATTTCGGAAATGTTAAGCCACGTACCGTTGCTTCTCTCAGGGGATGCGACAGCATATGTGGAGCTGGGACTGTCATTTCCACACCGGGATCAGGAAAATTCGGTATCGAGCCAGTGTGGCTCTTGATAGTCAGACTCGTATTGTACCCCGAGATATATTGAGAAAGCCATTCTCGTCCAATTTTACCCACTTCCCATGAAGCATTGGCCGTGAGGTTGTTGGGACCCGGCACGACATGCTGTGAAGTCGCCCATGCATAACCGACGCGAGTGTCGTTGACCCAGATGCTGACATTGCAGTACGGAATCGTGGCCGAATAGTCCGTGGGATTCGTCACATTAACCCTTGCCTGTAGAGTTAATGAGGTTTCGGACGTGGCAACGACTTCCATACCCTTTATTTCCGGCATCTGGAAATCCCCAGCGCGAAGGGGCTTGATGAAGATCTCGCCCTGTGCTGGTATTCTTCGGACTACAAATTCTCCCAATGCGGTATGGGTGTTGACGTCAACGGTTGCTTGCACCGAGAGCGAAGCCCCTTTGCCGAATATCAGCGCCTGGACGACTTGGGAGAATAACGCCTGGTTCTTGATCTCAAGCGGTGCATCCTTGACGATGGACTGGATCAGTAAGTCATCATCCACCTGCGTCGCATTCGCCGCTTGCCATTTGGAGAGGTCAAGGTTGCCGAGGAGCTCCCCTTTGTAGAAGACGTCAGAGTCGGCTCTGACCCTATCAACATCCAGATTGACGTTCATTTCCGCGGGTAAGCCGATCAAGACTTTGACGACCGCTGATATCTCCGGCCGTGAATCCGTCATCGGATCTGGCAGAGCAAAATGAACATCCGCCAAAGAGAAATTTTTGATGAGATTGTCAAAAGGATGACCAGGAAGCGAAAATGGGAGCATGGTATCCTGTAAAAGCTTTCCTATCCAATCCGGAGTGGTCTCGTCTTGTTGTCCCCCGCGGATGTAGACAGTGGTATCTCGGCCAGCGAGGTAGTCGGCAACCAGACTGTCCAAAGGGGAGGTTTTCGAGCCAGGGCATACAGACGTCAGAGATGTAGGCAACTGCTTCACCAAGCCAGTCACATCGGCGCTAACGTTCCGCTTTGGCAAGATATGGATGACATCCGTCTTGGCTGTTCCGAAGAAGAGGTAATTCTCTGAGCAGTCTGGGAGAAGGATTTCGAACGCCAACGGTGGCACATCGAATTTGACGGGATATTGATTCATGACAGAAACCATGGCCATAGCCTTAACGCCCTCGGGATGTCCAGGCATCCCATATTCCGCAAAACGAAGTTGTTGAATATCAAAGTTTGGAACCGATGGCACATCCTGACCCTTGAATTGCAGAGTTTGCGAAATGGTTTGTTTGCCCAGCTTGATCAATCCACTTTTCAGAGAGACGGTTGCAACGGCATTGACGGTGATTTCGTCGAGTTTTCGATCCATGAAATCCTTGGCAACTCGGCGGACACCGTCAAGATCACCCGGCTCCAGATCAGCAAAGAGGTCAATATGGTTGTATTGATGGTTGCGGATGCTGACGCGGACAGGAGGAATGGTGACCGTCCCTAACAGGACATCGTCGTACTCTGGAAGGTAGACATTCACCTCTGACTCTCCGGTCTTGACTTCTTTAGCCAGCCAGGTCCCAAATCTGCCGAGACTCCTTGTGGCCTTGTTGCGGACTCTTGAAGCATCCATGTAAAAATCCCCTTGAACCCTAGCACGGATACCGAGAGAGGTAAAGGAATCGATGGAAAGCCTAGTGGGCTCGAAGACAACGGCTTCTTTCGCATATTCTTGGATTGTAGATGGTAAGGTGAGTCCAAAGCATACTGCCACCACGACCAGACATAGAATAGTCAGAGCTATTATGCTTGGCCATCTCGGTTGCTTCTTGGGTTTTGGGGAATCTAGCGACTCGGGCAAGGGAGGGTTCACATCGCCGTTGGGCTGGTCAGAGTAATTTGATCGAGAGTCATCTTCAGGGCCGGAGAGGAGGGGGGTGCGTTCGGAAGGGGGCGGCGAGGTCTGCGGTGTGGCCATGATGAGCAGGCCGAGAGCTGCTCCGTAGAGTCGATTCAAATCATGGATAGGGAGGATAACAACAATGGCAGTCGAAGTGGTGAGAGACGAAGAAAGTGGTGACGAACACGAGGATGGAACTCGGCATGACAATTGGCGCTCCACGATCTGCAAGGAACAGGCTAGTCAGGCTCCCGACCGTTGGTGTTTCGCGGGGCGAAAACGCAGGCGGAAAGTCTTCCGGATGTCCCCATGTCTTGTTCGCCATTGTCTATCTCAACTCGCGCAGTCTCGCAGCCAACTTCTTGATATGGTCCGGTCTGGTCTTGCAACATCCACCCACAATGACCCCTTTCCATTTAGCTCTCTCTGCCACCTCCTCGATAATACTGTACACTTGCTGATCCCACGGCAATTGGCCCTCGTCATCGCCTATCCATTTCTGCAATTTGGTGTCGTACACCTTCCCGCCAGCACCGTCTGGATAGATGACCAGTCTCGGAAGCTCTAGAGCATGCACATTTGCAGCATCTTCGAATCTCTTGATCAAGCTGGCAATCTTATGGACCTTTGTACAATTAATACCAATTGCGTACGGGGTTCGCTCCCCCTCCAGCATCGTCTTGACCAATTCTTCCACGCCTGTACCGTCAGGCAATTCCTCGCGGCTATTTGGGAAGACACAGGATATCCAATAGGGCTTGTCGTGCACTTTTTTCATCATTCTCCTTGCTGCTCTTACTTCGTCGATTCTCGGCAGAGTCTCGGTTGCGATCAAATCAATATCCTCCCACTCTGCACTATCCACAAAGCACAAGATCCTGTCGACGTGGAAGCAGAGGAGGTCGTCTTCAGTCATGTCACCGTATTGTCCAGTATATTCAGTACTAGGAACCATGGTCGCACCGTATGCACCCAAGCTCAGAGCCACCAGGCCCGGTTGTCCATTGAAGGCTTCTCGAGCAATTCTCACTGCAGAGAACATATATCTCCTTGCTTCTTCTCGATCAATACCGTCCTCTTTTGTAATTCGAGTATTCTTGAAGCCGTGGAAGCTCGCCTGATAGGTGGCAGTAAGAATAATGTCTGCTCCTGCTTCTGCAAAATCGCGCTGGACCGTTCTGAGGGCCCCCACGTTGTCGATCAGAAGGTGCGATGACCATAGTGGTGTTGCAGACGAGAATCTTATACCGTGCTCGTCCTCAAGCGTTGTGCCTAGTCCGCCATCCAGCAGAAGGATCGGCTTGTGCAATAGCGGGTTTGTCATATTGGTTGGATGGACAAGAATTCTTGTAGGAGGAATGGCAAGGCTATGTCGGTATGTAGAGGCAGACATGTGCACACACTGGGGCCAAAGAAGCAGAAGGTTCCCCTCACGGGGGATCGACGAACCAAAACCCTCAGACTGCGGAGCATGACGCCGCCGACGCTGCGGGAGCTGCATTGTTTTTCTCCCCCAGAGTGTGACTCGAAAAAAGAAAAATTTGTTCTGGGAGTCAAACAAAGTCTCGCTCTCCAAAGAGATTTCTCCAGGTTGGCATTGCTGGCAATGTACCCTACTCTTCCACAGTGCCAGCATTGAACTACCTACGCGATGGCAGCTCTACGTCCCTTCCTCTCCCCTCTCCGCCAATGTGGCCGCTCGCTGTCTACCTCGACGAAGCCTAGTCCCCGTCACCTCCTGTCCCTGTCTGAGCTCACACCGACAGAATTGAGCACGCTCGTAAACAACGCAACGACCTTCAAGTCTTCTGCCCTTCAGCCAACATGGCCCAAGCGTACCGCACTCTCTAACAGGACCATCGCAATGCTCTTCTCTAAGCGCTCGACACGAACAAGAATCTCAACAGAGGGAGCCGTGGTAGCGATGGGCGGACATCCTATGTTCCTTGGCAAGGAAGATATACAACTCGGGGTGAACGAGTCACTATATGATAGTTCAGTGGTGATATCGAGCATGGTAGCAGGGATAGTGGCGCGTGTCGGTCCGCACTCAGACATTGCAAATCTCGCAAAGGACAGTTCGGTGCCAGTGATTAATGCGCTATGCGATACCTACCATCCTATGCAAATCATTGCCGACTTTGCGACTCTGACACAGACGTTTTCCACACCGGCCGAGAAGTTAAAAGGTTTGAAGATCGCCTGGGTAGGAGACGCCAACAATGTGCTGTATGATATGTGCATTGGGGCCAGAAAACTGGGTATTGAAATGGCGGTAGCGACACCCAAGGGCTACGAGATTCCTTCGAACATCAAAAAGGAGATCGAGGCGGCGGGACCAGGACAACTCTTTGAAACCACTGCGCCCGAGGAAGCAGTCAAGAACGCGAATATCATAGTCACCGATACATGGATCTCCATGGGCCAAGAATCTGAGAAGCAAAAACGTCTGACGGCATTCGAGGGTTATCAAGTGACGGAAGAGATGGCTCGCAGGGGAGGGGCAGCGGAGGACTGGAAGTTCATGCATTGCCTACCGCGGCATCCGGAGGAAGTGAGCGACGAAGTCTTCTATGGCCCACGATCGTTGGTATTCCCGGAGGCGCAAAACAGGCTCTGGTCGGCGATTGCCACGCTTGAGGCGTTTGTGGTGAACAAGGGAGAAATCAAAAAGGCGGAGCAGTAATAGATTTTGAGCAAGGTGCTCCCATGTGTCATATTGCATGCACTAGCCTCTGCCATCCACAAGCCAGGGAGATTGTGGATAATAGTATATCATCCTCTGTCCACGAGGGAGAGTGACAGGGCAATACACCGAATGACCACTTCCGCAAGGAGGAATCGCTAGAATATCGGCCTCGATTATATACCCAAATGCAAGCTTGTGATTGGACAAAGTATTTGGGAAGCACATGCCTCGGTCTCCAAACCACAAGAAACCCTGCCAACCCCGAAGACGACATCATCTGCTTCTCTCGTTCCCACGAACAAACAGCTCTCTCCTGACCGGACGGCGCCCACCTTCTTCCTTGCCGACCGTGGATCATAAGAGCCTCACCCTCCAACTCCCTCAAGAGTCTCATTCCCAGTCAGAAGAGTACTTGTAGGAAAAGGCCATATGGAAGTCTGTCTCCCGACACGACCTCTCCCCCTCTGCATCCCGCCACAGCAACCCTCGTTACCTTCACCTTGTCGCTCCCCTTCTGCCATAGCAACCCATCTTCCATCCACATATACCAAAGATATTAACTACAAAATGTCACAGTCCCCTTCTTCACCTCTGAGTCGGTCCTCGTCCTTTGCCCCCGGGCCGCACCGCCGCTCCCATCCAAACCTCCAACACTTATCCCTGGCGCCCTTGACACCCAAATACCCAATCGACCCGGCCGACTACGCCGCCTACTTCAACCCAGCGACCTCAGAGCTACACACCTCCGCATCCATCTCCCACATCGCGAGCTTACCGTCCCCCGGCGGGATTCTGTCGAGGAGCGGCTCCGCAGCGCAGTCACGGGCGCAGTCGCGCGCCAGCTCCCGGACGCGACTGAACCAGAAAAAGAAGAATCGCTCCTTTGTGGCGGTCCAAGCCCCTTTGCCTCTCACGGATGGCACCACAGGCCTCGCTCCGCCTTCTGGGGCGCTGACGAGCGAAGGGCTCGGCCACAAATCCATCTCCCGTCTCTCCACCTTGACAAACCTCTCACCACAACAGACGCATAACCCCTCAGAATACTCAGGCGGCGGGTCCTTGCACAAGTCGGACTCGTCGTGGTTCATCCAGACGGGTCTTACCTTGACCGAAGGGTCAAGAGAATCAAAGGGTCAATCATGGATATTCAAGCGCGACTCTTCTACGTCCTTGGCTACACCGATCGATGAACGACCGTCAATGGCTTTAAGATCCGGACGCGCGACACCAAGCGGCAATCTCAGCCGACGAGGCAGTTTCCAGAGACGTAGTAAGAAATCCCTGGCAATGACGCCCGTCCCGGCCACGACGCCCATGATAGAGATGGACACGGGCCCAGACTGGGCGGACGAGCAGACACAAGCCGAGATCGCGGCACAGATGGACGCCGATTTTGCAGATGAATTGGACGACGGCGATCCATATGGCATGCTGGATTTCGAGGCCCAGTTCGACAGCGATGACGAGGAGGAACTACGAAAATCGATCAGCGGGTACAGACTAGGCAGATGGATGGACGGGCTTGTGGATGTCTTCTTGCGGTTGGAAGATGACTTTTCCCCTTCCCAAGTCGACCTGGAGGCTGCAAAGACGACCATTCATTCCGACCCTGCCACATCTACGGCTCCGCCAGCGAAAGATGCCGGCCACCCTGGGCCTAGTGTGCGGTTTGACGAGTCAGTGGAACCGCCCCCGGAAAGGCCCAAGGGTGTCTGGGACGACGTCGCCTGGTTTGGCCGCATGCTGGCGAGGACGGTGCGATCATAGCTGACTGAATGAATATGAAATGCATTTGTCTCTTGATTCAAGATACGGATTCCCCCTGTTCCCCCTTTGCCTTGTCGCCACTTCATCAAGTCGCAGCGCCTCCACGTCCCACCATTTCTCCCTCGCCAGCGGGACAACAGTACAAAAGCTCCTCATCGCCTTTAGTATGTGCTTCTCATTTGAGCTCGGCGGCTTGCTGCCTGTGCACCTTTGGCTTCCCCTCTCTCGACCTCGACTTGTTCAATGCAGAGCTCTGCCTGCCACGGTGGTGAGTAGATTGATCCGAGATGTGTTGCATTTACTGCGTTGGGATTGTGAAACTCGGACTTGATATCGAGCGCCCTTGCACCGTACGAAAGAACTCGGCTCGGGTTGTCCGCATATGGTAGCGTTCACCATTATCTTCAGCATGGAGCATAGCATCCTGTTGTTCACTTACTGCTTTGATCAGAACGAGTGGATTTGGCAATGCGTGTTCAATGAATGCCTTCAGTGGTTACGGTTACTTTCCCAGACGAAGCTGAATCTTCCCGCCAGACTTGAGCGGCTGCCAACTCTAGAACCCTTTGGAGGACTGTTCGCCGCGAGAGAGGAACAACAGAAGCTAAGTACTAAGGGACAAAATGGGAATCAAGTCCCAGCTAGAATCAATTGTTCGAGAAGCAAGCCCAAATCATGTATAGAGCCATAGTTGCGCAAGCACTGTGACGCCTGCCTCCGAATCTCAGCATAAGACTCCCCTGTCTCCATGTGGCTGCTTTGACTAAAGGATGTGCCAGATCCGCCCAAGCTTGTCCTTCGCTAATACCATTTTTCCTGCTCGCTCGAAAGCGAACGGCACGCCCTGTGATGATGTGGGTGGTTTCCCTCGTCCACGAAGCCCGAGATCTGAGACGAGTTATTCGATAACCGGTCCTATGATGCAAACTCTTTTGACAGGCTGCTCGCCGACAAACTCGACCTCGTCGTCGTCGGCATCGTTCCTACCTCTTTCGAGGTCAGCAAGCTGGGTGAGGTTGGACTCTGCATTCTCTTTCTTGATCTTGACCTTTTGCTCCGCTTGCGCTGCCTAGAAAGCTGGGGTGAGTAGGTATTCTGCTGACATTGTTCGCACCCATCGCACATACCTTGAGCCGACGAGCCAGTTCCTTGAGTTCATCAGGAGAAAGGGTCTCGATATCTCTCTCCTCCAACGGCTGAGGGGTTTGAGGTCGTTCAAGTATGCCGAGAGCTTCCAGCGATTCTGCCAATGGTCAGTTTTGTCCGTTTTCTCCGCGTGAGAGTCGTACCTTTGCTTCGGTATTTGAAAATGAAGACTGCGTAGGGCTTGTCATCGACTTTGGTACCTTTATAAAAACTGCCCGCTTTGTGAGGTCTGGGGACGTCGAGACTGAGGAGAATTAGTATTTACTTCGGCTATTGCGGCTTTCTTTACTTGGCTCTGAGGTCGATTGCTTCGCCTTTGATGGCCTTCTCGGGAACTGGGTCGTGGATCTTCCCTTTCCGTACTTTCGGCTTCGGAGTACCTTTTCCACCGTTCATCCGCCACACCCCCACCTTGATTGTGCCGAGATTCTGATAGTTTCTTATATCTTGTCCCTCGCAGGACTGTTCGGCTAGTGACATTAGTTTGTAGCCAGGTGTTTGCTCGGGGGCTGATATACTCGAGGTCAGACTAGCCCAACGAAGCGGATAGCAAACTCCCTGGCCATTGCTGGACAGCTCAGTGAGACCCTTATACCTGTGCTTCCACACGCTGCCACCCTTTTGGTAGTCTTCTTTCGTACAGACGTTTCCTCCAAGGTGTTCCCCGTCGACGGTGACCGTGAACCGCAAATAATTGGCTTTTCCGAACCCGAATTTCTTCCCAACCCTAAAGGCGATTGTGAAATTCGCATCGGAGACGCCTTGAATATATTTCACTAGGGTGTCATCAGGCGTGTCTTTCATGTCTGGAGAAGCATCGTTGTCCGGAGGGTGATACTCTTGCAACTTCTTGCCACCGCTGCAAATACTGACTTTGACCTTTTTGATGACCGCCATTTTGCAGGAGGGAAGCTCGATGGTAAGCAAAGGAATCAGAAGTGGGATGGAGCTGTGTAAATAGGTGGCAATGACTAAGCCAGGCGACGCAAAGACCCTAAAGTTCTAGGAACCATAGGGGTACAAAGGATTCACGAGAGGGAGAGACACATAGAATGAAGCGGTGTACAGGTGTGAGGTAGCGGAAAGTCACATACACATGATAGAAGAGAATCACCAGAACATTGGAACTTGGAAAGCCAGAGAAAAAATCCGCAATGAAGCACAAACATCAATATGGACGAAGTGAGAGACTTCCAGGCTGGGGAACATCTCAAAATCCACTCAACGCGTCATTCGCGGACGGCCCGACGCGTGACCGTCTCTGGCGACCCACAACATTCAGCCTCGTGGCCTGCCTGCTGGCCGCCCCTCGCCTTTCCCCATGACAACAGCCACGACAACATGCATGAATTGACAATGCATCACTTGACCGCCTTGACGACCCATATCCCCACGATGTAATAAGGGATACAGCATACAAATAGAAGAACCACCACGATCGCTCCCTGACTCCTCCTCTCCCTCTTTCCGCCTACCCTCTCTCCGCCATTCCTCCACCTCCCTCCGCGGCCTTCTCGAGATATCACGAACAATGCACTACCCGACCGCCTACATCGTCCTCTCGCTCCTCTCGCTCCTTGCACCCACCGCGGCATGGGGCTCGCTCGGCCACCGCACCGTCGCCTACCTGGCGTCGACATACTTCACGCCCGAGTCGACGCGGATGACGAACCACCTGCTCAACGGGCAGGACATCTCGGAGGCGGCGCTCTTCCCGGACAAGGTGCGGCACATGCCGCAGTTCGCGTACACGCGGGGGTGGCACTACATTGACGCGCAGGACACGCCGCCGGGCCAGTGCGGGATCAACATGACGCGGGACTGCGCCGTCGCGGGCGGCGGGTGCGTGGTCAGCGCCATCGCCAACCACACGGCGCGCGTCGCCGACCCGGCGCTGCCGCACGCCCTGCGCGGCCAGAGCCTGCGCTTCATGATGCACTTCTTCGGCGACGTCCACCAGCCGCTGCACACCGAGGCCGAGGACCGCGGCGGCAACGAGTACATGGTGCACTTCGACGGCCGCCGCACCAACCTGCACAGCGTCTGGGACACGCTCATCCCCAACAAGTACGCCGGCATGGGCCACGACGACGAGTTCGCCGCCGCGTGGCTGTGGGCGCAGAGACTCTCCGGCGCGGAGACCGGCCACCGCGGAGGACGCCTCGAGGGGGAGGGGGAGGGAGAGTGTCTGCACGACGCGGCAGACTGCGCGCTGTCCTGGGCCGGGGAGGCGAATGGCTACGTCTGCTCCTATGTCTTGGCTCACGACGTCCACGACCAGGACCTGGGCGGCGACTACTACGAGGGTGCCATCCCCGTCATCAACGACTTGGTCCAGAAGGCTGGACGAAGACTAGCGGCCTGGATCAACTCCATCTCTGCAGACTACACGCCTAGTTATGCCGATAATGTGGACCTCGATCACGCAATACAAACCCAGTAAAGTTGGAAGGATATCCTCGTCATTGAGCCTTCCAATAGTCAGTTGTCAGCTATATAGAGCAATGTTGTTGTTGTTTTCCTCGAGCGCCGGCTTGTCGATATAGACCTAGAGCTTGCCCAAGCTCGGCGTCTTCTCATGCCATGATGGAGGGGAGTACAAACTCGAACCACCAGGAAGGTACAGATAACAGAGAAGAGGCGATGCGGCCGTGTGATATTCAAGCGAGTCGCGGTTCGTAGTTGAGCTTGACGCCAATTTTGTGCCACTTCCGCTGCTGTCCTAGCAAGCCGCCCTCATCCCTTTCCCCCGTTCAGCCTCGTGGCAGTCTTGATGGCACTCAAACATTACTTGTAGTGTTACAAAAGAAAGACAGCACGTATCTTCCTGACCTAGGCCGGGCGGTCAGACACCACGGTTCCCCTTCCCTCAAGCGACCTGCTCAGCCAATTGTTCGCCCCGCTCATCGACAATGTCCCTCGCAATTCTCTGCGCAGACGTCACTAGCCCTCCATAATGATCGTCCAGTCGTCCCTTCTCCACAAAGCTTTTGAGTTTTGTTTGTTCCTTTTCCATGTCCTTTCGAAGGCTTTCCACTTCACTTTCGGCCAGCCTATCCTGGAGACTGACAGGGAATGCTTCACGCCGTAAAAGGTCGCTGGGCGAAAACAAATGGATCGGCGTTCCTTCCAGCTGTTCCAACAGGAAAACATGCTGTAAAACACGGAACAGACTGGATTGTTGTAACTCTTCCTCCACTTGCTGGTCGTCTTTCCCACCAGTCTCGTTCAAAGCAAGCCAATCATCGCGAATCATCGCTCTTCTCCAGATAAGCGCTCGAAGATCATCTTGCTTTGGCACCGGCAAGTTCGATTCATCCACAACATTCAGGGCGAGAATCAACTCTTGACCGCTGACCTCGGGATCCTCTTCAGGAGCTCCACTCCACACAATCGGTTCCATCAGCGTTAGGAGACTAACCAATTCTTCCGCGGTCAAGGGCGTCTGACGTATCAGCGACTTCAAGATCTGCTTCAGCTCTCGTTTCAATGCTGGGTATCCTGCCACCACGCGGGAAGCAAAAGTTCCCCCGGCAAGATCGGTCGCGGCTTTCTCGTCCAGGGCCGCACCAACCGATCCCATCACATGTCTGTAGACTTGCTCCTGAATGGCGATCATCGAAAGAGCATCGTCATATACTTTCAAATCTCTGTGCTTGCCGCTGCCTTCATCCGCAGCCAAGCTAGCCAGCTTTCCGAGTGCCAATTCGGTCTTTTTGTTCCAAACATTACTGGTCTCTTCGCCAGCCACATCCTGGAGTGTCCTTGCAGCACGGTGGTAATCGTCGCATGAGATCACATCGTGGATCCAGCTGAGTTTGCCGAGATGTTGATGAGCCTTAGGAGCTATCTTGAAGAACCAGGTAAGGAATTTTTCCTTCTCCCCATCCTCTTGGCCCTTGACCAAAAGACTTCCGCATTCACCGTCGATCAGCATCTGGCTGAAAGCGGCAAACGCCCATCCTTTGCCAAATTTCCCATAGTAGGACTCGGCTCTCTCTTGCATCTCCTCGAGCTTGTGTTGATTATCTTCGGCAAGACTTGGGTCAGCTTGAGCTTCAGCCACCAGTTGCTTATAGTAGTCGTAGTGCAGGGTCACAAGATCTGCATAATATTTCAACTTTTCTGCTAACCGGATTGCCCCGGGCATGTTGAACAACGCAATGGCTTGCAGTGCCTGGCCCAGCCTTTCCTGCTCTTCACGCTCGAGATTGTTGAGCTCGTCCTGCAACGCTTCGGGATCTTTTTCGTGGGCTTTCAGATGGCACTTCGATTGAATGACCTCCTCGCGCACCAGTCGGGAAAAAAGTTCGAGTTCTGTCGGTAGACGGCTGGCCAATTCCTGGAGGGCCAGTCTGCTGGGTGCTTCGTGCGGCTTGCCGTCTACGTCCGTTGGCATCTTCTTCTTCTTGTTTCTTCCATGAGCGAACTCCCACCACTCATTTAAAAACTTGCAGATGTCGTATATTAGACTTTGGCCAAATCGCAACGGCTCTGGACTTGACGTCCAAGGATGAGGGATCTCGATAGGAAATCCCGACACAAGTACTCCATTCTCGAAGACCTCATCTCCAAGTCCGTAAAGAGGAGCATTGTCTTCACGGAATTTGAAGGCGGCGGAGTATGATGCAATCCAGAGGTCAACTGCTTCTTTGAAATAGTCGGCGACCACCCTGGGATCTGTCACATCCATCGGTTCAAGTTCCGGGATGCAGCTCACCAACTCAGACATGAGATGGCCGACGTTCTTAACGCTGTTCACAAGCCAATGTCTTACCCGATCTTTCTCTCCTCTCTCAGGGTCCGGGTATTTTTGCCGTGATTCATGCAAGGCTCGGAGTGTAAAATCCAAGTACGACATCTCACGATCGGGTTGCGGGTATTTTCGTTGAATCTCTTCTTGAACTTTCCATATCGCTTGGGCAGCGGCGAGCTTTTCGGCATTCAGTAGTAGCCCAAAACGCGTTATCCGAGACACCGCAGAAGGATAGTGGTTTATTACATGTTCAGCCAGATCGTCGAGGGCTTTGGCACGAAGTCGCATTTGCATGTCGATCGAGGGCGCAGACTTTGGAAGATGTTTGGATGAAGAAGACAAGATCTCGGAGCTGATCTCCAAAGCTGCTGTTTCGATTTCCTCGGGTGAGAACGTTTGGTTGGCGTGCTTGAGGTCCAGGGGGTTTTGTTTGATGGTGCCAAAGAAGACTGCTTGTTCTATTTTGCTCTTCGCCGTTATTCGATCCCGTTCTTCAGCTTCCTCCACGTCAACCTCCTCATCATCGCGAAGATGAGAAGTCAATTTCACCATGCCAAACCCTCGTACACCGAACACAATGGAAGACTGTTTCTCCGTCGTTTCCAACGCGAAGCCAAGAACCTCATAGATAGTTGACTCTTGGAATCGGACGCAATCTTGAAATGGTTCGGGCAGTGCGTGTCGCTCCATCAGTAACTGAGAGGAAGGTGATTCTCGGATCCTGGCCAGCGAGAACAGCACAATAGCAGTCTCAAAGACAATGAACGTCACAGGTTGAGATTTCGACACACATAGTCGGGGTCTCCAGTGGCTGGATTCTGACGCCGAAGAAGAATAGCAATTGACAGGGTGCATCACTTTGACTTTCGCCCCTTCATCAACAACCATCTCAATGATATGATACCTCGTTTCCAGTTCCGTCGAGCTGGAAATAAGTACCATCATTGGCGCACCATGGCTGTCTCGTCGGCTGAGGGCCATACTCGGTCCTATCGAGAGCTCCACGTCCAGAACCTTGAATTGCGTCGCATCCGGCTGTGTTGATTTTAACGCGTCCAGAATTTCGTCCTTGAAGTTGAATGAGTTCTCGAGGGAGTTTCCAACAGCCAGGTTCGTATTCCAAAATTCCATTTCAGCATCCTCGGTTGCGATGACTACATCGCGCTGCCCCTTTCTCGAGCCTCCAGCTTTGATTATTGGCGTCCCTTTCCGTCGATCGGAGCCAAACACATTTCTGATGCTCCCAAAGATACCTCCCGACGCGTTTGTGTATTTGCGAAGGAATTGGACGCCAATTCCAGGTCTTCCCATTTGGTCGCGAATTGTCAAGTGGGCGACACGGCCATGACGGAGCGAAAGGATAAATCCCGAAGGCTCCGCGTTGACCAATTCTTCCACGACCTCGCCACTCATCATCCCTGGTATTGAACCTTGGACACTTGAAACTTGCCCCGGTATGACAGAGGAAGCGTTGGACAGGGTTTCCCAGTATACGACTTTGCCCCATTTTGCAGATACTGCCACGATTCCGGGCTCTCCGCTCGCAGATTTTGCCGTGAACGTTGCATGTGGTAGGGGATCGCCCACGGAGGCAGGAGGAAAGGGCAGTTTGAAGGTGATGACATCTCTCGATGGCGGCGTTGATGCGGTTGAGTTGTAGGGCCAGATTATGGCGTCGGTATGTGTCAATGCCAATGCGTAGCCATATTCAGGGGAAACAACACAGGAATATTGGATGCTCGGTCGATTTCTGATCTGGTCTGGGAGGGCAGGAAGCTGGGCGACGGTATAGAAGTCGTTACTAGACAGGGTCAAGCCGGCATTGGTACTGGTAGCTCTGTCGGCGCGCTTTTCTGCTTTTTTGGCTCCTCGCAAAGTCAATTCTTTCGTCGGCGCAACCGTAACTGTATGTCCATTGCTCTTGCCCTCAGCCACATCTCTTCCTGCCGCATCACCAATGCTTGATTCGGTCAGGGGTTCAAAGGTATCTCGTCGTAGGGCAGATCGTTTTCGCTTCGCCTGGGGTAATTTGAGAGAGTCTTCTGGGCCTGCTGCCTGACGTGTTCTTTTGGGACGCAGCGACTGGGTCCGCGAGGTGTCTGTGGAAAACATCCTGCCCAGAGAGACCAAGACGCCCTAGAGAAGGAAAAGAGAAAGAATTAGAGCGGCTGAACCGTTTGTTGATGATGGCGGCTTGGAATCATTATAATGTTATTGCCGTGCTAAACCCCGGAAGTCTCGCTGTCGCGTTCGTTTTCGCCAAGGTGAAACAAAACCGGCAGCCAATTTTTCCTTTTTGGGAAAGATTCTTTTGCCTGCCTGCCTTGAAGCCATTCACGCCGCTTTTATGTATTCCCTCAAGTCTTCTTTGATTGTGCCACTCCAGTCAATTTTGGAGCTTTTCTTCTGAAGTAGCTCTGCAACGGGGGTTTTGACCGCTTGCTTTGAAGCGTGCTTCTATATCTTCTACCGCATTTCTCGTCTGTCTATTTCGGTACCAGCGACCTGAGTGAAAGGAATGGGTGCTTGTACACCAGCTTTCTGCTCTGCCTCCATCCTACAGTTGAGACATCGAACTTGTACTCTGGTGAACACGCAATACTCCATTCAAGTACGTCGGGGAGCTGAGTAGGCAACTCCTATCTTGGGAACAATGCAATGTCCTGTGAGGCCGACTCTTGGACAGCTTCTACCTTCGACCCTCTGACGTGAAGGGACCCGCCCGCCTCTCTGACGGTCCCGTTGAGATAGCTAACATTAGGGGTCTGCTTTATTTTGCTAGTTAGGGCATTTCCGCAGCTCCCGTCCGATGTGATGGGCTAGAGATGGGAATATATTGCTCTGTTGCTTCATGCCTGCCGCGCGTGTGGGTGAAGCTCCATCCGGTAGCTGGCTATCATCCGAAGGAGTTGGAAGGCTAGGATGGATGTACCGAGCAGTCATGGGCTAATTTGTGAGGTACTGTAGCACATCCTTGAGTTTCCAGTTGCTTCAACATGATCCATCCGTTCGCGATCCTTTTGGATACCCGTCTCGCTTGTGCTAGACATTACCAAGCCAGCGACCTCGAACAGTCTCCTTACAACTCCCAATCACCTTCCAATCGGCCGCATCAGAATCGGTCTTTCACATGGGATGATGACAGACACATCCTAGGGTCGGACGCTTTATACAGGGGGGAATAAGAAGACCTGGACACCTCGAGCGCCGATTGGGCGCTGAAGTGAGCTCGCCTGGGGTTCCGGAAGCCGGCACCTGGTTCACGTTGCTCACAGCACAGCCGGCTTGAGGGCGTGAGAGGCCGCCTGTGGTTGCCTGAGTGTCAATTCTATATCCCTCTCCACTGGAGAGACTTGAACAGATCGTGGTTTGGTCGGGATCAAGAGATTACCGATATCAAGAGCACATTCTATGAGCCTTGTTTGTTAGTATTGTCTCCTGCAGGGCAATCGACTGAGAAGCAGTGCCTCTGACATAGGTTAACGGCGAGAACGATCTGCGATGCACTGCACGCAAAATGCTAGGACATGGGTTTGAGAAGCCGTCAGCATACTCTGTTGTCACAATCTCCAGTGATGGATTTGGATTCCGGCTAAGGTAATACACGTCTGCTTGAATCATTTCACTCCATCCCTGGCCCCGGGCCATCCATTCGGTTCAATTGTTTTGCTCGCAGAAGAAAGAGCCTGCTGCATGGTGTCACAGTATACATTCAGTCAAAGCACCTTCCTTGAGCGCCATATATCGAGAATGACAGTTGCGTCGTCATCATCTCGAATAAGTATCTTGGTTTCGTAGTGTTACATTTTCTTGTCTTCATCATCGAGGCTCCCTCCCAAAGTGCTGGAGTCGGTACTCTCTTCCTTGGACAGAGTGGAGGCCTTTTCGATATCTTCGTCGGTAGGTCCGTGCAATCCCTCCTCAAAGACAGGCTCGGCATCAACGGTTTCGAACTTGGTCTTGAAATCACCTAGGACTTGGGTGCTGGAGTTGGATCGGCGACGAGTGTTGGTGAATTTGTAGTCGTAGTCGTGGACTTCATCGCCCTCGCGGCCCCTGCCAACTTGTCAGCACCTCTGGGTACAGCTGCGGTTTGTGAGGGACATTTATACCAGTTGCCCTTGCCACCACCTTGCTTCTTTACGCCCTTGGGATCAGCATCGACATGACCATGTTTGGCGAAGTAGCGAGGGAGGCGTTCTTCAGGGAGGGCAGAACCATCGGCGATGGCACTATGGTTGCGGTCATTTCCTTTGTTGGTTCGAGTCACTTCAGCCGAGGGTTAGTGAGAGCAACTGCGGTGCGGAAGACGAAGGAGAACCTACTAATGGAGTGAAGGACGAAGATTGATGGGATTGAGTCGGGTGAGAGGGTCGAAGCGATAGAAGGATGACTGTGGTGATGGATTGGTGCTGGTAGTGAGAATGAGAGTCAGTTATATGAAGTTGGAGATGAGGTTTGGGCAAAGGGGACGAGCCCGACACGCGACCCTGCGAGTGAAGTCAAAGAGAGAGAAGCTCGGACCACCCCATTGCATGTTGATCATTGATGGATTGAGGCATGGGTAGCACATTGAACTCACCACACAGTTCACTTCGCTTACGTTTAGGAGTGGATAGCAATACGAGTCGAGGACAGGGTGAAGCTTGGGAGAAGATAAAGAAGAAGATGAGAGAGGTTACGATTGACTTCTAAGCAGAAGGGGTGTCTGTCGTTTGGGGAGCAGTAAGTCAGGGTAGATGAAAGCCGGACCAGGGTGGAACCTTAGAAAGCTCTAGATGGTGAGTTTGTTGTGATTGGGGAGCAAGCTGGCAAAGAAAGGCGCAGAGAGGCCCGTTGCTCGCATGACCTCCCTGCTCTTTCTGGCGCCTTCTTTCCCCTCGCTCCAATCGCCAGGGCGCCTTCCCCGGATTCCTCATTCCTCGCCTTTCCCAATGGGCTCTTTTAGCGCGGGGTTTGGGCCTTTGCTCGCCTCCACTTGGTCCTGCTTAGTGTGCCGCCCACTGGCAGAAGCCCCCCATCCATGGCCTTTCATTTCAGAGGCCCAATGTCCAGGAGAACAAACAAGGCTGAATAGAAGCTCCCGCGGCAGTCTCCCGAGGGATTCCCAGCAGCGTACAACAATCTGAGGAATTTTCTCAAGATGGCTTGTGATGATTGGCGTCACCAGCATCAGTTCGAAGTGGATACAGGCATGACGAGGTACGAGAGAACACTGGAGCCTACGGGTCAACTGATGGCAGCCACAAAATGTCGCAAAATGGGACTCCCGTGGCGGTCAGCGTTTCCACATTGTGTTTCAGTCAGACGTCAACGCACTGAGGCAGTGGACTGGCCCCTGATGATGTACATGGCCAGGTCCCTGGGCACCCAACTGTCTCCTGCTGGAGTGGTGTGAGGGCGGAGTTTTCCGGGACATCGCTATCACGTGAGTGGGATGGCGGAAGGCTGCTTCGTGCAGCATCAGATCTTGCAGCAGATATCTCCTCCCAGATGCAAAAGGGTTTGGCAGCTTGAAACTTGCTTCAGGCACTCAGGTACCGAGCTTCATAGAACCTCCCACGTGGGTAGGGATAGATTTGGAGGGACTGCCACCCGGGAACCTATACTAGCACGGACCTGTTGTATTGGGGATGCTGCAGGGCCCTCGGGCTTAGCGTCATTACTGCCCCTCTAGCGCGAAGGCACGCCTCGATTTCTAATCCTGGTATTTTATCATTCTTTCTTTCTACCCTCCTCCACTGCTACACCCTCCCAAGTACCTGTCTTCCGCAGTTGTCGTCCATCTTGCTGCCATCATGTCGCCCTCCGTTCTCATGGACACCTCCGACGATTTCGTCATGCCCTCCTCCAAAGCCCCGCAGTCGTCGCATCGCACCCTCCTACTTTCGCCTCCGTCCCTTTCGTCGCACCAAGAAATCCTGACCGGCCTGATGGAAATGCACGACCGGGCCCATACCGACCTGCAGATGTTGGACAGGCTGTCTCTCGGCCTAGTGTCACTTCCTCAGTCCACTTATGACGTTATCACCATCCTCTCCGATGCAGATGGATCACGTCGCGAGAGTCAAAATCTAATCAGTCGGGACATGCTCGGCGTGCTGGTCAGAGCATTGAAGAGTGGCGGACATTTGCGTAGCCAGGATGAGACGTTTGGGATTGCGGATGGTCCAGAGAAGAACGAGACCATTCTCGCCGGTCTTTCTTTCCAGCCAGGAGTGGGGTTCGTTAAGCCAAACTACACCGCACAAGACTCGGTTCCGTTGAAGTTCGGGAGAAAGAAGACATCCCAGGCTGCTGGCGGCCTTAGCAACACAACGAACGGCGAATCAGTGTCACTGCCAGTTAATGGGAAGCGGAAGAGCACAGATGATGCTCTGCCTGCAGGTGTGGGATTTGATGACGGGATGGACGACTCAGACGACGAACTGATTGACGAAGACACGTTGCTGGATGACGAGGATTTGAAGAGGCCCATTAAGATTCGTGAGTGGATTGTAATCTTCAGCGGCGATCGCGCAATTAACAAGCCCAAAGCAACTGAATGCCAACCCAAGGCGAAGCGACGTCGAGCATGCAAAGACTGTACTTGCGGGCTTGCACAGAAATTGGAAGCCGAGGATAGAGCCAAACGAGAGAACGCGGACAAGGCTTTGAACACGATGAAGTTACAAGCAGACGATCTGGCCGAGGTCGACTTTACTGTGCAGGGAAAAGTTGGAAGTTGTGGTAACTGCAGTCTTGGAGGTGAGCACCCCTTCATTGTCCCTGACCAAGCTCTCTTCTCATATGCTTATTCCCGTCAGATGCCTTCCGATGCGACGGCTGCCCGTATATTGGGCTCCCTGCCTTCAAACCTGGCGAGGAGGTTCGATTGCTGAACGATGAGATCCAATTGTAGAAGTGCATGCAATGCATTTCGGAGCATGGCGACGGCGTTCCGGTCGGCGGCACCTTTTAGACTACTACCATGTACCACAGATGTAAAGCCATTCATGTAGGGGACGAGTGGACTATCTTCATCACAGCCTGGATATAAATGCCTGCTTCCTGCTTCACAAATAAATGTTCTGTCGAGACTCGTGTCTGCTCCCGCGGGCCAAATTCCGAGGCTTGTCGAGGGGCTGGACGAATGATGTTCGTGGCGATTTCCCGATTGTCAGCCCTTCTCCACAAAGTTTGCCGGCAGCTTGACGCCGCCGCCTCGCATTCATTTTTATTTTATTTTACTTTGGCTGACCGACTTGCCCACCTGCACTTTTTGCCCCATAGAACTCGCCTCGTGTCTCTACCGACGACGTGGTCGGCTTCGCTTTGACGACTTTGTCTCGATTCATCGCCTTTATCCCTCGCTGTCCCCCCCTTTATTCAGCCACAACTGGTCCGTCGCACTGTCATTGACCATCACATCAGCTGCCGCACATCGCCATGTCCTTCTCCTCCCTCGTTCAAGATATCGCCTTCCGCGACTCAACGTCGCAAACCAATCCACGGACAAGTGCCAGCAACATCAGTATCAATGACACCCAGTCTACCATCTCCCGGCCATCACAGGCTCGGTCATACACCTCCACCGCAGCTACCAGCGTGAGCATCGCGGGCGACATCTCCAGTCAACTGCACGCCGGGTACAGTCATCCCCTTTCAAGAGCATGGCAAGCTGAGAGACAGTTGACAAAGGTTCGTGTTTACCGCTCTACTTAGAAGCATCAGCTTTACACTAACACAACTCGAAGTCAATGCTTATCTACCCTCTCTTCATAACCGACAACCCCGACGAAGTGACTCCTATTCCTTCTCTGCCGAACCAAAATCGCCTGGGTCTCAACAAACTCGTCCCTTTCCTCGCGCCCCTTGTGCAAAAAGGCCTGCGCTCCGTTATTCTCTTTGGCGTTCCTCTCGCTCCCGATGCAAAAGATGCTCTAGGCACAGCAGCCGACGATCCCGAAGGCCCCGTCATAAAAGGCATCCAACTCATTCGTCGGCACTTCCCTCAGTTGTTTGTGGTTGCGGATGTTTGTCTCTGTGAGTACACTTCTCACGGCCACTGCGGGATTCTCCGAGATGACGGGTCCTTGAACAACGCCATGAGCGTTGAACGCATTTCCGACGTCGCAATGGCGTATGCTCATGCTGGCGCTCACTGCGTGGCGCCTTCCGACATGAACGACGGACGCATTCGCGCCATCAAACTCAAGCTCATTGAGTCCGGACTGTCGCATCAAGTCAACCTGATGAGTTATGCAGCCAAGTTCTCCGGTTGCTTGTATGGGCCATTCAGAGACGCAGCCGGATCGTGCCCGAGCTTCGGCGATCGGAAATGCTACCAGCTGCCTCCTGGCGGCCGAGGACTTGCTCGTCGCGCTATCGCACGAGATATCCAGGAAGGTGCCGATATTATCATGGTGAAACCCGCCTCGTCCTTCCTGGATATTATCTCAGACGCCAAGGAAATCGCAAAGGATATGCCCATTGCTGCGTACCAGGTGAGTGGAGAGTATGCCATGATCCATGCCGGGGCCAAGGCTGGCGTGTTTGATCTGAAGACCATGGCCTTCGAAAGCACCGAAGGCATTTTACGAGCCGGGGCAGGGATCGTGGTGAGCTATTTCACACCGGAGTTTTTGGATTGGTTAAGCTCCTAAATCTGTACGAGAAGATGAAGAGAGATGCATGGAGCAGGGGGAAGAGATACGTTGCCTGGGACTTACGGGTGATATTCTGTGATGTGATCATGAGGAAATCGCCCTCATGAGTGGGAATGATTTGAAGAGATGAAGCAAATGCATGATTTATGAGATTGTGCCTCCCCAACAACCGGCCTGGCGGTGCGTATTCGAAGCTGACATCGACACTAAGTTACACGTTACACCAAGGCAGAGGGGAGATGAGGAGAGCAGGAGAAAATAGAAAGAGGCGGAAAAGCAAAAAGACAAGGAGAAAAGTCAAACCAATGAATCTCAAACAAGTGTTTCCTAGAGCGAATACCATCATTGCATCTTCCAGCGTCCTGCTCACGTACTCGTATTTGCCTCAGCGTGGTACAGAGACCTGGGTAGCACAAAGATACAAACATACATGTACACCCGTGGTGCTAGTATGAGATTTATGTGCACGGGTATCTCGCCTCCGCTCACCACAGAAATATATACACAACTCAACCTATCCGTCTGGGCTGTGCTTCACTCCCTTTGCCTTGTGGGAGCTGTTTTCGTGTCCATCTCTCCCCATCATCTCGTTCACGTCACATCTTGACGAGTCAGGTGGGCGTTGGTCCGATTTAGGGGGATATCAGCTCTTTCTTTTTTCCCTGTTTGTTCCCTTTCCGTGATGATCTGGCTATAGAACTTTTCGGAGAGAAAGAAGAGGAGGGAGAGGGCGCGGGAACTTGCATGGCGCGGCTACCCAGTCAAGTCAGTCAGTCAATCAGTCCAATCACCCAAATCTTTCATCAGTCGAGCAATCAATCAATCGATCATTCGGCCAATCAGACAGGTTAGACAGGTAAGTACCTAGCCAAGGGAAGGGAGTGGTAGTGGTATGTCTGCTTGCCCGCCATGCCCTTTTGCTTGGTCGCGGGTCTCCCTGCCATGGTCTTGGTTGTGGTCGTGGTTGCACACAGGACGAGCTCCAAGAATTCATCCATTCGCTGTTCCTGATTGAGAAGATGACACAGGGAAGGGAAAGGACAGGAGACGAGACAACGGAGAGACAGGAGGATTAGAGGGGAGGACAAGGAGGAAACAGGCCGTTCTCGACGCGAGATATAAAAGATTGAGCTTCCTCTCATTCCCCCCTGTCCCTGTTCTTGCCCTTCTTCATCTGCCCCGTCTTGGCCGACTCTGCGCTTCCCATGCTAAGTCTGCTCAGTCTTCTGTACCCTCAGCCTCCATTGCTTCCCTCTCTCGTTCCATTCTGACATCGTCTCTGAACCTGAACGAGAAGAAAGAAAAGAACAATTGAGCTAAAGTAACAATGAAACTCTCTTCCACCCTCTACGCCGGTCTCGCCCTAGCGGCCACCGCTTCGGCATACAGCATCGACCTCTGGAGCAAGTACGATTACCAGGGAGACCAGGCCAAATTTGTAACATCCCCGTCCCCTTGGCTTTCGTTGTTGGTCCGGTGATCAACAATCCGCACTCACCAAAACATGTACTGATAGTAAAGGACAGACAACCGAGTAAATCTTACCTCTGCTTCTTATGTTGACTGCGCGAGCAAGCGTGAAGGAAGACAAGAAGCTAACCATTACGTGGCGATGACACAGTGGCATCCACAAAGTCACCTGGTCCGGCGGTGCAGGCTCATGGATCTGGAAATCTGGCTTTAATGATGGGTGCTGCGTGGTGTTTTGTCGGGGAAGCACGGTAAGAAGTCCCTCTATCCTATTCCCTCTTGAGCATCTCGTCTTCCCCCTCTGCCTGTATCGTAGCTGACTCGTCTCTTTGTGGAGTAGAATGTTGGGAAGTATTGTCAGTCTGCCGCGAAAACAGAGTCTTCCGCCGGAGTGAACAAAGTAGTCACAGGGTGCGGAAGCACGACCTTGAATTGTTAGAAGGGTGTTTTCGCTCACAGGGCGTTTCGCGGTAAAGGACTGGGATGATGTTCTCTCGCTGATTACCGATCCATTTTAACCAGAGAGGAAACAGAGGTACTCTAGCATCTTGTCAAACGAGAGTCGTTCTTTTTCATCGTACTGTGGTACCAATATCTTACAGATAACTCAACTCTGGTTAAGTTCTCTTTCTGTGGTCTTTTATCCGCTTCAAACCTCACCTGGGTGCTGGTCACATTCGCGCAGCCGGGGTGGCCGTATTGATTTCTTGCTGGAGGTCGCGGTCAAGGCTGATGTTTGCATAGAGGATTAGGCGTTTCGGCGCATTGTTGGGCTAAGTCGCAGGACCAATGTACCGAGCGTGTGTTCAAAGCATCGCCATCTAGGCGTGATCTCGATCCGTCTTCAGGGTATGTATGAATTCATTGTTGATAGCATTTTGCCGTGCCGAACGCATTCGGAAGACATGAGCAAGCTATGCTGATCTGGCTCGGATTCGCCGGTGCCAAGTCAACGACGTTCAGTAAACGAATGGTTGTTGAATATTGACTGGAATTTTCACATCGTGTGACCCTGCAGATCCCTGACAAATCCCGGGGATGGATCTATCGATCGCAACAGAAGATGAAGGGGTGGTTACGACTTGTGGCCAAAACATTCAGGATGGAGAAAGAGCTGGCAAGTCGAAGGCAAACGACTAGCCGCAGAAGGAAAATTGGTTACAGCAGCTCTTTGACGTCCAGGCAGAAAAGATTGGTATGGGTTCCGAGTATTGACTCCTTCGAAGGCATCTGGGTAGGACCGGATGACTATGGTAAACTGGGGATTGTGACCATAGGAGCCTACAGTCACGCCGTCAACATTCGGCGTCGATGATCATAGAGAGGTTGCAGCGGCACCGACCAAATTGATGTTGATACAGACGCACCAAGGTCCGAGGAGGCCAATACTGTGCAGTCTCGTGGAGTAGAATGGTCGAAAGGGGGATGAGGAGGCGAGAAAGCGGGAGGCTCGAGCGAGGCCACGACCGGTTAATGCAGGGAACAGAGAGAAAGAATGGATTGTCAGGGATAGTTTGATGGCCACAGATGGCTTGACCGCAAGAGTTTAGGGTGCAAAGGTGAAGAGATGGTAGCGAAACCAGTCAAAAGGACGGTCAGTCTCCTGCGCGTCAGACGCATGCACAAATCAGCCTTAGGCCGTCCGCAGTCTATTCTCTGCCACCACCGCTGCTCCCTTCTCCCCTCTCCCGCTCACATCCACTCACCCTCTGCTCGCTCTGCCGCCTTTCCCAGTCTCTTGTCAGAGTTCTAGAACCTCTCACCTGTTCAGGCATCTCATTCTCTAACATGGCATGCATAAGTCCGCCCAACAGCCGCCCCCTTTCCCACGTCTCCTAGCCCCCTCGACAGTCCACCTATCAATCATTGAAGTCCCTCCTGCGACCACGGAATACTTCGCCACATACGATAGTTCCGGGAGTGAATACATCCATCCAGAGCACCTGCAGGCTCCCTACTGCTATTTGACCGGACCGTTTCCCTTTTGGCTCGGCTTGCATTTGCTGCAGCGTGATTGTTTCCCGAGGAAGACATCTCCGCGAGCCCCCATGGGATCCATCACACGTACACCCTGCATAGGGCTGAGCACCCTGCAGCAACCCGACACCGACTTCACCCAGTCGTCGATGCCTCAGATGGATTGTATCTATGAATTCTCTGGCACACACTTGACCTCGGCTCGCATTCATCGACAATTGGACGCTCGAACCGCGGCGGAGTTCGATTGGCTTTGGTCGAGTTGCAAATGATCAACGTCGGACGGGATGGCAATGCCGGCTTGGGGCCTGCACATCATCATGATTGTATTTTTGTGTCGGCGCTCGACGATCCCCTCGTATTCACTGACCCGTGTTCTAAATTCACGCATACCGACCGCTCTTTGGCAGATCTGTGAAGGCTCCCATACCCGCCCAACGAACGCGTATCGTGGCGCCAAAAGACGGCGTTCCTTGCGAGGTACCCTTGACTACATCCCTCAGCCTTATGCTCAGGCACATTGCATTCGCCATTTCTGCCGAAGTCGCTCCTTGGCTCAGCGTTGGCATTGCGCATCCCGTATTGGCATCAACAATGGTAAGCCCAGGCATCAGAGGGATCATTTCCAACCTCTACTCCGTGATAACACCTTACCTTTTCGCTTACGTCCGCGAGGACCCGAGCATATCTTGAAAGACCTCACCCAGGCAACAGGCAACAGATGCGGTTGCAGATTATGTAGGCAACGCAGATCGCTCCTCGATTTGTCCTGCCTTAGGCCGAGCAGCTGAAAAGAAGGTTCCGCTTCTTATCCCCGGTGCGGTGATATTGTAGAGTCATCCTGTCACAATGATCGACTTCCAGAACGTCGTCGCCGTGCTGCGCGGGAGGGAAATACTACCTTTTGCAACCAAGACGATTGGCCGAGGGAACCTCATATGCTAAGTCCTACGCCAGAGTCCGGAGTCATCGGTTCTTTCACACTTTATTTACTCATCGTGGTATCGTTCGCGAGACCGCGCCTCATCAGGGATCTCGAACTCTACCAGAAGCCTCCTAAAGCAGCGGTGGGTGGATAGCATGGGTCTGTCTCCTGAGTTTGGATGGGCACGTTAAGCCCTACGGCCCTAGCCAAAGTGGACTTGCACACTGTTCTCCACCCGATGGCCTACGTCTGCTACTGGAACGTCGTCCTAGGTATGCGCCGAGCACATCCTATCAGACCGGGAGGTGAGCAGTCAAGTATACATGGGAGAAAACCCGGCTGTGTCAGCAGCTGCCCACGAGGAGCGCTACCTTACGACTCAGTCCCAATCATTCGTGACATGGGTCGTGGCTCTCTTCCACGTTCCGATCTTGACCCCGGAGTCGGATTCCCTTACGGCCCTCTCTACAGTACGCCCAAGGGTTCCACGTTGGTTCTCGGCCCCCCCTTCTGAGGTAGAAAGGCACAGCCCAGATGTGGACAAGCCTCATTATCTCTCTGCTGCTGAGCCACGGTCGTGCCTCTCTCAGATGAAATGAAATGGACTGCTCCAGTTCCCTGACTTGCACTTTACAAGTTACAACATACGAGGGACGATCAATGACAGGACCTCGCCGACCTTCGCTGGTGTTAGGTCCCACTCAATCCCATTCAGCTTCAGCACCGCTGTCTCCACATGGTATCGCGGTGGCACCATATCAACAAACCATCTGCCCAAGACAATCTGTCAGGAACACAAGGCCCCAACATAGCCGCGCAGTGGTGAGTCCATTCAAGCACGATACAAGAGAAGAGAAATAAGAAAAGAAATAAAAGGAGAATAGCATGAGGCTGAAGGTCGTTCTCGTCTCTTAGAACCTCCAGAAGCCACTGCCGTCCCTTGTTCCCCTGGTTTTCCCGCCCTGTACCTTGCCCTTATGCTACCGAGCACATGGGTAGAAGGGTAATTTGTCCCTTACCGACCCCAATGCCCGGGAGACTATCTTATTTCCTGTCCAGCCAACTACCTCTGGGCCACGGCACTTATATTATTGCGCACCGGATCATTCCTATCACTTTTAATTTGCTTTCTAGAAAGAATTGCATACTCACTCTCACAGTGCCATGGGCTAGCTATTGCTTTGTCCATTTCAGCCTCAACCGATCTCAGGACAGCATTTACTCAATTTGGAGATCAGCTCAATCATCAAATGCTCGAGGATCTATCCGCAACTGTTATGAGCAGTAACCCGAATGTGGGCAATGCCAATGAACCTCCACCACCTCCTTCTCGCGCGATGCCGGGCGACAAAACGCGAACAAAGAAATGGGCACCAAAGACGTTCAATGGATGTCTGACCTGCAAGTATGTCTTCAAATACTCTATAACGTCCTTCTCATCACTGATGAATTGATGAAGGCGAAGAAGGATCAAGTGTGACGAGGGCAAACCTTCGTGCCAAAGGTCGGTGAAGGTCCGAGAGTTTCATCAATTCCATCACTGATATGATCTAGATGCATCAAATCAAATCTCAAGTGTAGTGGATATGCCGCACCTAAGATCAGGTTGTTTGATCCTTCCGCCTCCTCGACAGCTTCAAGCTCAACACTGCCACCAGCGACCAGCCCAGCCCTTCCATCTGGAATAGACTCAGCGGCACCCGACGACAGCCAACTCCCTTCCAGCCCGTCAGCTCATCCCCATCCCCAAGGACTCGCTCTTTTCCCCAGATTCGGCAACCAGGAAGAATCCCAGTCTTTCCAGTTCTTCCTCGAAAAGACCTCTGGCTTGATATCGGTATATTCGCAGCCATATCTGTGGACGGTGCTTCTGCCCCAAGCCACATGGCACCAACCCTCGATCAAACACTCTCTCATTGCACTTGCCTCGTTACACCGATACCTCACCACGGTCGGCCCTACCTCACAACGAGCAAACCACAACTTTGTGTTCCACTACAATAGTGCCATACGCGCCCTGCTGGCGGACAGGCCGTCTGTTGATGTTGTGCTAGCAGCATGTGTCGTCTTCTGGGCGCTTGAGAATTTCAATGGTGGTGGTCAGGTGGCCATTGACCACATGCAGGCTGCGATCAAGATCTTGGGGGAGTGGAAAAGCAAACATCGACCAAATGATCCCGCCAAAGACTTCATAACCAAATACATCGAACCAACAATCCGAGATGGGGTGAAGCTCGCCTCGAAATGTAGCGTCGAGGAACTGGCGAGTCAGATGAGTGCACTTTCCCTGACAACGCGCGACGTGAGGATCATGAGCATAGATTACCCTGCGTTCAACAGCCTGGAGGATGCAGGTGACTATCTGGGCGATTGCATCACCAAGATTCTCGCTCTCAAAAATCAGACAGCGGCACCTCTCAGTCCAAGTCCCGACCTCATCGAACAGGTAGAAGCGCTCGACGCCCGACTCTACAAATGGATGAACCTGTTCCAAAATCTCACGGCCACAGGGCCCGTATACATCCGGCGCATGCTCGTCGTACACAACGTCGCGGCAAACATTCTGCTGGACCAGGTCAAGGCACGAACACAATATGCCAATACGAGCGAGGAAGAGCAGGAGGAAGAACCGCGTCATTGTCGATTCAATTTCACGGTCATTGAAGTTGAGGATATATTAAGGTACGATCCGCTGGCTACAGTGGAGTCACGCAGGAAGAAACCGCCCAGTCTGGGATTCATCCCTCCTGTGTTTTTGGCAGCGACCGCGGCGCCGAGACTAGAGACCAGGACAAGGGCGATCAACGTGCTGAGGACGTTGAATGTGACCGAGGGGCCGTGGAACACAGAGCATGCGGCGCAGGTTGCCGAAGGGATACTGGAGATTGCACAGGACTGTGCTATTTCTCCCTCAGCAGTCGAATTGCGGGATATCCACATCGAGTTTGACGAAGACCGCAAGGTGTTGAGCATGAGATGGGAACCGGAGGACCCGACGGCGCTGAACGTGAGCACGAGCAAACAGATTGATCCTGGAAATATGAACTGGGGTGACTCCGTAAGTCGACACATCCATACTCCCTTTGATACCCTTTGGATTAACAAGTTGGTTGCAGCAGGATGTGCCCGAGTTGATCAGGAGATTCGGCTACCAGTTCCGTCCTTCCTCAGCGTTGATGCTGTCTTCATGAATCAACACAGCCCAGCAGACCTCTTTGCGGTATGCGCGCATGTTCACTCGCTCAGATCAGACCAGTGCGGCTCTGACCATAGTGCCGATATCATATCGGCGTTCTTTGGAACACTACTACACAACCATCCTTGACGGATAGGTTAATGGGAAGACATTCCATTTGATTGGATGAAACGACCACCACGACGGTAACGCCCATGGGTATTGACATCCGTCGGGTGGCATCACTTCTTCCCAGTGGGATCTCTTTGACGTACTTCAGTTTTGCTCGTCACTTTGAAGGTTGACTCTCGTTTTCGGGTGGGCGGAGTTTTGCAATTTATTCGGAACAAGGCTGCGTTCCTTCAGCGCGAAGGACGAGTAGGTCCGCTTCGGCTTATGACAAGAGGTGCCGCAGCAGCAGCAGCAGCGGCAGCAACACGATTTCAGAATGAATACTGGACACAGAATGAATGAAATGATCGATGGAGCCAGATCGGATTGGACAGGACGGTACGAGCAACAGAACAACGAGCAACAAGCAATAGGGAACAAACTCAGCAAGCACACGACTCAGGATTTTGGGGGACGTTATGGCGGCAGTTCTCTGCATGTATGATTTTGGCATGTTACAAACATTATACAGGGGGCTTCTGTGTTCATTTCCTCGGTTTCATCAAGTGATGCTGTTCCGCGCGGGTTTCACGTGCCCTTCTTTTCAAGATGGTTTTGACAACTTTCGTAGTCTGCTTCCTTTCTGCCCCTTTCGCAGAGTCGTTTCATTTCGCCTCACCTGGGTGGCGCCGGTACGCCGGTACCCGTGCCTGGAGTCGTACTTGGATGACTCTGGCTCTGACCCTGACTCTGACTGCCCTGCCTGGACGACTTGACCGCACTCCCCACGGCAGCCTCCTGCTCCAAGAAATGCTGCCACAGCTCCGCCAGGGTCTCTCTTGAGTGCGGACTGGTCGCGCTCTCGGGCCCGCCGCCGCCGCCGCCGAAATAGTCGGGATGGTGGTTGAGGGCCGGTGTGCTCGGCGTCCTGTGCATGAGGGGAGAACCGGGCGCCGCCGCGGCGGACAGGGAGCCCAAGCCGCGCAGGGAATTGAAGCTCGAGGTGCTCGTGGCGGTGACGCCTGTGGTTCCGGGCCTGGCCAGGCCGGCCTGTTCGCGCTGCTCGTCGGTCCAGCCCAGCAGGGCGGCGATGAGCTGGAGGATCTGGAACTTCTTGGGGTCCGAGCGGTCCAGGGCCAGGAAATGCAGGAAATGGTTCGTCACTATCTGTCTGCAACAAGGCGGCGCCCCAAAAAGGGAGTCCCTAGTCAGCCTCAATGAAAGTAGTGAGAAGAAAAAAAGCAAAACCCGTCAATGGGATTGGTTCTGCACCGCGAAACTTGCTAAAGGGGAAAAGGGGGCGAGAGGGTATCAGGGGGGGTGGCCCAAGCAGCGGAAAGGGAGAAAACAAAAAAGACCTCAGCCTCGTCAGGTGGCGAATGATCGTCGCCTAGGGGGGCGTTGGCGTTCTAAATTTATAGTTCTTACACCGCATGATCAATGAGGCAGGGGTTTCGAAATGCGGAGTAACCATTCATCCACGCCTCCGGAAAATGGGAGGCCCCAGGGAAATGGGATCGGAGACATATGCAGGAAACGGCGGGTCGGAGACATTGTGCAAGATAGCGAAACGAAGGATGACAAAAACTCACCTGTCCACATTGTCCTCGGGTTTGCCCTTCTTGAGAAACCTCAGCGCCTTAGTAAGATGGTCGTTCAGAATCACTGCTTCGTGCCTCAGCTTGCCGATCAGGAGGTTCTTCTCTTTGACCTCCCTCTCGAACGGCAGGGCTCGCTCGAGGTCTTTCTTGGCCTGTTCCAGTTCCGCGACGGTCGAGTCGTGGACCACCTGGAGATCTGACAACTGCTTCCGCAGGGCTTCTTGTTCGCTCTGGGACGTTTCGACCAGTTCTTTCAGTTCCTGTTTTCGCACCGTTTGGATCTCCTGGAGGGCCTTTTGAAGGCCGTCGACCGCCGCGGAATGGGTGTCCCTATCGCTCACGGCCCTCTCGTACGCTTCCTTTAGCGAGCCGAGTTGCTCCTCCAAATCGGCGTTGCGGTCTGCCAGGTCCTTGCGCATGGTGCGTTCTTCCATGGCGAGAACTTCCCAGTCGTGCATCGCCTGTTTGGCGTTCTCGAATTCGTCTCGCATGTAGGCTTCAGACTCGACGAGTTCTTCTTTCTCCTTGAGCCAGTTTTGCTGGGACAGCGTCAGGCGGTTGCGGAGAGTGGACAGTTCTTTGGATTGTTCGGCTTGTTTCTGCGAGAGGTCGGCGTTTCGCGTGGTGAGTTCTTCAACTTCCGCAGAGCGGGCGGTGTAGCGCTCTTGCAGGTCAGATCTTTGTTCTTCGAGCTCCTCGATGCGTGTCCGTGCTTGTGCTAGATCTTCCTGTAGGGAACCTGTTAGTCTGACTGGTTCGTTCTGCCTTTGTCGGGCTGAGAATCACGTACTGCATCGGCTTTTAATCTCTCCCCCAGCTGCGATCGTATAGTATTCACCTTCCCCAGCAAGGATTGGTATTGTTCTTCAGCATTTTCCTTTTCGGCCTGGGTCTCCGCCAGCTCTGTCTGGGCCGCTTCGATTTCCGTGGCATGCTTGGCCTGTAGTTCTTCCAGGGACTTGCGCAGCTCGGTGACTTCGAGACGCAGGGCATCACGGTCTTTCACAAGAGCATCAAAGCGGGCAGCTGCATCGTTGGTCTCGTCAATCGACAGATCTTGGACCCCGTTCGCAACGGTCACTTTCCCCGGCGTTTCGTCCAGTGACTCCTCCTGGACGGGAGTGGCAGCTGTATGTTCTGCTTCTTGCTCGTCGTTTTCTGCGTCATCCTCCTCGTCTGGTCCATTCTGTGTGTCGCTGGGATCGACGGGTGTCGTGGGAGCGTCTGTCGCGGCGGCTTGCGCGTTGCCCTTCTTCTTGGACTTTTTCTTCTTCTTGGATTTCTGGTCTACCACAGTAAGCACGGGCGCACCTGCACTGATTACCACATGTATACGTACCCCCTTGAGGCATCGAAGACATGTTTGCGGAAGACATGTTTTATCCAGTGATCTCGCGGCGCCCAAGACATCGGGGTGCTGGATCTCGAAAGGTGTCAATTGTTGCTTGGCGTAATGCGCGGCGCTGCTGCACGCCATATGCTGGTATCGGGCCGGCCCATTCGCTGGCCATTGCACCGAAGCAAAACATCAACTGCCCGTCGAGCACGCAGCGAAGCTACAGGCAACGCGATACGACAGTCAAAGAAGTCAAGAGGGAAGTCATGCATTCGCTGAGTATAGATCCATACACGCCCATCGTAACCCTTCAATGCAACACGAGGATGTTATTTCAGTGCTTCCCCAAACAACCCTCTCATCCCCTTGAGGAGAGTCCCGATCTCCCTCGTCGCATTCAACCGGTCCACCACCTTTGCGACTTTTGTGGCCTCTAACCTGGGCTTCGTGTATACCACGTCGTATCTCCCGCGTCCAGTATCCGGCACCAGCAATTCAAACAGGCCTTCCCTTTCCTCGCCGCCGTTGCCACTGCCTTTCGAGGGCGGAAACACGAAAACGATCCTGACCTTATTCTCGTCCCCGCTGCCTTCGATTCGACAGCCCAGATACGTCTCCCAGAAACTTAGTTCCGGTCCGTTCAGTCGGCTCTGTCCCTCCATCTTGGCTGCGTATTCCCTTTGGGCTTGTAACTTGGCGTCAATCTGTCGCTGCGTTTGCGCAATTGCAGATTTGAGACGGTCTCGCTGGGCAGATTGAGCTGCCTGGTGAGACTCCAGCTTGGAGATCTGCGCGTTCATCTCATTCTTCTCTGCCTGTTCGCGGGCGAGGACTTGGCTATGTGTTGATAGGGTGGATTGTAGGGTTATGATCTGGGTGCTTGATGACCGCTGCTCCTCTACAGAGTCCATTAGTTGTGCCCTTCCGCGAGTCGTCTGTGGAATGTTTGTTGGGCTTACCGTTCAACTCCCCAAGACGCGCCCGAAACTCATTCCTCTCTTCTAGCACCCTCTTTCTTCCTCGTTCGATAAATGCGTCGAACTTGATTGTGAAGTCGGCCATTCGCTTTCGCAGATCCTCGAGGTTGAAGTCAACTGCAGGCAGTTGTGTGAGAGGGTTGTCCGCGTACGACATGGGCGTTGCCATTTGCGATTGCGACGCGCGGAAGGAAGATGTGCTGGTCGCAAATGCCGACGACGGGATAGCGGTAGTCATTGTCGCGAATGTGTCCGTGTTTCTGTTTCGGCGAAAGGATCGTGGGAATATGTCGCCAGTTGCATCAAGTTCAAGTGTTGGTCGCAGTCGCAGTCACAAGTGAGAGTGGTGGGTGTGCAGGGCACAACCCCAGTCGACCGGGCAACCACCGCCGAGGCGGCTTGGCTGCGCGATACCCAACATCCACACATGTACAGTAATATGCTGAGATAGTTACAGTCCTTTCAGAGACTCAACATCAATGGGTATCAATACAATTTGGTATCTCTTCGCATGCTAGAACGACAATTCTCATACCCTACACAGTATCTTTCATTGGATCGAGTTGTCCCTTATCTCCGAGGCGAGCTCCTCCCGTCCCTCGCTGTTCTCACTGCTCGCATCTCCGCCCATTAACTGAGCAAGCATGGCTTCCATTCTTTCCAACGCGTCTTCTATTTTGTGCAGTCTCGCCGTCGCTTCCAGGATCCGGTCGTCTCGGTCGCCGTCCAGGTCGACCAGTGAATCCATTCTCTGACGCCTCTTTGGCTTTCGGTACCCGGGCGGGTGTTGTGCCTCGTCCCCAGTCTCATCACTCGAATCATGAAACTGGGTTTTCAACTTCTGGTCCACTTGAGACTCTCTTCTTCCGCTCTTCGCGGGCTGCGGATTGACCGACGCTCTTCGGTTCGAATCAGCGGTCTGGCTCGCTCTCCTTTCCTCTGACAAGTGCGTGAATTGGTTCTGCAGCTTGGTGTTGGATAGGATCCCCATATCGTCGCTGTGATCCAGATTGTCTTCTTCGGCGATCTTGTCCAGTACTGACTGTGGCGGGTCGATGTCGAACACCGCGTGGATATCTCCATGTACACTAAACCGTGAGAGAGCCCAGTATTGTGCAGGTGTTGCTCTGGGCCCGCCAGGATTCTTCCAGTCAATTTTCTTGCTGCTTGAAATCTTCCGCTTGTCCGACAGCCATAGTGTCCTCCTCTCGTACCATGCAACAATCAACAGCATTGGTAGGTTGATGGTCCTGACCGCTGCGACGTTGACTTTGTGAAACATTCTGTCTGAGAGTATCCACTTTAGAGGAAGCATGAGGATAAGCGCGAGGATGTTAAAGGGCGGCATATACGCGAAGATTGCATCTGATTTGACCCCTTCGAAAGTGAGGACCGCGCGTCGAAATTGGATTTCTTGGACAGCGTTGCTGACGATGCCGCTGAATGTGTTCGTCAACATCGAGACGAGGACCGTCAGGAACAACGTGTTGCCCAGGAAAGCGAACAAAACCATCAAGAGAGGTCCGAGAAGCCAGTGGAAGTCTGGAGATTGATCAATACCGGTCCCGTCCAGACCGAACCATATCCAAATCATCCATTCCCCGATTGTCACAGCCTGATGAGCGCCAGCGTGCAACCACTTGAGACTCAAGAGGAAACCCGCAAAACACCACACGGCTAGAGCAGTCAATGTCAAAAAATCAGACATCATCGCTCTCAATGAGAGAAACAGCATGTTCTCCGACATGACGTTGAACGCCAGCCTCGGAATGAGAACTGGTGCGCCACAACTGAGGATGTCAAGGGCAGTCCGGGCGAGAAGGATGGACTCTTCCTCGTCGACAATTGAGAAGGCGTAGATTCGCAAGACCAGGTATATGATGAAGATTGTCGAGAACATGACATCGAGGAACGACCATAGGTTTTGGGTATACACGCCCCAACCATGTTCAAGTATAGACGCAAATTGGTCGAGTACCTAGCAGCATCTGTTTGTCAGTTGCCGGACCCCTTTTGTCGTGTTGGAAAAACGTACCCAACCAGCGCCATACACGTCAAATACCAGCTCGAGAATCTCATAGGTGGTATTCATTCGGCTCTCCCTCCCGGCCATAACTGCGACGTACAGGGCCAGTAGGATGACAAACTGACACACCTCGATCAAGTTCCTCGTCCGCGGCACAATCAATCTGTACTGGTTTAACAACGGGGCTCTTCGGGGGTCGTACAGGGAAATTGGCCGCTTCTTCCAGTGGTCCGGGATGATGTCAATGAAGCTGCTGGGTGTATACACGACCTTGCCGCGGTAGATGGCGTCGACGACCTTTTGACACGCGCTGCTCGCCAGGAACGACTTGCTGGCACTGACAATGGCGACTTCCAAGGCAGTCAGTTTCCTCTCCACCTTGCCCGACTTGGATCTGCGCTGGGCGGCCCAGTAATGCATCGCGTGCTGACTCTGCTTGGTCACCTCGTCCGGAGCACCTTGGAAGGGTTCGAAGCCCGCAACGAGAATGTTTGCCAACTTGAGTAGCCCCCTAGGCCCCGGATTGTGTTCATTGTACCGCCGGAGGATCTTCTCCGCGACGAGCTCGCATAGAAGTGCGCGCGTGAGGTTGACCGTTTGGTGGTGTGTCGCGTACGATTGTTCGCGGATGAATTGCATCCGGTTGACGAGGAGGCAGTACACTGGAGAAAGAGTGGTCGTCAGCATTGACAGCACCGTGACATTTCAAGGGGGTTATTGGAGCGCGCCACACCGATTGATAAGTCGTTGGTCTCGTAGAGGGAATCGACCAGGGGCCGCACAACCGAGATGTTCATTCGCGGAGCTTTGAGCTGGTCGAGGGAATAGGGGTCATCTGGCCTAGATGTGAGTACATGGTGACTATCGTAGTATTGTATCCGTGCTCGAGGTCTCTCGGCCCAAACTTACCGATACTCGTGATGATATCCCTCCGTATGCTGTACTCACACCACACGTCAGAACGCATATCCCCATAAAGTAAAATAAAATGTGCTCATCGTCACCCCTTAACTTCTGCCTCCCATGCCTCATCCTCTTCCGCATAGATTCCTCAGACCAACCCAACTCCTTCAAATGCTCATAAATGCTCCCGATCCAGCAATCCCCTTTCCTTCACCAAGCATGGACCACAAACACATAGCTTGATATAGATAGATACCGCGATCCTCCCGGCAGCACATCTACATAGGTACCAAGGAACCGAGCGCCCACTCACCGATGAATATTCTCATAGACGTTACAGTGCGCGTTGCCGAACGGGTCGGCCTCGGCGGGCGGACGCCCGCCCAGCCGGTCCTGCTCGAGGCTCGTCCAGGTGCAGTGCGGCGGGTACAGGCCGTCGCTGTCGGCGAAGTCCTCCTCGTCGTGCTGCGTCGCCAGCAGCGCCTCGGTCTCGCTCCGCTGCCTGTTGAGCCGGAATTGGTTCGAGAAGCCACCCGGCCCGGCGGCTTTCCTGCCTCGTCGCGACGAAGAGGAAGATGTTGAGGATTTGGTTTTGGATGGTGCTGGGCGCGGCGCCGCTGCTCGGCCGTTTTTCTTGTTGTTGTCGGTGGTGGTGGTGCCAGTGCCGCGGGCGGCCTTGGTCGTTGGGCTCGGTGGGGAGGACGGCATGGTGTTTTGGCGTGTGGATGGTCGATATGGAATGCACCTGTATACCTTATGTCCTTGGAGAGAGAGCGAGAACGATGTATATGGAGTCTGTAGTGGAGGAAATGGATATAGAACGGCGCGGCGCGGCGCGAATCCTGGGGATCGAAGGCAAAAAGTAAAGGGGAAACGGTGCAACGGGTGAAGCCAATCAAGGATCCAATTCCATCGATGCTGACATTGTTGTCGATGGTGCTCGGACGGAGGATCTGGACCAAGGAGGTATAGAAATGAAGATCCTCGGGGACCGCTTCCTTGTGGACTCCCAGAAAGAGTGAGAGAGCGTGTGGTGCTGATACTGGAGTGTCCCGATGGATAGACTGATAGATAGGCTGATTGATAGAGTAATGGGAAATGGGAGGGGGTGCTGATTGCACAACCACCAATCGGGAAGCAGGTGACGTTAAGCTTATCGCATCAAGCACGAAGCTGAAAGCTTTGTCGCTGCTGCAGCCCCGTCGAATCGATCCAACTGATCATAAGCAAAGGCGGGCGAGCCCAATTAGCTGAAGACAAATCAGCAAAACAATCCATTAATATTCGCTATATCTCGTCAAATGGTTCATCAAAGTCATAGAGCCGCCTCGCTATATACAAGACATTACGGCGGATCTCTCACGCAAAAATTACTGACTGACCAGTGATATGTGACCCCCAAGCATTATTATAACATGATCATGATCGTCGCAATGGCCGCCAACAATATACCCATCGGCCAAAAGCTCGACAAGGCGCCCTCTTGTAGCGGCCCTGCTTCACTGCTAACCTCGTAGACCACGCTGGGGGTCGCCGATTGAGATGCCGCAGTCGAGTCCACCATAACAATAACCAGTCCGTTACTGGTGATCGTCTGCACCGCCTGTGCCGTTGGGGTAGTGGTTGTATAAGACGTCACCGTCGTGGTTCCAACCCATCCGGTCGGGGTATTGTAACAGTTGTTTTCGCATTGGTCGCAGCATTCCCAGTACACGACCGTCGAGGTAACAGGACAGGGCAACACTGAGGTGACTGTGACAATGACGTTTTCTTGAGTGTAGCATGTTACGTAGGTAGTCGAGGGTGTCCAGTACGACCAATATGATGTGGTTGTCGGTGTCGGTGTCCAATATCCTGAGTCGCTGCACATGTGTTAGGTGCTACATGATCACCTGATGGGGTCGAGGGAGGTGCTCACTAGGCCAAGCCTTGTGCTAGAAGAAGGCCGATAAATGTGAGAAAAGGCCACAGCATGGTTCCCATTAGCAGATCGCGAGCGAATCGGATAGAGAAGAAATGGCGCGGAATCGATGAGAGGCGCTCGCAGACAGGGAGGGATGGGAAGGAGGAATGACAATCAGAAGGGATTGCGAACTACCAACCATGCCCACCTTTTTCACAGCTGGGAGATCTCAGCTGGTGCCATGACTTGCAAGTTACGTAGTCCGAGAGCTTCAGCTGGAAGCTTTTTTCGGAAGAGCTTTCTAGAGTTCCAAGCTCCAAGCTCGATGGGTGAGCTCCTCGCCGCTTCAGTTCTGCCGCAGCTTGGTCGCGACGGTAGAAAGCGTCGACCCCGCCATTGGACCCGCTGTTGCAGCAGAAATCCGGGAACAGGTCTGCTCGAAGAGGGAGGAAAGGTATGTCTTATCAACACGATGATTGCTCGAGAAACTGAGGGGCAACGAAGTTGACGCAGCATTTCTTGGTTCTGGTCGAAGCCAATCAAAGGCGCAGGTGCGCGCACTGGCGGGTGAAAGGGTTGTGTGGATGCGCAAATGCCTTGCATGAAGCGTGCGACGAGCGTCTCGGGCTCAAGGCCAAGTCCGTGGACGAGCTGCAGCGTGATGTCAAGCCGAGGAAGTTAGTTTCGCAGGTCGATGGAGGCGAGGGAGTGACATGGATGATGGTGGAAGAACAGGTGGAAAGTGGCTCTTGCGCACATGGTCCGATAGTCGTGGTTCGGTGGGACGCAGGCGAGACGGGCGGGTGGCGGGGAGAAGTTTGACGGTGGCATTCTTCTTTCTCCCACCATCGCCATCGCCATCGCCATCGCCCGCCCATCTCTTCGACGGGCGCGACCACAACACCGAGGTATGTACACTGCTCAGTGCTGACTATGTACAACGAATGCATGGACTAACTATGAAGCACTCGCCCCAACAGGAACATTGACGCCGTTGATGCCCGTCGAATCCTCGCTCAGCAGCCATGTGATCGTCTCGGCCACCCTCTCCGGGTCAAGCAATACCACCCCGCGCCTCGCCATATCTGCCTCGGCCTCCTCCTCATCCTTGTACCATGATAACGCCATTCCCGTCTTCGTTGCGCCTTAGAAAACCGATTAGCAGGCGGATGGTCGTAAGACGGATTGTAAGGCACAAACTCACTTGGAGAGACAGCGTTTAATCTGATCCCCAACGGGCCCAATTCTTTCGACACCGTGGTCGTCAAGCATGCCACCGCGTGCTTCGTCACACAGTATGACAGAATGGTCGGATCGTGGAATAAACTTGCCGCACTGGCAATGTTGACGATGCTCCGCGGCGACTTAGGCAACTCCATCATCGCCTTGACTTGCGCCCTCATGCTGTACAAGATCCCGGTCAGGTTCACGTTCACCACCCGGTTCCACGTTTCGTCCGTTTCGTTCAAGAACAGTGGCGTTTGTTGGCTTGCAGACATGTTGATGACGCCCGCGCAATTCACTGCTCCGTCGAGGCCGTCAAATGTGTTGACCGTGTCCTTGATCCAGGCGCTGACATCAAGGCTCGAAGCAACGTCGACTTTGGTCACAGATACCTGCATATCAGGGTTGATAGCATGCAGTTTCTTTCTTGCGCTGTCAAAAAAGCTGGGGTTGATGTCGCCGATGGAGACGGCTCTGGCTTTTAGCCTGGCAAGCCTGGAGCATGTCGCTAATCCGAGACCAGAGCTCGCACCTGTCAGAGCAAATACTTTGCCAGCGATGGAAGCCATAGCGAGGCTCTGAAGGAGGAGGCGACCACGATTGGTCAGGTTGGGTTCAGGGAGGTGCGGATAACAAACCCGAGATGGTGAGAGCGAGGAAAAAGGGATTCGTAGAACATCCACGACACTTATCACCATGTAGACACCCATCTCATGTACCTCTGCCGATGAGGGGCTGATGTCCTGTTGCGTTGCAGCGCATCCTTGCCAGCACATCAGATCTGGTATTGGTCTGGTACGTTAGCTTCATGCAAGATATCTTGGGTTGTGCAGCGATTCGGCCGAAGCACAACGTTCTCACATTGTGATATATCCAACCAAATTTAAGCCGGACGTGATTCGGCGAAGCGCCGAGGGGAGACTGTAGCACACAAGAGTCAAGATCGGTCACAGGGGGGCGCTTAGATAAAAATGCTCGGTACAAGTGAATCAGCCGGCCAAGCATCAGACGAAGGATTTGTCAAAACAGTCACTTTGAGTCGGCATGCTATTGTCGTCGTACTTGGTGTATCATTTCTTCGTATTACCTATGTCACAGAATAGATCATCTTCCTCCAGTTCATCGTTGACCACCTCGCCCAGCACCAGCGCCGCCGGCACCTCCACCCATGAATTGTTGCGCACTGTAGCTGTCAGCAAAAAGTCTTCACATGTCTTCGGGGCTTTACTCACAGGTTTGCGAGCTGGGGATCCTGCATCATTTGTTGTATTTGGCTCATGTCAGGCATACCACCTCCACCTTCTCGGCGATTGTTCATCATGTTCTGGATGGTCGGGTTGCTCATAATCCCGCTGAGAGCCTCCGGGTTGCGCATGAGGTTCTGTGCCATGGATGCAAACATCGGGTTGCTCATTATGCTGGATAGGTCTGGCATGCCGCCTCCGCCGCCACGACCACCACCACCGAACATTCCTGCCAGACTGGCGAGATCCGGCATTCCACCTCCGCCACGTGTCTCGCCCGCGGCGTCGTCCACTTCATCCTCAGGTATCTTCTGCTCCTCTGCTTCCATCCGAGCCAGTTCTTTCTTTGCAGTCTCCAGGCCTTTCCTCATGGCTTCGCTGCCTCCATTCCCTTCAAAGTCAATGCCCTGCTGGTAAGCCTCCACGCTTCCCTTGGCATCGCCCATGGCGAACCTCGCCAGCCCTAATCTTGACCAAGCCTTTGTATATTTGGGGTCTGCAGCAACGGCGAGTTCGGCGTCCTTTACGGCGGATGCATGATCACCACTTGCAGAATAGGCCGCGGCACGGTTGGAGAGGTAGATGGGGTTTGTAGGAGCGTAGGATATGGCCTGGGTGTATTTTTCGATCGCGGTCTTGTAATCTTTCTGTTGCATCGCTGCATTGCCTGCGCTCTTGAGTTTCTCCGCCTCTGGGTTTATGGCCTTGGGGGCCGCTGGTTGCGGAGGAGGGGCTTGGGCATCTGCAGGAGGTGCCTTTCCTTGCAGTTTCTCGTAAACCGAGAAGATGTTGAGCAGGGACTGAGAGCCGACCGCTTCGGACACGGCTGCCTTGTCGGAGGGGTCGACCTTAAAGGCTTCTGCGATACAGTTGCTGGCGATCTCAATATTGTCGGCATCATCGGCCGTGAGAGTGCCATCCTTGAGAGAAGTGGACAGGAAGTCTATTATCGACAGCGCCAGACGCTTTTTAGAGTCGGAGAGAGACTGAGATGTTAGAAACCACTCAACGGTAGGGGCACATGAACATACCATTCTGATATGGTGAGGAGAGCACAATCCTGGGAGAGATGAACAAGTGGACGAGGGAGTGTGTGTATCTTCGCTGCCTGGTTAACAACGGGACTCGAGACTGTCAACATCTATGGAAACTCGAAGATGACCAATGATCGTCAACGTCACAAGGTTCTCTTGGCGACCAAAAGACGAGTCAGAGCTACTTGGGGCTCACGTGCAAGTCACTCTGACCGTACCGCTTTGTATCTCCTCGCCTTTCGCTTAACTTCGCACTCACCCTTCCGCCGATATCTACTAGATACTCTACCTCGCGAAGGCGCTAGATCTTCAACAGTGGTGTCCTACGGAGATGAGGCTGGTGACTACTCAACGTGGGTACTACCAGAAGCCGTTCCCAGGCTCCTAAAGACTGGCGCTACCCTCTGCAGCAGTGTGTGTTTTTCAAGGCCGGTTGGACATGGATTGTATCACAAGGACAAGAAATCAAGAGACCACAAAGGAGTGATTCCTTGAACACAAGCAAACAACTCCGACAACGCGGACAACCTGCTTCAAGAAGGTCATATTTCTGTGTAAGAGGAGCTGGTCAATGTACCGGCAGAAACCGTGATCTACACGACGAACGCCTTAAGACGACGAAACCGGAGGCGCCACCAGCTGCTGTCCTCACAATTTCTTGATTACGATCAACCCCAGAGCACTTCCCTTTCGCTTCACGACTTCCTGCACAGCCAAGCCCGCCCCAGCCCCTTCCACTAACTCCCGAAACTCCTCTTCATCTCGATCCCCTCCGTTCATGGCCTGCATCATGAACAGAGACCTTGAACGATCTCGCGCTTCATCTCTGAGCCCAACAGTCCCAGGTTCCGGAAGGATGTGGTTGTTCAGCAAAATTAGTGCATCCGGTTTCATAGCGGACGCGATGTTGCGCAAAATGGTCTGCGCTGCAGTCCTTGGGTGGTTTTGCACGACCATTCTCACAAGGAAGACAGAAGCCCGTGACGAGGCTGCTGGCTGAGGCTCGAAGAAGTCGTGAGAGGTAAAGACTATGCGATCTCTAATCTCAGGGGGCAGCGGTGAAGATGTGGCCTTGCTGACGACAACGGGCAAGTCTTGGACTGTGAACGTCAGGTTGGGAAACGCCCGCGCAAGTGCGATCGAGACATGTCCAGTTGAGCCGCCGACCTGGAAATTCTGGGTCAATGCTTGACAAATACTACAGGTATTGGGACGCTCGGTGCTGACGCCCCGCCTCAATTTACTTACATCCACGACTTCCGCCTCTCCCAAACCCGCCCAGTCAAACATCTGGATAAGATGCGCTGTATGTGTTTCCTCTGCACCACCGACAAATTTCATCGCCGCTTGCAGACGTGCAGCGATCTTTGGGTTCTTACTGAGATACGCAAAAAATGGTAGGTCGGTTTCCATGGCAATGTTGTGTGCAGTTTCATTTGGCTTCTCACTCCCGCCATATTTTGAAGTCATTTCGGTCATTTTCACCGCGGTCGATGCTGTAGTTTCGGCCTGGAACAGAGCTGTCTCGAGGAACGTTGGACTGGTGGCCAACTTCCCGGATAGCGGTGTATGTGCGAGCATGTTCGGCGAAGGCTCTCTGAAGACGCCGTTCGTCATGGCCATGCGGGCAATCTGACGGAGCTGGTGCTCGGGGACTTTGGCAGCTTGGGCGACCGAAGCATAAGAGATGGGTTCGCTTAGCGGAATATGTGCAGGGATGTTGAAGTGTACAATCCAACGGATGCACGAGAGATGTTGGAACTTTATCAGAGGGACATTCGTATCAGTACGACCAACAGCTTGCAGGATTGAAGATGCCAATCACGTTTGGTACCACTCACATTAACGGTCGTCTGGGCATTCAATTCGACAGGGTCTAGAAACATCTGATGAATCCTCGCCATGGCTTCAGACATGGACTTATTGGCATCTCTAACATTCTCGGGTGCCAATGCCAGGGGGAATTCTGTGGTTTCACTGCCCTCAGCTTGCCCAGCCTTATCGTTTGTGTCTTGTGAGGCTAAATAGTCTCGAACCTTTTTGGCCGATGAGTTGAAGGCCTCAATTAGTGCGTCAAAGTCGGCCACTTGAGACATACTGAAGAGACGGCGGTGAGTTGCTTCTTGGTGACTGCAGCGTAGAATAAAGCGAGGCTGAAGAGGTGTTTACGATTCTCGAATTCGAACACAGAAGATCTCCAGGTCTCCTGACTGTCGGGCGCAAGACGGTATGAAGTACTTTCAGCCTCCTCCTTGGTATTGGTGACTAGAACTCCCTTGCATTAGCCACTTTCCGTAGTCGCCTTTTTCTCCTCGTTGATTGTGGTCTCGACTTGTACTATATTTGGAGCCTTGCAAGGGCAGCCTTGTTTGAGATGCGAGGACCCAGGTTCTGGATAGGTGAGTTTAAATAGTCTCGGCCACCAGATTCATGAATACGAGGACAGCCGGGTTCTAGACGCTGCGGGCTGGGGCGAGGAGGCTGCATTAGACTTTCCGCGTGGCCGTTGGACAACATGGAGCTGCTGTCACTGCGATCCCCCCTATCATCGACTCCACCAAGGACCATGGAGTGATCGGGCGCAGCAAGCGAGGACAGCACCATTGGACGCTTGCCGAAGAGTCTCCCCGCGAAAACGACGCAGCTCCTCCAACAGCCTGACTTTGTGCCGTGCATCGAGGCCACCAACACCAGGCCCACAGAGCGCTCGCAACAACCCAGCTAAGGCAAGCGACTTGCCCTGGATTGATCCCCGCGGCTGGGGTCAAGACATTCCGCCGTCGGCTGGGCTGGGCCATGCAAGGAGTACGAGGTAACTATTCGAATACGAACGCTGTGCAAGCCTGATTCGTAAACTGACTCGGGCATATGCATCTTCACCGAATCATTTTGCGTATACCCCCATCGAAACCGCCATGAAGCACCTCTGTTTTCCAAGGTATTTGATCGTTGTCTCGGAGCCAAAAAAAAGTGATGCTCCGTCCATTCACACTCCCCTCGAGTCCGACCCGCCAAAGCAAATTCGCGGCTCTAGGAGACTGACCCCTTTAGGCCCCACTAATAGCCTTTAGCTTTAATAATATCTACTTTAGCCGTACCCCCTTATTCGTTTTAGCTTAGTACCCGTGCCGCTACTAATTGCCTAGAAACTTCAATCCTCATGTCTATATAGCGACGCGTCTTCTAATGACTTTATTCCGGTGCTTCTACGCAAAGGTAGTTGAGTACCTCGCGATATCATGACCGATGAAGATCAAAAGCCCACACCAATCCCGAATCCTACTCTATAGTCGTGTCGGGTTGAGTTTGACTTGGTCGAGGGGACTTTGAGAGTAGAATGTCCCACCAGTGGGAGCGTAGGGTGTTGTAGCGTGATCAGGAGTCGATGGAAATGGAGCAGTGTTGGTTGGAGGTATGGGGATACTGCTTACAAATGCCGGAACAGAAGGTGTTGGTGAGCTGTATGGATTCACTGCAGGTCCGGAGGGTATTGTGCCGCCACCAAAAGACGTTGGGCAAGTGACTTGAGAGTATATTATCCACCGTTCGTCGCCGCCCATTCCTGACCAAACGTCTTTTAGTCGCTGAAAGTGTGAATGTCTTCATCTATGAGGAGAAGACAATTCACATCACCCAATCGATCGATGGGCGATGTTGATATATCCTCCGTTATTGCATAATTTAGTATAGCCCTCTGTCGAGTCCTTGTTGCTTCATACACGTCCTGCCATACACAGCCTTTATTTTTAAACCAAGTTCAAGTCTAGTCGTCGGTTAAGGCCCCGCATATTATGTTAGTGGACTTAAAGTCATAAAGCCTCTAGTATGTTTCTTAAACATTAGTATTAAGTTTGATATACAGAGCCTAACGAAGAAAGGGGCATACGACGTGGATAAATAGTGCAACAGAAGTCACATACTTTTGGGACTTATACGAGCAAGAACCCTCCCCATCTCCAAGAACTACACATGACGCTACGATTTCCCGATCTCTGCTTCCCAACACGAGGAAAATATCCCTCCAGACCCCCTAAAGAGATGTGATGCTGTTCTCGCGCCGAAAACGCCGAGACACCATCTCCAAGAGGTGAGGATCTGGAAATACCCAACCTAGTAGTCCCCAACCATATCCGCAAGACTTATCGTCCACAAAGCGAGCAAAAGCTTGCCCGCAGCGTCGTATGTCGTTACTGGACCTCTCAACATAAAATCGCCGATGAACCTTGCAGTAACACAAGCAATGAGCACCAGAAGCATCGGAATGCACAACATTAGTTTGAGTACCAATTCGGCGATGCACCGTATTTGTTGGGTTCTTGCAACGTAAGAGGATTTCCCCAAGAATCCAGTGCTTCCGTATCCCGTTACTTGCGAGTCTGGATGCCCGAGGAGTGACTGAGCTTCAACATCTCGATTCAATCTCTCGGGTGTGGAATTTGTGCGATGATCGGAGGCACCATGTGGTAAAACGGTGTTTCCGTTCGAGGAGGAAGAAGGTGGCTCGGGGACGGCCCACTCGATCACCGGGGGCATTTTGGCCAGCAACAGCTTCATCGACCCTTTCGTCAGACGGAATGTATCTGCACTGACCCCGCTGAAAAGAGCAAGCATTCTGGCATCGATCTCGAAGCAAATCTTCTTCACGTAGGATGGTTTCTCAAGAGCACGCTTATTGCGCAATGTGAGCTGGCAGCCATTGCGGGCGTTGAGGGGAGCGATCGGGATGTATTCGCCAGGGGACTTTTGGGGATGCGCGGTGACCTTTGTGCACGCCAAAGGTCAGTTGACATTGCAGAAAGGACGGGCAGAGTTGGACGTACCGGAGCCACTTTGACCATCTCGCCCTTCACATCGTGTTTGTAAAACCTGAGGACCACGCATGGATGGTCATAGACCCAGTCATCCATTCTGAACCCATCCGTGAGCGACGGGATGTGACGATCAACGGATGCTCTGTCGCGTATCCACAGAATACACCCGTCCCGGAAACTGCCCCATTCAACGGCGGGCCGCGCCTCGTAGTTTCGCACGGCCTGAGAATCGCGTCGCTTACCCGGAGACACCATGGCCGCGAGGCAACATCGCCTAGACACTGGGATGTGGTTCTTCAGTTGAGGACATGGAACCAGTGGAGGCACATCTCTCATCAAATTGTGCCGCAGAAGAGGCGCCTTTTACTTGACCTGCGATCACGGTGCCACGTCAACAGTTTTGTCCTCCAAACCGCGGCGCATAAACTGCTTTCCCCGCCTTGTAGACGACCGTAGAAAATCACACACAGTAGGTCTCGGGCGAAGAAACAGTTGCTGGCGAGATCTGAATGACTGAAGAACCGTGTCCATAGAATAGAACTTGGTGGCCGTGAGGTATCTAACGGTGCAATTGAGTTCCCTGCCCTGTAGATGCGTACTACCCTACTGGCTTGTTCTCCATGGCGTTAAGCACGACTTCAGAACTCCCCCATATTAGACACCAACTGTTGGACCCTAGTCGTGAGTTCCTTATAGATCAAGAGCGTTAGAGCATTCTTAACCTTACGTTCATTGCCAGCACCTCGCTGAGAATCATGCTTTGTGCCGCTCTTGGATTGAACTTCTGGATGGGCTTACCGCTTACGGCCTGTTCCAGAGCCGTTTATGGACCATCGAAGGCAAAGCCTCATGTCAAAAAGGCTACAAAAAACCTACGAAACCCGGACTACCGACTGAAGCTCCTAAAATAGGCCTGAATTGATTGCAATTTCATTTGACTCTGTGGCTTCACAGATTTATCCCCTGAAATTGTGCGGTACATTTCCTCACAAGTGGTCATACATGCATGAACACCCATGGTGTTCTCCTTTGCCCTCTCTGAATCTCATCCGCGCGTTTATTGCTTGCTCGTACATATCAGTAGGACTGCTAGCCAAGCGAGACAGCTCGAGGGTGCCCTTGACTGTTTCATTTATAGTCTTCTCCTGTGCGGCGGTGAGTGCGTATTTGATATCTCTCTGCCATTCTGTCTCCATCAATCAGATTCGCTCATGACAACTATCATGCCGATGCTGCGTATTGTGCGTATCGCAAACCCCAACTAACTTGAGGTAGTCAGGATGTTGGGGCTTCTCCATACACAGAAACCATCTGTAGTTACGCTTGCCTTGGCCGCGGAACACGCCGCGGAATAAGTCACGGAATGAGCACTTACCCCAGTTCTCCGTTCCAGCTGTCCTCGAATTCTCGGCCCTGGGATGTCAAATTCGGATCCCCCGTACGCCTCGTTGATGCCAATGTCCCTGCTGATCCGATTCGAATGGTATCAATTTTCTCTCCAGATATGGGGTCGATGCCATATCTGACAGCCTACTACTTGGCCTCGGACCTTGGCGTGGAGGCGTGTTTCACGAGTTAATGTACGGGTTGGTCTCACGCCGAACCGCGGACCTTGTCGACGTCGAACAGAGAATCTGAGTTCTAATCAAAACGCCGTTGCCCAGCTCATGAGTCTGGCAGGCCTTTGACGCGGGAGCTTTGCGTTCTTCCGGGCAAGCTCACATCCTCCGACCACCGATACATAAGAAGACTGGTGGCTGTTGGCCTTCTGTCTGGCGCCAGACATATTGGTAGTTTCGAGAGCAATACGAAGCTGCACTTGATTAATATGGCACCCGCTGCAGTCAATGAGGCCGGCGTCACGAAGTCGTTCGAAGCCCGGCATATTGAGGATAGGCTCTTCATCAACGGAGAGTTCGTGCCTTCGGTATCTGGTAAAAGATTCGATGTCTACAACCCTACGACAGAGAAGTTAGCCGCATCAGTCTACGAAGCTGACGTCGAAGATGTCGACCTCGCCGTCAACGCTGCGAAGGAGGCGTTCCCGGCGTGGTCTGCCCTATCCGCAGCTGAGCGGATCAGCTATCTGAATCGACTCGCCGATGCTATCGAAGCGAACGCCGATGAGCTTGCCTATCTCGAGGCTATAACTATGGGCAAGCCATATGTTGACGATTGTAAGCTCGCGATTTCATTATCCCTGATCTACAGTAATTTAGGACTAACATCGTCAACCCTGCAAGTCTCGGTCAAACTGTCAGTCTATAACCTACGGTACTTTTCGGGGAAAGCACTGGACGTGACCGGCGATTCGAGCCTCAACACCAAGGACTTCGTGAACATCACGTTCCGGCAACCATTCGGAGTCTGCGGCGCTATCACTCCCTGGAACGTTCCGCTGCTCATGCTGATTAACAAGGTCGGCCCAGCACTTGTCACTGGCAATACGTTAGTATTGAAGTCATCCGAGAAATCGCCTCTTTCTTCTCTCGTCGTCGGCCGGTTAGCCCGAGAGATCGGCTTACCGAAAGGCGTACTCAATATCCTATCTGGGTACGGCCGTCCCTGTGGCGAGGCAATCGCAAAGCACATGGATATCCGTAAGGTGAGCTTTACGGGCAGCGTTATCGCAGGACGTGCTATCAAAAAGGCTGCGGCGGAGTCGAATCTGAAGAAAGTCACGCTCGAGCTCGGCGGGAAGTCTCCCCTCATCGTGTTTGAGGACGCAGACTTGGCCAAAGCCGTCCCTGCTGCCACAATGAGCATCCTGTTGAACAGTGGGCAGTCTTGTATCGCCAGTTCGCGGGTATACGTACACGAGTCCATCGCCACGCAATTTACGGAGAAAATGAAGACTGCTATGGCAGAGCTCTTCCCAGCCGCCGACCCGCTAATAGCAGGGACGGGACGCGGACCACAGGTCGACAAGGCACAATTCGACCGTGTGATGTCCTATCTCGATTACGCGAAGGAGAATAAATTGAGCGTACCCTTAGGCGGTGGTCGCCAGGGCAAGGAGGGATATTTTGTGGAGGCTACCATCATCTCTAACGCCCCAGAGAACTCCAGGGTTATGAAGGAAGAGATTTTCGGGCCTGTTGTCTGTGTCAACACCTTTTCCGACGAGGGAGAGGTTCTTCAGCGTGCGAATGACACCGAGTTTGGTCTCTATGCCAGTGTTTTTACAAAGGATGTCTCACGGGCATTGAGAGTGGCCAAGGCGCTCGAAGCGGGCAGTGTGGGCGTGAACTGCTCATCGCCGACCATGGCAGTCGACTTGCCCTTTGGTGGGTGGAAACAGAGTGGCGATGGACGGGAGTTGTCTAAGTATTGCACCGACTATTGGACCGAGCTGAAGAGCGTATATATCTCATTGTGATGTTGGCGAGAGCGCCATGGACAAGCTCGCTTGCGAATTAAATGTTCATATTATCCGACCCATGTTGTTTGCCGATGATGCCTCCCTCCGATAATACCAAGTGCGCTTATCCACAATATCCTCTTTGTAAAAAATCATTTATTGCGTCGTTGAGACCGTCAATGCCAATCTAGATCGAGCACAAGTGCACTCTCAAGTCTTTGAAACATGGGCATTAACGGAACATGGCACTTCCCACAAATCAAGTTCCGAACTCGCCGATTCTACCACAAATCTCGGAGCCCCGGGGCGTCGGAGGCAACAACTAAGAATGGAGAAGCTTGGTGTAGACCTGACGCTCCGAATCCCCGGGAAGGGATCTGGGGACCTGATTTGCCTGATCTTAATGCACCCCAGACTCCAGACTCCCTGCTCCTATTCCGCCACCGGTTCCGAGATAAAAACAAACATTACGTTGCAATTCGGTGACTGGTGGGATCTTAGTTGCACTCGCGCTTATGGGGAAAGCCGAAACTCGTCGCGACCCGGATTCCAGCACATTGAATCCTTTCTCCTGGAAAGGGCCTGGCAGCACTTCGTTCTGGAATATCAAAGACAGGACCTCTTTGCAAGGGTCAGTCACTCTGAGACGAGAATCAAAATACAGCTATGGATTCCTTGCCCTGGAAAAACATCCCTACTAAAGCCCTTGTTGTGGACAAACCCAACGCACCTTTCAACCTCGAGGATGTTGTCCTGGACGAAGTACGCGAGAATGAGCTTCTTGTCGAAATTAAATATTCCGGAATATGCCATACGGTGAGAGAGCCCCTTGTCGAAGAAAACAGAACGGCTCCGACTCATTCCAAATTTTCCAGGACCTCGTTATGCAGCAGGGGAAAATGCCCATTGGTGGTTTCCCGGTAATAGCTGGCCACGAAGGCGCCGGCATTATCCTCAGGCTGGGCAGCGGTCTCGAAAGTTCGGGGCTCAGAGAGGGCGACCGGGTAATACTTGGTTTCGCCTCCTGCATGAGTTGCTCAGCATGTCAGGAAGGAAGCAAAGGGGCCTGCGTCAACATCGCCCTCACCAACTTTGGAGGCACCAGAGGCCTGGACGATACTTCAATTCGCCGCCCCAATGGAGACTTCGTAAGAGGTCCAGTGTTTGGCCAGTCGTCGTTTTCCAAGCTCGCGATCTGTGACGCCAGAACTGTGGTCAAGTACGCAGGGCCGGTGGAAGATCTATCCTTTTTGGCACCTCTGGGCTGCGGGTTCATGACGGGTGCTGGAACCGTCATGGATGTTTTGAAGCCAAAATCGAGCAGCAGTATTGCTATCTTGGGACTTGGTGCAGTGGGTCTTTGTGCTCTCATGGCAGCCAGAAGCCTAAACGTCGCTGAAATTGTAGCCATCGATATCGTTGATTCAAGGTTGGAACTGGCGAAATCTCTAGGGGCTACGCACGCCCTGGATGGGAGGAAGTACAAGGATATGGAAGCCGCAATCCGGGAAGTGTCCGCGCACGGTGTTGACTATATTGTCGACACTACTGGCTCGATCGGCGCGATCAATAGTGGTATCAGAGCGCTCGCCCAACGGGGAACGCTTGCTGTTGTCGGCACTCCTCCGCCGGGGGAGTGTCTCAGGGTTGAAGCAATGGATATGCTCATCCACTGCAAGAAGGTCATCGGAATTACAGGCGCTTGTGCCAACCCTCAAGAGGTGAGTTTTCACTTTCCACCAGCAAAATGAGGTTTATTAACCCCCTCTCAGCTGATACCTCGTCTCATCAAAATGTTTCAAGACGGGTTATTACCCATCAGCGGCCTGTGCAAGACATACCCATCAACGGAAATAGAGCAGGCAGTCAGGGATATGAAGTCGGGAAAGGTAAGTTATCCTTCTTCAGTCCTGGCCTGTTCAAATCTCATTCAATTTCAGGTCGTCAAACCGGTACTAGCTTGGTAGTAGTACTTTCGTTAATCCCTGGCTCGAGAAATTCGATAAATATGAGCTTCTATATAATAGATATGTCTAGATATGCATAGCCCATGCCGGCTCCATCAGAAGAGCGCACAGTGCGACAGTAGCATTGTATTCTCACGTGTCGGAGCATAAAGTTAATGGGGATTGATAGCGAGGACTATTTCGTGAATGCTAGACGCACCCTCGAAGGACGAGCGACTCTGACCAGTCGCTGCCAGCTAACCACACGTAGCCAATGCACAGCAGTGCGCTCGTTTCGTATTGGAGCGACCACAAACGAAGATAGGCGAATACGCTTCTCCGCGAATTCCCGGACTGTATCAACCATTATGTGCACTGATGGCCTACAGTTGCGCCCTGACTTGGTTGTAAGAGACTTGAACACCAAGGGGACTCAGACTCAGCCTTGCGATTACCCCACAGTCTCCCCGGCCTCCTCGGGTCCCATCTGGTGGATCCAGGTGGGCCACGTAGTCTGCTCCAATCGAACATCACGTCCATTCCAAGCCTGGCCGGAATTGAAAGGACCTTCAACGGAATGAGGTTCCAGGCAAGCCCAAACACATGTTTTTGGCTCGGCAGAAGGGCCACGTTGCTGTAGCGAGCGCTTTCCCCACGAAGCCAAGGCTTGGAAATTTGGAATCTTTTCCTTGCGCTGGAATCTGGGGATCCGTGTCGAGCTAGGAGTATACCCCATCCGGAGAACGTGGGCACACTCACTCCAGGTGGTTATTAAAGACTGGTACTAGACTTCCCACTCGTGACACCCTCTAATAGGCCTTGGAACTTTCAGACAGCTCCTTCAGGGCACCACGCTCAACATCTATGTCTTCCACAGAGTCGAAAATGGACGAGACCAAGGAAAAAGTCCAGTCGTTGGGCTCGCCAGCTGAGTCCCTGGACGAGGAGGTGGTCATCTGGAACCACAAAAAGGAGTTCGCTCTCCTCCTGGTAGCTTACCTTCCAAGTTCACCCTGAAGATGAGCGCACACTTATCATGATGGCAGGCTCTCTGCAGTCAGTATTTCTGTCAGATGCTGTTCATCGTCGGCGCAGGTGTCTACGCTCGATCCATCGCCGCCGTGGTCGGGGGGGAATCTCTTTCTTCATGGCCCGCAACAGCCATCAACATTCTGACGGCGGCCACAATTCCTCCGATTGCACGAGCCGCTGACCTCTGGGGGCGAAAGTGGTTCCTGGCGGTGCCAACGTCCTTGGGGTTTGTTGGCAGCATGATTGTGGCCAGAGCATCCTCCATGCAAATGGCCATTGCAGGCTTCGTTTTGGGCGGTGCGTCGTTCGGGGCTCAGCCGCTTGTCCACGCTGTGGCCTCGGAAACCATGCCTCGCAAATACCGCTCTTTTGCCCAGGGTGCCTGCAATTCTGCCATCGCTCTCGGATCCCTCTTCAGCTTGCTTGTTGGCGGAGCATTGACCAACAACAACCCGGCTGGGTTCCGGACGTACTGGTATATCTGCGCAGGCATCTACGTTCTCTCGACCGTCATGCTGGCAACGCTTTACAACCCACCACCGAGAGAGTTACAGTTGACCTTGACCTTCAAGGAGAAGGTGCGCTGCCTGGATTGGGTAGGGTTTTTCCTGTATATTGCAGGCTTGGTGCTCTTCTGCCTTGGCCTCTCCTATTCTCAGAACCCTTTCGGCTGGACGAACGCACATATCCTCGCTCCTTTCCTCATCGGAGTGGTTTTCATTCTCCTTCTCATCGGCTATGAATGGAAGATCAAGAAAGACGGGCTCTTTCACCACGGTCTTTTCCAAAACCGAAATTTCCCACTTGCGCTGGTGGCGGTCTTCATCGAAGGGTACATTTTCATGTCCGCCAACATCTACTTCCCCTTCTCCATGGAGATTATCAACACCGGGATCTCGACGTTCCGAGTGCTGGTCTGCTACAGCATTGCGTTCATCTGTCTCCTTTTGATGTCCTTCCTCATCGGAGGCTACATCTATCGCACCAAGACGGTGCGAGCCACGGCGATGGCGTCGAATATTGGATTCATCATCTACGCCTCTCTGATGGCTTCGGTCAACACAACCACACCCGAGTCTCATTTCTGGGGCTATGTCACCTTCTATGGCTCTGGTTTAGGATGCGGCGTCATCACGCTTTACACCACGGCCCAACTTTCGACTCCACCTGAACTCATTGCCGTCACCTCGGGTCTAATGGGCTCGATCAGAAGCACGGGGGGATCCGTCGCTGTTGCCATCTATGGTGCTCTGTTCAACCAAGGGCTCACGAGCAATCTATTCCCCAAAGTCGCCGCCGCCGTCATTCCACTGGGTGTGTCAGAGGACAATATCGGTGCTCTGATCGCCGATTTGAGTGCTGGTGCGGTCGAAGCAGCGCTGGAATTGCCCGGTGTCACCGTCGAGGTAGTTGAGGCGGCAGGGGAAGCCCTCAAAGCGGCTTATGTGATCGGTTTCCGCGATGTATTCATTTGCGCCGTCGCTTTTGCGACCCTTGGTCTTGCAGGTGAGCTTACACTTTCAGTTTTTGCGTTGATACGGATTGACTAACAAAGCTTTAGCTTCTACATTTTTGATCAACCCAAAGAAAGAATTCAATGCTAAGATTGATGCACCTCTGGACGTCTTGGAGGTGAAGGTCGAGGACACTGAAAGCAACATGGCCGTCGAAATAAAGGGCGGGAAGGCAACCACGATTGAGGGCTAACTGGATGGATTGGATATTTAGGGAAGATTTCTTCCTAGTTTTCCGGTCTCTGTCTATAGGTCCACAATGTTGTTTCTCGGGATATACCTCTCTCTCTACTTGGGCGACCATGAAAAGAGAGTCTCCGTGCAGCTTGATAGTCAGGAGGCCCTCCCAGTAATACGGAACAGATTTGAGGTTCTCACAATTAGTGATTCATTTACTTCGTTCACGTCCAGTTCTGCCCATAGACGAACATTACAGGGACACATGTTGGGTTTTCTGTCACTACGTCCCATTCACTCTCCATGATATTGATTCCTCTAGCCCATGCGCCAATAGTCCATTTTTCTCGCGACGCCGAGGCTCAAGCTGCTCGTACTACGGATTCCCCTTATAACATTCCTGTCGGCCTCGTGACTTTCCACCTGCTCGTGGACCCTCTGCACAACCAGTCGTCGAAATTTTTGTCGGCGTCTGCAAGGACGTCAAATCCCAACAAGTTTTTCTGGTAAGCAGCATCTCCCCAATTGAAACTACAGGCGCCCTGCCAACCAGACGCGGGAAGCCCGGCCAGCTCCTGGTCCCGTTTGAGTTGCTCATCTCCGTCGGCCAGATGATAAAAGTGTCGCGTGTGCACAGCACCGGCTACATTGACCTCCGTTCTCTTCTTCCTCAAATCTTCATACAAATGAAGGAGGTCGGTCAACTGTGCGCTCCTCTCCTCGGCGACGGGCGAAATACCACTATTCTGCAGCCGGGAGAGAAGGAGTCCCAGGATGGCACCGTCTTCGACAGCCATCGCGGCCCCCTGGCCCTGGTACGGCAGAGTGGGATGGGAAGCGTCGCCGAGCAAAGCGACCGGGCCCTGGTTGTCTGGAGTGAGCTGAGGTCGCTTCCGCACAAGCTTTCGGAAACACACCTTTGTCCATTGGTCAAGCTCTTTAAAATGGAGAAGTTTCCATTTCAAGGCCGACTTCAAGCATGATATGATGGTGTTCAAGCTGGAAAGTCAGTCATATCGGGATAAAGGTTCGACGGAGAGGTCATTACGTCGGATCCCAGCCTTCAAAGTTGGCTGCCATTTCTTCAAGACTTCCTTGCGACGCCCGGACACCTTCTGGGAGATTGTCCGCGCAACTTGTGCATCTGTAAGTTTCGTTGTCTCATCAAGAGGGAGTGAAAAACTCACAGCAGCACGAGGTTATACTCTGTTTTGTCTCTTAATGGATAGAACACTGCGTGTCGTCCTGAACCCAGCCAAACTTGGACATTTGATGCTTCGATCAGTTTGTCAATCTTTTCATTCCTGAACCCTTTCAGCTGTTCTCGCGTGAAGGTCCCTCGATATGCAAGATCGCCGGTTTCAACAGGCGGCATAGGTCTGCCCAAGACATACTCTCGAATTCCAGACCAGAGACCTGCATGATTCGTCAAAACAATCAGATCTTTGCAACCGCAACTGCCACCACTTACCATCCGCGCCAACCACAATATCTGCCATCATGCGATTTCCATCTTTCATCAGAACAATCTGCTTCCCGAGATCTTCTCCAGTGCCTTGTTCGATACCGGTGACTTCCCCGTTCGTGATTATCTTTGCACCATTCTTTCGAGCAGCCTCTAACAAGACGTTCTGGTAGTCCCCTCGATGAATGGCTCTGCTTCCTATCAGTGTCGGCTCGCCCGAATCAAAATGGTATATCGGGACACGTACAGCCACTCCGCCCCATATTCTCGTTCCATTCTTTCTCCCATCGGCTTCTCAACAATAACATTTCCGTCTTTGTATCTTCTTAAGGTAAACCCTTCGACAGAATACGCCTTTGCCTGCTTCAGTTCTTCTAACAGGCCGAGATGCGTAACGATTCTGCAGGCGTTGGGAGGGATGTGGATTCCTGCGCCAATTGTGAGGATCTCTGGAGCTCGCTCAACAACAGTGACGGCCAGCGGTGGATTGGCTCTTCGACATGCGATTGCACACGCAAGACCACCAATTCCAGCCCCGACAACGACAACTTTGAGCAGACAGTGGTCCCGTTTCAACCGACCCTGGGTATGATTACGACTTTCCATTGAGATCCGATCGTGGTGTCTTGACACTCCTGACATGGGTGTCACACTGGCTTTTCTGTGACTTCAAGCTATTTACGCGACTTTCTTAGCATGTAATCCGGAGCTGTCTGGGGCCTCCGGGGCCTTGTAAGACGGCAACTCATTCTGCGAATAGTTCCGGGGATGTAGTGCACACTGACGGCGACCCTTCAAACATCGCCACCCATTTCAATGCTGTAGCTTGACCCGTTCCGTTGCGCATTCCGCCAGCTTTCAGCCAAGATGGTCCAAGTCGCTATTAATTGGCTGTTTCAGGGATTGGTCTGGGCTTCCGAATTGGCAGCCCGGGCTCGCCTGGCTGCCTGGGTTAAACTCTAACGCACCGGAGCTGCTGGACTTGGGGCTTACGTCGGGGTCGTGAGGCATCATTGTTAACCGAGGGCCCGGAACTGGCCTTCTTATTCCTGTCCCATTCCTCTGGCACAAACCGCTCTGCGCACAGAAAATCTACTCCCCACTGACAATGCTCGGTGCCGATACAGAACGATTTCGTGGTGCGCTGGGGCATTCCGAGAGCAGAGTTGGACAACTTCCTGCCCCCAGACGCTCGCGCGCCAAAGACCCGGCCGCCCGGAAAAGGGCGATATACGTGGAGCAGGCATGCGTGTTCTGCAAAGCCCGCAAGATTCGCTGTGACGGTCAATTACCGTGTGTACCGTGTCAGCGGCGCTCATCCAATTGCCGATACAGTAAAATCCAGGCTGAAGGTCGGGGGAGCATCAACGGGCATTCCAGTGCAACCCCAGAAACCCCAGATTCAAGGATACCTAACCAAGTGTAACAAACCCGGCATGCTAGTCCACTCCTCTCGCTAATGCTTCGACTAGGGGCCTGGCCGAGCTGACCGATATTGTTTCTCAGCTTCAGAGAAAGATTGCCGTTCTAGAACGCCAACAGCAAGAGTCAAGGAGCGAGGAGACAGTCCAGCATCGTCGCACCTTCATCGACCAAAATGCCCACAGACTGGAACAAAACAGCGAGAGCACCACTCATGCACTGTCGCCGGCCTTTGCAGGTCCTACCAGTGCAGAATTCGGTTTTGGTATAGCAGGCATCATCCTTCGCCAGGAAAACGGCGCAAGCAATGGAAGACCATGGTTCAACACAGAATTGGCTGGATCGGTGAATGCTGATGAAGAGGGAGAAAATCCTTGCAGCTTGCATCCTAATGCAGGCTCATCACCATTTTACGGGCTGCAATTGCAGGATTCGCTCCGACTGATTCAGCTTTACCACGAGTCCATCGAAATTCTGCACCCGATCTTGGACAGCAAATCTTTGCAGCAGCTGGCCACTTCCCTTTTTCAGGGCGTGGACTATCCCACCGGTTGTGTCGCCTCTCATCCATCTCCTTCTTCTTCTCCTTCGTTTCCATCCGCAGATGTTGATATTGCCCACCTGAAGATGGTGATGGCTATTTCGTTGCTTGCTGAAGGCGGAGGCTTCAGTCCAGTGGCGAGGAAAATCCACGACGACCTGATCCCAGTCATTACCGATCACATCCTGGCCAGGACATTCACCCTGGGAGGTCAGATTCTCCTTCTTCTCACGGTGGGTAGTCCATGATCGCCTCCCAAGAGCTTGAAGCTGACTTGCAAGGCATTTTATCACATATTCCAAGATGACTCTCGCCTTGCTTCACGTTACGTCGTCATTGCATCTCGTATCATGGTTGAAGCCGGGCTGCATTTGAAGAACGTACGACGAAGCCACCTGGCCAGCGAGGCCGAGAACGCGCAAGTGCTTGCTGTGCTGTGGACTTGCATGTATCTCGACCGCCAATTAAACTTCAACGCCGGTCTTCCCCTGGGTCTGAATGATTCCGACATTGAGATTCCTGAAATGGTATGTTCCGCTACATCTTCGGGCCAAGAGGGGAGTACTGACGATGCTATTGAAGGAAAAGATGCCTCCCTATTTGAAGGCAATGACCTCCTACATGAGAATGGGACCCCGTGCATGGACTGCCATGACAGATGAGCGTGGCCAGCTAAAACGTACGATCAGCAACGAAGATTTCGAGTTCCTCGACTTCCAGGTACAGCGTTGGGAGGAAAGTTTGCCCAAGGAGCTACGGATCCTACGAGACCGGCCGTTTCTCGATCAAAACGACCCCGGGAGACCACCTGACCGACGTACTCAGCTACTGCGATTCGTCTTGTACCTCCGCGCGAATCAGTTCAAAATTGTCCTTATGCGCCCGCTGTTGTTTTCGACGCAAACCTTCCAAGGGAATATCGAACAAGTGAAACGTATGATCCAGTTCTCGAATGACAACATCGAGATGATTGTCATAGCGGATAAAACATGCGGCTTGTACGCAAAGCAGCAGCCGCTCTTCAACCTTTTCCTATCGTCGGCGCTGTCCACACTACTCCTGATATACGTCCACAGTTTGCCCGGCCGTGGAATGGCTGCCAACGGCGACGATCCCCCAGAAATGGTCCGAACGGTCCAACTTGGAATAAACAACGGGTTAGAACTGCTCCGGTCGTACTCCCTCGCCCGCTCGTCCCAGCGGCTGTCGAAGAAAATCGCCAGCCTGTTGCAGTGTCTCGGCTTTCCGCTATCGACAAACGACAATCAACCCGGCGGGGCTATTGCCCTAACCTGATTAGGAAGGTTATCCGGCTAGTTTTTACACGCCGGCAAGTCAAACTGCCGTGCGACCGTTCCCACTAGATAGAACAATCAATCAATTCATGAAGTTAGTTCTACAGGTTATGAGCGCCTAAACGCTTGATTGCGCGTTGCTCAAGCGTCGTTTGGTTCATCCTAGGTCATCCTTTCCTGGCTATCTAGCAGGAATAACCTATCCTTCGTTCTGCGGGTTGTGTTGTTGGTTGTGCAGCAACGGTGTCCTGGTTGGAACCGTGCAGGCAGTCAAACCAACAACAAATCGCGCCCACCAATCTCAGGCGATTCTATCACGGATCGGCCTGTTAATCCCTCTATCATTGGACAGACCAACACCGCGGGGTGCGTGGCTGTGCCTAGATCGCCGAATTGGCCTCTGGCAGAGCGTCAACCGAGCGCCAATCGGCCACAATCGGAAAATTCCTACCAATCCTCGATCACAGCCCCTGCCTAGCCTATCCCACCACGAATTCCTAAGCAAATTAAAAGCAGAAAAGGTGGAACAATAGGCAACATGGGGGGGTCCAATAATCGCAAGAATCGCTTGATCCTACAAGGCAAGTCCAATTACGCAGTCTGGTTGCCAGCCTGTGAGATGGAACTCCGCGCCCAGGAGTGCTATACTGCGATCTCGCGACCGGTAGTTGTGAATCCAGAGACACTGGATACCAAAGCAAAAGCAAAAGCAACGTCGGATTTCCTAGCGCGCAAGCAACCACGACCTGAAAAGGGTTTTGATATCCCTACGCTTGACGCGAACTATGATCAATGGCTTGGTCAAGAGATTGAGAGATTTGAGAAATGGGAGATAGTGAACTCAAAGGCACAGGGGGTGATCTACAATCTCTGTGCTAATCACGTCAAACCACTCATTGTACATGAGAAGACCGCAAAGGATGTTCTTGCAAAGCTAAAACAGGCTTACGAACAGCAAGGCCTCGCGGCAGTCTATCGACAGACGATACTGGTTAACAGTTACCTATCTAAACAGTTCGCAACACTGGAAGAATACGTCAATAAACTACGCGCCAATCGATCAGGTTTTGAGGCACTTGGACACAATTTCAATGACGATTTCTGGGTGTCTATCTTTCTCAATGGATTGGGCGAAGATTATGAACTGGTGGTCTCACAGATCCTCGACACAGAGAAGGGCAAGATAGTCTTCGATGAAGCGGTGCAGAAGGTCTTTCAGTATGATTTGCGCAAGGCAGCGCAATCGACAGGCAACAATCAGGCCAATCAGGCCAATGCTTTCAAGGCTCAAGGCCAGTCAAGTGGCAATAACAACAAACGCGGCAACAAGTCTAATGGCAATGCCAATAATGGTCAAAACAAGAATAAGGACTCAGAGAAATGGGCCTGTCGAACACACAAGACAAACGACCATAAATGGAAGAATTGCAGATCGAATCCTGATCGTGTTGATGACGACCAACCAAGTAAGGATAAGGGCAAGGAAAAGGCAACTATCAACGCTTCGATTGCCGACCAGATTACTCCTGAGATGCTTAGGTTCCTTGAGAAGAATGCGACTTCTAGAGATTCTAGCGAAGATGGGGGGGCGTCGGCCAATCGAGCCTATTTCTATTCAATCGCCACGTCTGAGATCGCTGTTTGTGGTGCTAAGGAAAAGGGCTTCCTGATCGACAGTGGAGCCTCCCACCACATGACCTATTCCAGGACGAATTTCATCAACTTTCGCAAAGGATCGATGACTGCTAGGTTGGCAGATCACAGCGAGATTGAGGCTGAGGGCTGTGGCGACGTGATCATCGATTGCAACCTTGATGGCGTCACAGTGCCTATTCGATTCGATAACGTCTGGTACTTCCCTGATCTGGGTGTTAATCTCTTGAGTATCCACGCGCTTAAGGAACAGGAAATGGTCGCTGTTCTTGAACGCGTTCCTGGCCTTGCCAATACGGGTCTATACAAGGGCAATAAGAGAATTGCAAGTGTGCTAAAGGAGGGACGACGTTACCTACTGGGCACAAAGGACAATGTCTCGCCTCTTGTTGAGATTCATCGCGAGGACTCAATTTCAGCATTATCTGTCCGAGGTGGTGAAACGGCTAGGCTGTGGCACAGACGGATGGGCCACCTATCGCCTGACTATCTCAATCGACTCAAGAAGGTTGCCGACGGCGTCGATTTCACAGATTCATTTGGAAAACCCTGCGAAGACTGTATCCTTGCCAACCAACCTCGTGCTCCGCGCAAGGGCACAACCAGCGGCTTATCAACTAGACCAAATCAGTTGATTCATACCGATCTCGCTGGGCCGATAACTCCTGCTTCGATCAATGGCAGCAAGTATGTGATGACGATCACAGACGACTATTCCAGACGAGTAGTCCTTTATTTCCTCAAGAATAAGTCTGAGGCGTCACACTGGATGAAGCATTACGTTAATCTTGCGACGAACACTGGTATGCCTGTGGCATTTGTGCGTGTTGACAACGGTGGTGAATATGAGGGTTCTACATTGCTCAGCTATCTCAGAGAGGCTGGGATCTATCAAGAGGCAACGGTTCCTTATAGCCCTGAGTCTAATGGTGTTGCAGAACGACTCAATCGAACGCTTACGAGCAAAATGAGGTCTATGCGGAAGGACTCAGGCTTACCAGAGGTCTTATGGGAGAACCTGTTGCAAACTGCCGCTTATTTGCACAATCGAAGCCCCAATAGATCTATTGGTTGGATAACGCCATTCGAACGATTCAATGGTAAACGTCCTGATCTGAGTCATCTACGAATCGTTGGATCGCGCGTTTACGTTCATGTGCCAAAAGAGAAGCGTCAGGGCAAGTTTGCTGACAGATCCAAGGCTTGTATCATGCTTGGCTACGGTAACTCGCCTTCCATCTACTGGGTTTACGATCCTGTTGATCGCAGAGTGTTTCGATCAAAGGATGTGGTGTTTGATGAAGATAACTGTCGCTGTCTCGCGCCAATTGAGACAATGGACGAATTCGACAGCGATGAAGACATCCAGGATGCGCCACTGGTTGATTACTCAGGATTTATGAGGGAAGAGCCATTGGATCTACCACAGTCTCGTGTGGAACAAGATCAGGCTGTGATTGATCTGGAACAGGAAGATGCTATTCAAGCGCCTCGACTACCTAATCTTCTGGGTGCGATGCCGCCTGTTCAGCCATTGGCGCCAACACTACGTCGAAGTGGTAGGGTCGTCAAGCCAACGCACAAGGCTAAGGAAATGGCAGATCAAATGGCTAGCAGGGCAGTCTGGATGCATCTCGACATGGCGGCGATAACTGGGCACAAGGTTGTGTCCTATAGCCAGGCCATGAAGGGGCCAGATCGTGAACGCTGGAAACATACAATTGAACAGCAATATCAGGCCTATCTGGACAATGGGACTTGGTCAGTGGTGCCGATTCAGCCTGGATCGAACGTTCTCACAGGCCATTGGGTACTAGTTGAGAAACCAGATCGATTCAAGGCTAGGTGGGTCGTCCATGGCAACAAACAGGTTCGTGGCGTCGACTACCACGAGGTTTATGCGTCGACTGCGAGATCAGGATCGATTCGACTACTCCTTGCGATCGCTTGCATTGAAGATCTTGAGTCTGCGCAACTGGACGTGGTTGACGCGTTCCTCAACTCAGGTCTTGCAGAGAAGGTTTATATGCAACATCCTACTGGTTTTGGTGGAAAAGGCACTTGTTGTCTACTCCTCAAAGCGCTATTCGGTCTTTGTCAATCGCCGCGTGAATGGTGGCTGGATATCTCGCGCAAGTTGGCCTTGATGGGCTTCCGGAGATGCCAGGGCGATCAATCTGTGTTTGTTAATCCACAGGGTGTGGTCATCATTCTGTACGTGGACGATCTCGCTCTATTTGCTGCAGACGAAAAGGCAATCGAGAAGGCAAAGACTGAATTACTAGCGTCTTACAAGCTGAGAGACCTTGGAGATTTGCAGGCATTTGTTGGTATTCAGGTCCTGCGTCTGCCAGGCAAGGTCTTCATTTATCAACAGGACTATTGCAACGTGATCCTGGAGCGATTTGGCTACCAGGACAGCAGATCCGTGAAGACACCGTTTGACGACAAGGTCGTTTTGGTTCCACGACAAGATCAGTGTCCACAGGCGACATTGAAGCGTTTTCAAGAGATGAATGGTTCGGTTGCCTGGTTGGCGAATCAGACTAGGCCAGATATCGCCTATGCTCACTCGAAGATCGCACAGTTCAACGCTAATCCTTCTGATGTTGCGGTCGAGTGCATGAATCATCTATTCAGATACCTGGCAGGAACGAGATCCTGGGGCATTCTCTACGAAAAGGACACTGAGAACGACGAGATCGTTGGCCACTCGGATAGCAATTGGGGCGATAAACACTCAGTTGATACTAAGTCGACATCAGGCTATTTGTTTACGCTTGCAAACGGACCAATTGCGTGGTCATCAAGAAAGCAGAGAACGACGGCGACGTCCTCAACTGAGGCGGAATACATTGGCCAGTGCAATGCCACCAAAGAGGCAGTTTATCTGAGGCAGTTTATGAAGGAACTAGGTCGCGAACAGTGTGTTGCGACGACTGTTTACGGAGACAACCAGGCAGCGCTAGCCATGGCGCAAACACCATCGACGCATGGCAGGACTAGACACGTCGAATTTCAGTACCATTACACACGCGAAAAGGTCGCAGATGGAACAGTGGCGTTCTCGTTCGTACCAACAACGGAGATGGCTGCAGATGGGCTAACTAAGCCATTGAATCCTGTTATGTTTGACAAGTTCAGGCAGATGATTGGGATGACGACTCTGGAACGAGTAACGAACGCGAACTGACGAGGATAGAAGCGACAACGAGGTTGCGAGCGAATCACGAACGAGATCGATCGACAGCGACGTCAATGGGGCGATCGACGAACAGATCGATTGACAGAACGATCGATTTACAGCATCAAAAGGTGAATAGTTAACGGGCACTGTTATGGTTACAGCAGGCCAAATCACAGCGCGAAGTGTCATTGAGTTGCCAGGGTTAGACGGGCCAATCAGATCGCGTGGATCAGGACAGGCCAGGACGCTTTGCAAAACAGGCGTTCCTGCGACCTAGTTATCAGGCAAAAGTTCAGTGTTTTACGTGGTTTACTCATGTTTTCGCCTAGTAAATTTGGCTGTGAACGCCATCGAGCGACACACGCCACTACAGGCTAAACATCGATGCCACAGCGGATTTTTTCATTTTACGGCAGATTTCGTGCCTTGTGTGGGGGGGTATTGCCCTAACCTGATTAGGAAGGTTATCCGGCTAGTTTTTACACGCCGGCAAGTCAAACTGCCGTGCGACCGTTCCCACTAGATAGAACAATCAATCAATTCATCAAGTTAGTTCTACAGGGGCGAGAGCTCCTTCCAGCTCATCCTCGGAAGGTTCTCACCCTGTGACCATCTCTCCACCGGCCCCGCAAGAGAGTTGTCTTCCCCCGGACTTTTCGGGCTGGCACAGTCTTCTCCCCGACGACGGTCTGACGGGCGGAGGCGTTTTGCAGCATCAGGGTTCGGGCAACCAAGGCTTCTCGATTCCGGAATTGGATCAGGCGGCGTTCTGGAACGGCAAAAATGCCTTCGACAACGATATTCTACTGACGTTCATGAACGAGTTTTCAGGGTAATTAGCGCGGCTGAGAATCCTGGAGCTCCCGTTCTAGGTGATTTTGAATAGCCTGCTTCGGCGGGGGGACTATCGATGCTGGCCAGAGCCATTAAGCTGGGGAATCCCGAATAAGTTGCTTGCTGTATGGGCTGTTCCGGCAATCTATTCCAGTGCACGACACAGTGACAAAACCTGAAACTTGGGCTCTCGTTAGTCAACTATACCGCTCCTAGATCTCGCCCCAGTGCCTTTGAATACAAGATTGCTACCGAGATTTCGGTAGCGCCCTTTTACAGACAAACCTAGGTCTCCATCAATTTCTTTGCGTGCAGCTACTCGATATTCTCGTGGCCAAATGGAAAGCCGAACCGCCGCTTCCATGAGAAAATGCATGACAATTCTGAAGTCGAGCTGATAATGAGACGATACTCTACTTGGCGTATTCTCTGACACGCAGTCTCACATTCAGCCCCGTCTGGTGGACGAACACACTATGCACGCATTAGCTCCCTGGCCTCGAACCTTGACTTATCACTGTCACTTACTAGCAAACCTCTTCCCACTCGGTATTGGCGTCGGCAAGTTCTAGCACAAAATTTCGGAGCAAAGTTGCAAGTACCTAGTCTCCGAGTGAGTATTGGTCTTTCAGCGAAGGCTTGTAGAGTTGGCGCGTCTACCTTTGACATTTCCATCCAGCTAATATCTGTGAAGCAACTCATTTTAGGAATCCGGTACTTACGGCGAGCCGATAGAGTGGACTTACTTTTGCCAATACACAGTCTCGAGGCGCCTCCGAATGCCAAGTAACCCGACCCTGTGTGAGATGTTGTCAGCAACGTCGGGAGGACGCCACGAGGGCACCGTCCGTACATAGATCATATTTCTGTCCATCTTCGAGCCACCTTTCGGGACGGAATCTCTTTGCGTCAGGTCCGTAGATGGCTTCGGATCGACCCAGCACATAAGGACTTGTCCCGATTATGACCTGGGCCTGTAAGCGGAGAACAAAAGTTGAAGTTGGGCGTGACTTACGCCGGCAGGGATGTAATGTTTCCCAACTTGAATTCCTTCCCTGGGAACAACCCGCTGCATGCTGTGCCCAACGATAGAATGAATCCGCATCGCCTCGTTCATGACGGCTTGGAGGTACGGCATCGCGCTCGCCTGCTCGTACGTCACGATGGAATGTGGAGGCATCCCCTCTGTTGCCTGGTCAATCTCTTCGACCAGTTTCTTCATGCAGTCGGGGCTCTTGAGCAGGTAGTAGATCATCGAACGGAGCGAGATCGCGGTGGTGTCGCTGCCCGCCGCAATGTTGCTGGCGGTCATGGAAATGAGCGCCGCTTCGTCGAACTCGGCCGGCTTGGCCTTGTTGATCTCCACGAACCTGCCCAGCATATCTCGGTGGTCGCTCCCGCGCAGGACTCGGGACTGAACTTGATGGACGGCGAACTCGCGCAGGCTCCCATTGCGTGCCGTGAGCGCCAGGCGGTTTCCGAGGATCGGGACGAAAAGCTGGTGAATTCTGTAGACGTACGGCACTTGGCCGACCCAGGACGTCGATCTCAGCACCTTTTTGATCTGCTTCAGAGCCTCCGATTCCTTCCCGGCGTCCATCAAGCCGAAGCGCTGGGAGAAGGTTACTTCGCCAATGACATCTGGCATCATCATCATCAGCTTTGTTTGATTTCTCAGATATCTTATCGACGAATATACCGAAAGCGAACAGCTGTAGCCAGAGCCCCAGATCTAGGCACTCCCCTTGGCGCTGATGCAGCGTATCCATGAAATGGGTGATGGCGCTATCCATGTAAGGCTCCAGCTCCATCAACGAAGTGGTGGCATAGGCATTGTTCACCAGCCGCCGGTGATTGCGATGAATGGCTATATCTCTCTCCGCAAACAGATCGAATTTTCGCTCGCCTTGTTGAGGGCGGTACCATTCGCTCTTGCGAAATTGAGACCCAGCGCCTTTAAAAGATGAATATTAATATGACTATGTGTCAACATCGGCAAGTATTGGCTCACCATAGATCTTCTTGACTGCCTCTGGAGAAATGGTGATGACCTCATCAGGTCCAATTCGCACGATGTCTCCATACTGATCATGGAGACGTGTTAAGAGCTGATGGAAGTCTCCTCGCCAGCCATGGTAGGCAAGCCACCATCTGCTGAAGGTGGCAATGAATGGACCAGGCACTTTCGAAAGGGGTGACGAGAAATGCAAATGCAGTGCCCGAAGTAGCAGGCCAAGGATGATGGCCAAGAATACCCATGTGGCCAACGAGGAACCACTTGGCGGCTGATACAGGTCGACACTTTGGTGAGCTGTTGCCCACTCCTTTCTTTGGTGCCACATGTTGCTTGAGTCCACCGTCTGGCTTTTACGGAAACGGCCGTTTGAAAAGAGGGCTGTTGGCAGGGCAGGCAGTCAGAGTATTTGCAACTAACTCTGATTGATGTGTTGTGCAGGCTGCGTTGCCTCATTCCGTTCCCACCGGAAAGACACCATCCCACGCGGCATGCGAGCCCTAGACGAAGTACACATTCTCTGCTCTTCCTAGCACTTTCAAACCTTGATGCCTATTACCCCAGAATGGCCCCAAAGAGGGCTGGACCCCAGATCAAGTTCTCCAGAGAGTTTGAAAAGGCTGGCTTGGTGGACTAGCACACGGCGAGTTGCAAGCACACATTCCGAAGTTTGCCTACCTCGTTCTCCCGAACCTCCGGAGAGTTGAGACCGGAGCTTCGGCCGGAGCTTCGGCAGGGCCAAGAACATTTGAAGCCCCGACTTCTTGGTATTAAAACCTACTGGGCCAAAGTCGAGATTCCATCTGGAACAACCAGCTGATTGCAACAGCCTACAGGTGACAAACCACGAAATCACCAAATAATAACTAATTACAGCCTGCCCTGGATAAAGACCCAAAGCCAGCAAATGGCAGAGCGCCCACCGGAGCTCACTCTTTTGGTCTGCCTTAATTCGTCAGTTTGGGAATGACTGGGTACGGGGCAGCGTACTCGCTACAACAGCGAATTCGCTTAATTATCCTGAGGAGGAATAGTTACCACGAAGCCCAATCAGAGTCAAGTCAATTCCAGTCGTCATCGTCTTTTTGTAGCCACCAGCTAACTTGAGTGTTGAGCTCCTGCCTGTTCAATAGCTAGCGAAGCCTTTGGGCCTAGAGCGCTAGATAAACCGCGTCGGTAATCAACTACCACCATGAACGGCGCCTCCTGTGAGGAGCACCTAGTAGCAGTATCAGAGGCAAACGAGGCTGCAAATGGACTCCTGGGCTAGTTGAGTCTATGCCACAAGGCTTCCTCCGTAGCTCATAGAACGACTAGATCTCTGAGAGGTCAACACTAACCTTGGCCATACAAAACAGGCGACGGCGAGGTCAGGAATAGAGATTCCCAGTAAGGAGAAAGAGACACTAGCTAAATTAGGTGTAGGTTGTTTCTACCAAGCATTAAGCGAATACCCTGTACGCTGCCCGTAGCCATCCCCTCGGTTTAGTTTAGACAAAACGGGTCCAGCAAGATAAAGTAAAAAGCAGCTCGCCACTTCACCGGTACCCCAGAAGTTCTCCCCATTTTCTTCCCCAGACTGCCCCCCCAGATTCCTTCCGGCTTACACGTCAGCTTCACAACTCAGGGCTGATACTCCAGAGCGTCGTCCTTAAAGCTCAATCAGCTGGTTCTGGAACTCATCCGGGGCATATTCGTCAGCCGACTACCCCAGCCCAGCGTGTGATCACTGCATACGATCCCTTAGGAGTGAAAAGGTGCGGGTAGAATAAAATTTTCTGGAAAAGGTGGATCAAAGTATTTGCGACAGGTACCGAGTACAGTACGCTGCACAAGCCGGTGGTGCTGGGGCTCCAAGCGACCTCGGCCTTATCACACACCCACAATACTTGCATCGGTTGTGTATACAGCCATGGACACGCAACAGGAGGACATGCGCCTGGGTCCCGGTGTACCCAAACGTATTCGGGCCTGCGATATTTGCCGAGCCAAGAAAATTCGATGTGTTGGCGACACTCCATGCAGCCACTGTATGGAACACGGTGCAGAATGCACTTTCGCCCCACGCCAGCCTCGCCGGAAGAGGAAACATGATGGCTTGCCCGATAGTGCGGCGGCTCACTCCCTTGGTCGTTTCCAGGGCCTCCTTGAAGTAGCAAGGATATCTGGCAATGATGATGGCAACCAGCTTTCACAGATCCCCAGTACGAGGGTATCACATTCGCAGCGAGAGGACCTCTCAGAGGTCGCCCGACAGAAGCGTCAATTTGGATCGGAGGCAGGGCAACGGTATAGAGCTGCCGGTGAATTGGCTGGCTTCCAGCAATGTGACCCAGGAAATCCGAGGGTTAGTGGTCCGTCTCCTCCCATGACCAAACTTCCATCGCAGTCTGGCTCCAAAGAGGCACCCTGGGAGCGTTTTGAGAGCCCTTATCAAGCAGCCACTACGGACAGCCCCCAGGACACGGGTGGCTATCACACCTTCAAGGAAGACATTGAATTCTGGGGTCCCAGAACGAGCATGTCGATCTGCTCGTTGGCCGGGATAGCATGGGTCACAGAAAGAGTGAAACAGCCTGATTTTCGACCTATCGCCAATCGGTTTACGCAAGATGTCGCCCACCGACTGAAGCTGGAGAAAAGACCGGGGAAGGAGCGAAAAGAGGATCCGGATTTGAAGGACGCCCTCCGGTTCACTAGCGCTTATTTCGAAGGGGCCCCCGACGCAGCTCTTGGGATCGTCCGGCGGTCGTGCTTCGAGTCGAGACTGCGCGCGTTCTATAACGGTTCGAGATCGGACGATGACGCATCTTGGTATGCTATGCGAAATGTCATTTTCGCTTCTGGTTGCCGAGCGCTACTCTCTAGAGAGAGCACGTACATCGAGGCTCAGCGGCAGTCGTGGCCGTACTTTGAGAATGCGCTTTCAGTGCACTCGGAGCTCCTTTGTTTTCGGGCTTCGGTCATGGGTGTGCAGGCTTTAACTCTTATGGTAATTCTGGTCTGTCAGTACCATTTCTGCGTAGAGCTGACATAGTGTAGGCCTATTTTGCAGAGGCTGTTTCATGTCGAATGTTGCAATACATTCTCGTCGCTAACGCATATCGACTGGCATGTGGGCAGGGACTGCACGTGCAGCCGGCGCCGTCCTGGAACCTCTCGGAGGAAGAGAAGTCTCTGTGGCAATGCATCTTTTGGGCCATCTATTGCCTCGACAAGCAGATCGCATGCCGCGCAGGCCGTCCTTCGGTTCGTTGACTCCGAAAGATGCGTTGACTTTTCGGGCAGGAAGCTCACCTTTTACAGGTAATCGATGATGAAGAAATCAACTGCCGACTCCCCACCTCAGACCGAGCTGACGGCTCCGTCAACGTGAGATATGTCCAAGCATGCATTAGAATCAACCATCTTTCCTCTGTGATTCGGCAGGCGCTCTTCAGGGCTGCTGCGTGGCGGCAAACGCCAGAAGAGTTGGTCAATAATGTCGTAGTGCTTCAGAAGAAGCTCGATGAACTTCGAGCCAGCCTGCGAGACCAGTGCCAACTCGACCTTCCCATGAACCTGACAAACCCGCTAGGCGGCCTCAACATGCAGCAGGCCTTATCGTTACAATTCCTTTATTACAATCTAACGTGGGATATCCACACAACGTTGGCACATCCCTGGTTTCGGGGCGTGACTGGACTGGACCGGCATCCAGACTTTCAAGGCCAAATTGCGGAATCATGCCTGATTGTGGCGGAAACGTCCAGGGCAGCCATACTCGATTGCCGGTTCATCCACATCGATGCAAGCTGTCCTATGCCGTGAGTGACTGCTCAGAGAGTCCAACAGGAGACCGTTCACTGACTCGCCGCTAGGGTTGCGTACTATACACCCCTGTATGCCATTGTCAATATTTTTATCAATATCTTGTACGATCCTTCTGTTGCGTCGGCTCAGTCTGATCTTCACTTGATGGAAGTTGCAAGCGGATATTTCGCTCGCCTGGAGTATACCACGGATTCTCAGTGGTCAGTACCGCTTGTCAAGGATACTACGACCCTGGCCAGAAATGCAGTCGAAGGTCGCAGTGGAGGTCCCGGTCCCCTTGTGCATCCTCGAGAGAATCAATCGACAGGCAACACTGCACATCCAAGTCTAGAGCCGTCATGTGAGCCAGTGCTTGAGGAAACCGATGTTGACAAAGAAGTGAGATCGCCAGAAATTCGATATGTTAGTTTTTGATCGCTAATCTTTTGTATTCCAGTGGTTCGATTTGAGTACGAACGATGACCTCAACCTGGAAATGTGGGGGATCTGGCAACCTGGCACTATAGGAGATAGTTACATGCCAGGTCCGTACTCTTGGAATCCGTGAGGCACTTTGGTCCGAACCCGAGTCTCGCAAAGGGTGTTGGCGACCTTTCCTCCTCTGCGAATGCTTGCTTCTGCCGCCAATGTAAGCTTAGGTTCTCTGGAAGAACAGTCAAACACACTGGCAAAAGCAGAGGACCTCGCAGGCTTGCCAATCAAAGTGGTTGGGCAAGGTATGTCTCAGGATGGGGAACCCCATGAGCAGCTTCTTACTGTTCAGTAAAAAGAACACCCCTTTAGCTGATTGCTTGCCCAGTAGCGATTATACGCAAGTGCATTCTGGCAAATGCCAAACATCGTCCCTGTCGGTATTCTCCTTCCGAAGGCCACGTCGTGGTTACCGCTTCTGAAGAGATTTGAACGAACAGTCTGACCATTGAGGTTTGGACTGAAATTGGACCGCGCCAGATCCCTGGTGATTCAACGCTGATCACTGCTTAAGAGGAGGGACATTGGAGGCCAGCCGTGTCTCCTTAATCAAGAGAGCACATATTCTTTTCACGGGATGGGGATAGAAAGCACTAAAGGCAAAGAGGTCGACAAAACTGCCTCTTTCACACCTGAACTAACAAAGATGGGCTCACTTAAGGGGAAGAAACTCGTAGCAGCTTCCACGGAGGAAAGGGCTGCTTTAAGAGCTAGGAAGTGGCCGAGAAATTAGCAGTCACACACGGAAGATGTCTTGAGCACCCATCCGAAGTCCCGAACTGACCACTCGTCAAGCATTATCTCAAGTGTCAATTTCACTAACACAGCAGCCGGAGGAGAGCTCTCCTCGGAGCGGCGACTGGAGAAAACAACTAATGCCCTTAAAGTTTCTTCCGGGCCGAAAACATCATTGAGTTTGCTCCGAATGGGCGATCGGCTCGAAGCAGAGCGTGGGTCTGAGCTCGCAGGGGCCTTCTCCAGATTTCACCGGGTGTCTCCAAACATCCATGTCTGGCCATGCCCTCACGCCTCGTTCCGACAGACTGTGTCTGGCCATTCTACCTGGAGTATGTCAACCCCAGCGTATATAGTGCTTTCACCCCCACGAGAACAAAAGGGCCTAACCCACCGCAGTGTGTGACACGTTTTCGTCCTTTTGTGCCTCGTAATGGCAGTCCCAGCAATCATGATTCAATTGCAGACCCTCCACTGGTCCACAGCCTTGTGGACCCTACCGTTGCTGTACGTGGTCGCAAAGGTTGTCTATAACATCTATTTTCATCCCTTGGCAAAATACCCGGGTCCGTTCCTCGCCAAATTCACATCCGTGTATCCCATGCTAGCGATGTTCAAAATGGATCGTGTGCGATGGCAGCACCGAATGCTTCAGAAGTACGGCAGTCCAGTCCGGGTGGGGACAAATGAGCTCTACTTTTCGGACATGAAATCGTGGCAGGACATTTACGGCCAGTCCTCGAACCCATGCCCCAAGGAAAAAGTCTTCTACGATATGTTTAGTGCCACTGGCGCGGTCAGCATTCTCAATGAGAGGGACAAAGCGGCACACGCCCGCCTGCGGCGCCTGGTGTCTCACGCGTTCTCGTTGAAGGGGCTTCTTCAGGACGAGCCGATGATTCACCAGAAAGTGAAGACCCTACTCGACGTTGTCTTCGCCCCTGCCGCCACGAGGAGAGAGCCGGTGGATATCTTCTCAAAACTAATGGATCACTACCTGGACATCACGACGTATCTGAGCTTCGGGAAATCCTTCGACTGTGTCTCGGGCCAAGGCACATTGAACCATGACGACCTGGATTCCTTCATGGTGGTTGTCCCCACGCAGGCCTTCTTTCCTCAGCTACGCTATGTTCCCATAAAGGCGATCCAGGACGGCTATAAAGGGCTCGACAGGCTGATCAAGTTTGCCGAGGAGTCGGTCGCCGACTTCTACGCCAAGATCGAAAAGAACGGGAACGACTACGCTCGAGGCACTTTTCTGAGGAATCTCGTTGACGCGGTCGACCCCGAGACAGGCAGCAAGCTCACGTTTCCGGAACTGGTCGAAAACACCATCCTGTTCTTGGTGGCGGGGAGTGACACCACGGCCGTGACGACCATGTACACGATCTGGGAAATTGGCAGGAGAGCAGACGTGAGGAAAAAACTGATCGATGAGATTCGGACCCATTTCCCCGACCCCAAGCATGAACCGACGTACGAAGAGACCTCTAAGCTGGTAAGAGAGTAACCCCACGCCGGACTCTATACTCTTGTGAGCTAATATACGTTCTTCGACTTGATATAGGAGTACTTGGACGCATGCATTCAGGAAACACTTCGAATCTGGGGTCCACTCAGCGCTGGCTTTCCGCGCGTATCGCCAGGCAAAGTCATCGGCGACCACTATATCCCCCGCGGCGTGCAAGTGGCGACGCCAGCTTACGCGACCGCCCGCGACCCTCGCGTCTTCCCCAACCCCACCGAATACATCCCGGAGCGATGGCTGAAAGCGACGCCCGAGATGCGGAACATGTCCCGGCCGTTCAGCTACGGGCCGAGGAACTGCATCGGCAAGCATTTGGCGGACATCAGCCTCCATCTGACGCTGGTGCGGCTATACCAACTCTATGATATCGTGATTGAGCCGAGCATGACTGATGCGATGATGAGACAGAAGGATCGCGGCGTGTGCGCCCCTTGGGACGGGAAATTGTTGGTGCGCCCGACTTTTGTTCACGAGGGTATTGGATCGTGAGAGGGTTGCGAAACTGAATGCGGAGTCTACAGTGTAACACACGAGTATGACCCTTGGTTGATACCACACAGAACGTGAGAATGGATATTGCACAGACGATGGGTCTGGAGAAGGGCTCGTCTAGCCCGATTAGGCTAGATTGTTAGTTCACTTAGCACTACGGCCCACCTGCCACCTGTTTTCAGCCTCTTCCGTCACATATCTGTTCCTCTTTCTCTTCAAATCAATCAAGAAATCAATCTGTATCTCTATCCTCAATTCAGTTCAACGGAAATCGAATGAGCTGACGGGTCGGAGCTCCCTCGTGTGGACAACCTGGCAAAGCTCGTTAGCATGGCGCGAGCACACCACACTCCCTCCCCACCACATCCCATCATGGCTGCCCTCCTCGATTAGCTCAGAACATCTCTCGCACTGCTTTTCCATATGAAATAAGACGTATTCGAACCGAAACTTGGTCAGTACCCCCCAAAGAATCTTTATTTTCTCTCGTTGGTATCGACGAGCGTGTACCCTCGATTGATGAGCTCATCGGCCGCCACCCCGGCGCACCAATCCTTCATCATCCCGTCCTTGAGGGCGTATTTGAAGAAGCCAGAGACCTCTCCGTCCTTGTTCCAGAGGGCGCTCCCACACATCCCTTCAGGGAGAGTAGCCGCCGAGTCCTGGCCCATGTAACTCCAGGTCGTAAAGACCCAGTCCTGTTCTGGTGAGTTGTCATCCCTAGGGATTGCTTGGAATGACGGCAACATATATTGGGCCTCGATGAAGCCTGCGTCAGGAGATTCTAGGCAAACAATATCCCAGCGTTGGTGCTTTTTGGCGGAAACCAATTTCTTCAGCTGGGTCGGCTCCCGGCCGCTGTTGGACGTGACGTTGGAGAACGTTTCCGTGTCCCGCAACTTGACGAGCCCGACTTCTGTGTGCGCGCCTTCCTTCACCAGCTCACCAATGGCACTGCCGGTACCAGGGAGTGCGTGGAAGACTTGCGTGCCACATTCACTGGGGAACCCGCGGGTAGCCACGGTCATGAACTCGCTGCCGACTGCGTCTTTCACAAGAACACCAGACGTGGTCGCGAGAAACTCGTTGCAGCCGGGAAGGCAGGAAGAGGCCACTCTTAAACCTGGCTGCAGAGTACCGCACTGGCTAACGTCCGGACTCCCCGGTGCTCCACGAGTAGGGTTAAGGAGGCGCCGAGTAGATGGTGCCGACGGTCTTCCCATTTCATCCTCGAACATATAAAAACACATAATGTTCGATGCGCACCACGGCAGCTTACTGTAGTCAGTATCACGGTGCTTTAAGACGACGAATACCACGTTACCATGGTATATCACCTCTGTAATCGGGACACCAAGATCTTGAAAGTGGCCCTTGATGATGTGGAACAGCGGCTCCCAATCCTCCATGTCTAGGCCATTGAGTTCCGAAGCGATCGAGCCATTTATCCGACGCGCCGGCTTTCCTAGTGGCATTGAGTACGGCTGTCCGATCATCGCTTGGGAGAGGTGCAGCGGAATTCCGGCAACAGTCAGTGGCCACGGCTTCGGCGGCAGCGCGCGTACCTCGAGGTACAAGAACCACCCATCACTCCCAATACCGATCGTCCCGGGGAAGATATTGCAGAGGACCTCTCGATTTTCGGGGTCGTCCCAGGCGTCGGTTCCGTCACGGAGGTCGAAGGAGAAAGTGAGGTGCCGTGCCGGGGGCACAGATGAAAACGCCATACTGTAAAGGGATCCAGCTCCGTTGGGAGTGGTGTCTGTCTCCGTTAGTAGTAGTGGCTGGTAGGGTCAGCAGTACCTCGGCATGAAAAGGGATACGACGTCTAGGGAGCTCAGAGAGAGAGAGAATGTGAGAGAGAACAAAAAAGGGGGAAGAGAGAAATAAATACTATTCCGTGGTGGCAGGCAGCACGCAGCAGACAGCAGACATGGAACTCGAGCATATTTGTTGAGGTTTGTAGACTTGTAGTACATATCCACATGTAAGACCGCTCCAATCATATAGCCGTACCGTACGTGACTGCAACTTAATGGTAGTTAAAGTCTGGCATAACCACCAAGTTTCAACGACAAGGTTTCTTCAGGATCTAAGTAGCAGAGTCTGACATAGAATGGACGTCACCTTGGAACAAAGCCGTAGTCACTCAGTAGCAACGATGTGGTCGCCGGTTCGGAGAAGGCTAATGTTTTCAGAAAGAATAGGAATACAACTGGGTCTAGTAGAGTAAATATCGAGAGAGAAAAAATGGCGACCACCTCAGAGCGAACAAGTCAGAGTAACTACCATAGAGAAGCCTTTTCTCTCCCAAGCACTTGCAAAGCTCCGCGCTGTAGGCAACACGAAGCAGGTTGACAAACCGGTCGAACTAGCAAAGGAGGAAAAAGGACCGCTCGAAACCCAAATCTCCCTTTGGCCATCAGATTGCATGAGTCTGATTCCAGGCCTGGAGCCACAGCTTCACGGCCTCGACCTCTCTGCTTTGAGCACTGTGCACGACCGCCGGCATCGTGTAGTCCGTCTCGTTGGGCAGCAGGCCCGGAAAGTCCCATTCGTGGTACCCGCCCTGGATCACGATCTCCGGGTCGCTGCTCGTGCCATTGCTCTTTGTGCGCGGGTTGGGGGTCCTCCCATCCTCGAGGAACTCTGCTAGTGGCGTGAGTGGGCGATAGTAATCGAGCTGACCGGTCGAAAGGGCCAAGCGAGGATAGGACATGTTGAAGCCGCCGTACTTATTGAACCGCTCGAGCTGTGGATTGTACGTGATATTGTAGGTAGAGTGACACTGATTGAGACTGTACTCTAGTGTCTGTGTGCGGGAGACCAGCGGTAAGGCGTCCGGGCGGCCTGGTGTGCCGGGGGTGTATCCTGTCGCAAAGGACCCGTACTCTGTGCATTCCAGCCACTGAAAGGGACTCGGGAAGCCCACGTCGAGACACTCGGCCACCACCTGTCCTGAACAGAACTGGTACTGAGTTTGCACATACAGGAACAGGTTCAGGAGCGGATAGTACAGGTCCGTGACATTAGGGGTGGCAGTCTTGTTCGCGTATGCAACCAATGAATGCGCCGCTGTCTGGAGGGCCGCATCAGACACAGTCGCGTTGGTCTGAGAAGTGATGAAGTCGCAGTAGGAGCCCGGTCCTGTGCAAAACGAGACTCTGATTAGTTCTAGTTCCACCTGGGATATGGAGGTTGGTGGTGATTTCAGCCAGTACTACTTACCATCCAGCGGCTCCGGCGGGTAGTTCCAGGTTTGGTCCCAAGGACTCAACAGGCCACCGAGAAAATCTGCCAGATCGGGATATTGCGAGGCTTCCGAAACATTGAAGGCGGCGTAGAGTTCAGACAAGGCGGTCTGGTTGCCACTATCATAGATATTATCCATCAGATTCGTCAGTTCTTGCTGTCTCTTCATACATTCCGGGGGCCCATAACGCCGTATCACGTCAAAAAATTGCCAATTGTCATCGATGGCGACGGTGATTCCCGAAGATGATAGCCCGCCCCAAAAGATATCGGGATACTGGATACGGGTAAAGGCAGATATAACTCCACCGTACGACCCGCCCAGTATAATCCAAGGGGTCGTAGCGGCGGTGAGGTTACGATCTTCGAGCCCCGGGAATGTCACCCTCTCGGCAAAGTAGGCGAGGTCGGCCATTGCTTGCTCGGTGCTATGAAAGCGAAGGTTTTCGGTGGTATACTGTTGACTGGGAACCACATTGCCGCCGCTGTAGTACCTGTCTCGAGATAAGCGGGAAATCCGGCCTCCAGCACCGAGCATGCCACTCACCTTTGGCCCCAAAGGACCGCAACTCCGCCAGTAGCATTGGCGATCTCGTGGAGAAGACCCTTCTGAAGCCATTGAAAGTCAAATGAAGGCGAATCCTCACCGAGGGCAAGGATTATGACCGGGCCCCCGGGGACATAGTTGGTTGTATCCAGCCAGTAGAACTGTTCAAACGTTGCATTGGTATGAGGTTCATATCGAGATTCGTTATGAAAGTGATCGATCGGCATGGTAAAGTTTTGAGTGCTGTCAGACAATTAGGACTCGGGTGTTATCGAGCTCCATTTTGCGTGTGGGTAGTCGAGAAGGAAGAGATAGGAAAGAGAACGGACTCTATCAGGGAAATCGGGGCTATACTAACGGGTAGTCACCTTGCGATTGCCTTTTTGCAACAGGCCTGTATGCAACCACCGATGCCCTGAATGTTCCTTTCAGCTTCCACTTGGAGACAAAACTGAGACGCGACAGAACTTACGCTGCTACGGCAAGGTAGAGAAGTTGTATTAACCGTGTCCACATGGTTGCCATCTTGTTGATTAAGCTGTTGAAGGAGCAGCTGCACCGCGGCAAAGAGTACCGAGAGCCAGTTGAGGCTCCAATATATATTCCTTGATACCGTTGAGCGTGGCCAAAGGGTCGAATATGACGAGTTGTACCTTCCTCATTTAATTGATCCTAGACCGTCAATCCTCTTCGAGTTAGCAACCAGGCTGTGCGAAGGTGCCAATCTTCCCAGCTTTTGGCTATTTCGCTTCTCAATGAAGCATGGATCTGCGCAGGTACGTGGCCTCCCCCAATGCGAGATCAGATCCCATCTCGCCGATGCCACGTTGTGCATGCCTCCAGGCTCCAATCGAGAAGCGAGCAAGAAGAGACTTTTGATGCCTTCCCGGTCAGCACACTGAATGCTTCTCCATCGGAGTCCGAGAACCCCTGCGCAGACAGATGTCCCTCAATCGGGGAAGACAATACCCGTGTTGGTCGCAGCGTAGAATATGCGACAACTTCATGTCAATAAACCGGACGACGTGGTCCATTGGTTCCCGTAACAATGTCTGTAGACAATTTGTCTGAACAGCCACTTGCTTTCCTGACGGCTAGATCGGATGTCAGTACGAGGTAATCTGCCTTCGTTGGCGCGCGCTGACGTCAATGCAGTGGCTGATCCAATGTTCAAGGTAAGACACGGCAGAAGGACATGAAGGGGCAGGGTTCCCTAACTGAGTTGCGGAGAGTGGGCATTTGATTAAGTACCGTGTCCTCCGTACGGAATCCAAGTACCCACGAGTAGTATTGACAGAAGCATGCTAGGTCTCCAATCCCCATCCAGGCGGGATTCCCCCGGGGCAGCAATGGATGAGGCGCAGTCACAGAGACCGCGAGAACATAGCTCGATAGGTACTCCCAAACCGCCTAAGCCGAGTATGTACGAATGCCCGTGACGAACCGCTAGACCCCATGGGGCGCCAAACTCCTGAGATAGGGGGGATCGCCCACCGAGGGTGAGATACAACCCGGGTGTTGATCACTTTGGCACGGGCATGCCGCTGATTATGTGAAAAAGAGGATTGAAAGTGTATTAATGGGACAAGGTAGCTACTATTTACAGCTATCTCACGCGAGGACTGCCGTTTTAGGTACTTGGATACTTATCTAGGCTTCAAGGAATGATGTCTAGCGGCTTGGCTGCCAGTTAACAAGTTAGAGAATGCTCAACTGGAGCCTTATCCCTTCTACTCGAACCTACAACTCCTTGCATTCGGTCACCCCGTGACCTTCGATCCTGGATAGAGAGAGGTACCGAAGTATTTCAACAGTTCTCGAAATCCTGCCACCACAGACCTCACCAGATTGTTCCCGGTAACAAGAGTGAGAATGTCACATTTCCAACTTTGCCATTATAATTCCGCAACGATGTTATGCACAATGCAACTCGTCGTTTCCGGATGTCTCGAAAGCCTTTCTAAAGTCGAGGCGCACGAGCGATGTGTTACGTCGGTGCAGATCTCCAGCGGAGAAGTGGCTCCAGCCGTCTCACAAAGTTCAGCTGGAATGTTTCAGCCACACTGCTCCATTGGTATAAAGGACATCTTTCAGCTCCCAAAAATCTAGCCTGTTCCTCATTCCAAAGCACGCTCCTCCCACCAAGCCTCTGCTTTACATATAGCAAAACCGGCCTCGTTCCGAATAACCTGGCAATGACTGCTCAAACTGTGCCAGAGGTCATCCCCGAGATCAAAGAGTGGCTCGATGCCAATTGGGAAAAGATCACCTCCTTCTGGTTACACGCCGATTGGCGAGGCTGGGCGCGATATGATCTTTACGCACATCTCGACAAGGGCATGTGCCGAGAAATCAGGCAGGATTACCCCAGGCGGGACTACATTGTCTCCCACAGCGTGCCTTTGTGGGGAGAGAACGAGCCCCAGGTGGACTTGACGCTGGGACCTGCTGCCGGCCAGAAGATGAACGACCTGGCCATTTGGATCTGCGCTGCCACCCCCGGTGAGAACGACACCAGTTTTCCGAACTTCGTGGAGAAGTTTCAGAGGGAGTGGAGGTTTGTTCAGGACCTGACGAAGAAGAAGGGCGGCGGTGATCTCGAAGGTGGGAAGCTCCTGTTCTTGGGAATCGGTGAGAAGGCATATGATGAAGAGGGCTTCGATTTCGGCGATCTAAGGCCGGAGTATTTTGGATTCGGGGGCAGGACGGAATATGAAGGCGCTGTCTACGTATACTATCTCTGGCTCGATCTAGCGGAGGCGAACGAGGAACGAGACAGCCACACCAAATGTCTTCCGGATCGCACTATATCTCAGAGTCAATGATCAACTTCACACCCTGCGCTGCTTGAGAATTGAGACTGGGATGATGCGTGGATGGCTGAATGCAATATGCCAGGCCACTACTTAGAGATATATTATATAGCTTGTATATTCCGCCCACGATATAGCAACCTAGTTAGATGGCAGACGACGGGATAGTCGAGCTACGGCGCATGGTTGCTGGCTGTGCCTGTTCCCGGCTAATCTGCACCGATTTCTGTGCGTCCGTAATGGTGACCGTGGTGGTTTCTCCTGGAACTGTCCAGGGATCAGGAAGCGGATCCTCGCCCCTTTTGAATGCCTCTCGCCGAAGCTCGAGGGTCAGTCGCGCCTTGTCCCATAATTCTGCCTCTTGCTTGCTGAGTCGCCCAGGGAAAAAGGTCGTCAGCACTGCCAAACCAACACCGGGCCGATACTTCTCTGCTCTCATCAGGACAGCCATGACCTTCTCGCCAGATTCGGCTTTGATGCGCGTGCACGATCCGAGATTCTCTTCCACCACAGGAACACCATGAGCTGCAGGCTGACGTACTGCATTGGCAACATACACATTATGTACCATGCCAAGCCCACCCACTCCCATCAGGTACCACGTATCCTGTTCAATCCCGCCGGCGGTGATCAAGAAAAACACCCAGGCAACCGCAAGCACCACGAGGGTGGATCTGGACAGCTGAGTGGCCCGAGGTGACTGAATGGCCAAGTCTTCCATGTTGAGGCTGGTCCCTGGTCTCTTCGGTCCACCCTCCTTGGTGCCTCCTTTGGGTGGCGGAGCATTTTCGATAACAAACACATGCTGGTGGCCATTTCCTCTGGTTAAAACGTAAGTACTCCTCGAATCCTTCCGACAAGCATATTTCTCCTCCATCCACTGGGGCAGAGAGCCAGTGATCATCGCAAGCAAAGATCCCGCTCCTGTGATCAAGAGGATTCCCCAATTGCGCTGAGGAAGGATGGTGGGAATTGCAGCGATCAACAACTGTAGGGGCAGGAACAGTACGAAGCTCCACCAAATCTTGTCAGCCTTGGGACACCCGGGCTTTTCCTTGGTTGTCAGAAAGGTGAAAACAGGCTTCGTATACTTCTTTTTCGTCTTTTTCAGCTTGCCGCTACTGTCGGTCTCCACTACCACTTCATCAGGCATCTCAAGATGTTTATCAATCTCCAGGTCACGGACTAGTCGACCAATGACCCAGGATTCATTTTCACGATCTCCTTCGCTGCCCAATGGAATGACACGGCACACAATGTCTGGAGAAGGCATCAGTGAGCCATCGCTGAGCGCCGAGTTCAGCGCGTTGAAAGCATATGCCACCCATCCAAAGCTGAATGCTGTGGGTGTAATGTAGAAGCCTCGTAGCTGATGGCCCACCAACTGGGCAATGGCCTTTTGCACAATGTCCCCGCCGATAAGCAGTAAGACGGAAAACGTCTCTGCCGGGTTTTCGTACTGTTGCTTGAAGAAGACTCGCGGATTGGAGGAAGTGGAGGCGGGAGGCCCGGCCCCGGTGAGATTCGTCAAAGCTTCAGAGGCACGAAGGTCGAGGGATCGAGAGGCAACGCGTTGCAGCAGGAGGAAGAGACAAGAGTAGAGGAGCATCTTGGGAGCTGAACAGTGAGCAGCTCATCGCATTAAACTCACCAGTCTGTCATGATTACAACTTCAGGCTGCGGCTCTTGGAGCTCGAGCTGCATGCGCCGCAGCTTTGGTTTGCGGTGTCGCAGTTTCTCAGCCTTGCCACGTGGTCCTCGTATTTCGGTCGCGTCCATAAGGCTTGGCGCCGCCCAGGCAGATCTTGGTTCAACTTTCCTGTCGACCTAACAACATGCCACAAGGAGCTGACCAAAGCCAAACCGACACCTCTTGTCCACAACCTCAATCTGCAATGGAATAGTAATAATGGGTCTATGACATACCTGCATGGACTACTTACCAAGGATAACAGTCCGCCCATCGCATGAAAGGCTACAAGTGCCGTCTCTGGAAGGGCTGATAACCGCACAGCTGTCCAACTCCGATGGGTCGCTCGCCGTCTCCTACTCATTAGAGACTCATCGAAATGGCGTGCTCGAGCAGAAGGACGAAGAGATTGCGACGCTATACAATCTATTCTCCCGCACTTTGACCCAATTCTTGGCCACCACAGACAGCGAGGGGAAACGGCTTATTCCTGCTTCCACCGAGTCCCATGGTGTCACGACCATTCCCATTGGGCCGGTTTCCCATGTTCTGACAAGACTCTCAAAGGAACACTTCAAGGGTGGAACAGAAGGACCCACCAACAACTCTGGACAGAATGAGCGAGTCGTGGAACTCCTTCAGAGAGCCATGACACATCTGCAGATATACCGAGACGTCTTGACAAAATCTCCAAGTGCGATTCAGAATCGCGCCAGCCAATTATCACAGTCCGAACTGGCAATATTATCAGTACAGTGTCTTGTCGAGACCCTGTATGATATGACGCTCCCCCAGTTACGTTTGACAGCTGCATATTCGATAGCTAAACCATATCCGTTCTGGACGGACAACGCGTTAGTCAACAAACTATTACACGACTCTGGCTGGGACGAGAGCAGAACTAGCTCTCTGCCGAAAGACGTTCGATTCCGTTACTATCTCAGCTTTCTGACCACCGGTGCTCCAGAGCTCAAACGGAGACGATCTTCCGTGTACTTTAAAGAACGCTATTCCCCAGTTCATGTGTCTGGAAATTGCAGCTGCGATAGGCTAAGTGTAGATCTCAACACGGATGACACAACAGTCGCTAACCCTTACTTCAATCTGATGACGTTCTCTCCCGTCGGTGGCCACCGCCATTGCCTCAAGTTGGAGACACAGAAGCTTCCATCGGAGAAGGACGCAAGCTTGGCGTTTGTGGCATTCTCACACCTGAGGTCAGATGGTCTGGGATCCAGCGACGAGAATGTCTTGCCTCGTTGTCAAGTGGAGTACCTTCAAGATCTGAGCAATCGAATGCTACCAGAGGAAAATCATCCGGTGCCATTTTATATCGATACGCTGTGCGTCCCAACAAAAGGCGTCGCGAAAGCAGCTGCACTCCGAAATATGCAACGCGTTTTTGAGAGTGCCCGAAAAGTCCTTGGACTGGACATTGGCCTTTCCGCCACCGCCGTCTCCTCACTCCCCCAAGAATGCTTAACACACATACGTTACTCATCCTTCATGCAGAGGTTGTATACAGTAGCGGAATGCTCCGTCGCTCTGGACATGTACTTCCATTTTCAGGGTAGTGTATTGGTTTCCTTGAAAGATCTTATCTCGGTGTACGACAACAACGAGGAATTCCCGTTGCTAAGCACAGTCAGCTTCAAGGACCGCGGGCGAAACACATTGACACCAGAAGATTTTGACGATTTGTCACTTGCATTGACCTGGCTGAGTGACGACCTCCATGTCTTGAAGATGTATTCCAAAGGGCAATTAGACGGGCCGTTGCCTAATATCGACGTCGACATGGTATTCCCTTTGGTATCAGAAGACTGGTCTACCAGCCGTGAGTTGCACGGCGTGTACTATTTGCGAAGACTGCTTCGGCTGGGGTTCCTGGCGCTGCCTCAGATGAGGTATTTTGCGCAGCCCACTGAAGCTGCAGTCTTGGACGAGGTCGCCAGCAAAATCCTCGAAGCATACAGGGCAACATTGAGCGGGTCGGGTTCGGCGGCAATGACGAGTGTCCGGCTGCTTCCAAGCCAGGCCCGCGAACGTTCTGCGGTCAATTGCGTCCTAGACCGTCTTGGGAAGCTATACAAGCTGACCAGCACATTGCAATTGTAGGCTGACTCTGGAGTATCTCGATTTCTATTGCTAGACCGGTATCATAGAGACGGAGTTCGGCATATAGAATTTGTCTGGCCATTTGTCCAAGTCCATTGCCTCCGACGGGTTCTGTGGTTGTCAAATACTGCGGCGCCATGGTACGTGTTTACCCTCTGTGCTACCGACGGCCATCACACGGTTGACGCTATCATGGGCACCTGCCTCATTCTTCTTGCGTCGGCTCGGAGTATGTCATGATGTGGCTGTGGCTGTGCACAACAATCACCGCCTCAGCCTCAGGGGCCGAAACAGACGCCAATCTCGCCCTGTGTTTCGTGCCTTTGTCGCCTCCCATTTCTGAAACACGATCTGGTTCAGGCTCTGACATTTGGGCGTCTCGCCAAAGGCAGTGCCCACCTCTCCCCTTTATTCGGCCCTCGAGCCTACTGCTGTCAGGAATCTATTTTCAAAGAGGTGACCGGGCAAGCCAAAGCACATCACGGCTCCCATCAGCGACAGAGCGCGCTGAAGTCGTTCAATGAGAGGCATTGATACCTGTCCCATCGGCTGCGACCAAGCCGAAGTGACAGAGCCTTGCGCGGTCCATCATGGAGCTCTGACACGCCTTTGTCTCGAAAAGCAACTTTATTTATACGCTTAATCAATCTCTCACAAGATCTCCATGTGCTTCACCAGCGATCTCCATCGACCGCCCTAGGCTCGAGGCTCAGGAGTCAGTACATAATGAACGCCCCCAAACCCTACTCAGCCTTTGTTTCGCTCTGCCATTCCATCTGCATAGCCTTGCTCGTTGAGAATCCTGTGTTCGCGGTCATGTCGCTCGTTAATATGAAAGCTTCCCACTCATTTCTGTTGTTAGCTCTGGCTACGATTGCCAGCGCTCAGTCTGCTCCAGACTTTCCGGTGCAAGTGTCGACGAATCTGCGGGTTGATTTCCAGAGTTCTTCGACCAGCGTCAAGCCGGCCGGCGTGCTGATCTCTCGCGATGGTGAGTAGCCCTCTATTCTGCCTTTTGTTATGTTGGGATATGCACCCACACCTGAGCTCGGAAGTTGTCTGATGTTAAATGCATATCAGACGTCCTTGATGCCCCAACGGTCGACGGGCCACTAGACTCGTCTTCCACACTGGACTTCATGCTCTTCATGATCGACCAAGACGCCACGTCGCCGGACGACGCCAACACCCGCGTGCAGTTCCTCCAATACTATCAGCCCAACCTGGGCGGAGCATCAGAAGTGCTCTCCGACTTTGGGAGCGATGCCCAGAATTTCACCTCCGCCCCGGCTGTGTCGTACATGGCGCCCACACCGCCCGCCGGGGACCAGGCGCATCGGTACACGCTGCTGCTGTACTCACAGCCCAAGGATTTCAGCATCCCATCGTCATTCCAGTCGTTCTTTGACTCCTCAGATTCGGACGCCCGGCTCGGCTTTGATATGGCTGGGTTCGCCGACGCTGCCGGGCTCGGCCAACCCGTCGCCGCGAATTGGTTCGAGGTCCAAAACACCTCGCAGCCGGCGACAACTACTACGACATCGAGTTCGAGCACGACCACGACCACGACCACGACCACGACCTCTACATCCACATCTACGACTACATCGACATCTGACTCTACATCTACAACTTCTTCTATCCCCAGCTCGAGCTCGACCTCCACCCAGGCGTTCGTATCAAACACCACGATGACAGTCGCCACTGTTACGGCATCGGCCACTGGAGGCGACTCTAATAGCCCGATGCCTGCTGGACCATCAACCATAACGACAGTGACGACGGCAGGACTGCCCACCACTACAGACTCGCCCAGCGCCAGCGTCCAGACGAGTCCGAGCGCGAGCGCAAGCGTCAGCCTAGCCAGCGGCTCAAGCGCCGGCATGATCGACGTGCGTGACAGCATGAGCGGGCTGGTTGCGGCGTTGGTGTTTGGCGTCGCGGGTGCTGGGCTCTGGCTGCTGTGAGAAGAACCGTGGCCACCCTGTCCGGGTCTCATCATGATTTTGTTTATGACTTGTATCATAAGGGCATTTGTATATTAGGAGCCCCCACACTGCTAGATTTCGAGCACGTATTTTAGATGGAATTGATGAACAGGGTTAAAAGCTCAAGAGCTTCGACCGCTGGGGATTCAACAGGATGACATTGAAGTTCTTTTTTTTGTGTTTCGGTTAACTGGAGACAAAAGTGCCTCGAACAATGGGCTTCGACTCGGGCAATGGCTTATGCTCAAGAGTCAAACATATCGAAGACAGCTCTATCACCTACCATATAGGGCGATGAATCTGGCCCGGAGCGAGCCACGCACAAACATCATTATCGCAGGAGTTCCTCTCCAGGAGGCCTGCCTCCTATCGCGAAATCACGAAGAGTCTCCCGCGCCCGCGAAATCCCTCGACCAGCACAACGACACCCTCCCCCCCTTCTCGCAACAAAACTCCCTTACGGCTCCAACCGTCAAACGGCGCTGTGTTTCCCGCCGCCGCCGCGGCGCCCATTCCTCCTTCCGATCCAGATCAGCGCCGCGCCCATGCCGGCACTGCCGAGGAAGACGCCCATCCCGGCCAGATTCACCCACAGCTTGCGCGCCATGGCCAGCGCGTGCGCAAGGTACACTTCCGGGTCGTAGTGGCCCTTGGTGCGGAAGAGGCGCTGGCTGTACAGTTGCGCCTTGACGGCGCGCATGTACCCCAAGGCCGCGGAGTACATGAGGAACATGACCAGGTCCCACGGCCAGGCCAGCGCGACGGGGCGGTAGGACATCCTGAAGGGGATGATGCCCAGGGCGAGGCCGGTCACAATGGCCAGGGAGCCGAGGACGAGTTCGAATGTCTGCCAAACAAAAAACAAACAAACCGGGGTTAATGAGCGTCAAGTCGTCAAAAGTGTGGACTCTGCGTCTTGGGGGTTTGAGGGAGGAGAAGGACTCACGATCTTGCTGGAGATGCCGCTGTCCAGCCAGTACCCTTTCTCCCACGCGTAGAGGCCGATGGTGACAGCCCCGACGGTCAGTTGGAGGAGGCGGAGGATGCCGTTGACGACAATCACCGTCTTTTGGCTACTGGTCGCGTCTGAGTAGGCCATGCTGAGGCGGAGGGGCCAGTTCAAGGGGTGGGGAACGGATGGGCAGAGAGATGTCTCTCCAGCAGCGAACAACCACGATGGCTGGGTATATTTGTACACGAAGCTCGTCTGCCGCGGGCGTCCGATCTGCACGCACCAGGGATTTGTCAGAGGGCGCAAGGCGATACATTGAAGCTGCTGGCTGCCGGGGGCCCAGGTTGACGAGGAGACCCGGTGATCACGCCTCTCGCATTACTGCGCCCGAGATTGGAGAGTGCCGGCAAGCAGCAGAGGGACAGAGAAGAGCGAGAGCGCGCGTGAGGGCCATTCTTCCGCCTCCGGCTCTCCCAGATCGCAGCTCACAATGCGTCTGTAGCGTTTGGGGTCGACGTAAAGCTTTTGCGGCCATGCGTGCCTGAAATCCAAGCGAGGGTGGTGCATCTACAGTACTTACTGCTCAGCTACTCCAGCTTCTTGACCATGGGAGACGGCGAAAGCCAGCCTCAGTGGTCCGTCCACGTGCAGGTCCGTTGTGCATACACAGGTTGTACCAAGGGAGAATGGCAACAGACAGACAGATGTCACGGTGACACCGGGCGCGCGGGCACGTACCTGCTGGGCAATGAAGTATAGTAAGGAAACACGTCAGCACACAATGGCCGTGATACAACATAGCTGCAACGAGGCACACGGTATCGACCAAAGATACTATGAGTAATGTGCCTAGGTACCTACCCAGGTACACGTACACAGCGACGCCCTAGCACATACCCGTACACCCCTCGGTATAACGACGACGAGGAAAGCATAGCTGCAAGGAGCAATACCAACCGCCACCGAGATCACCCATAAGCGAGCTTGAACTCGTGCTCGTGAGCATTCCCCGTCCAGACTACAGGAGCCTCCAAGCACAGGCGGTGGAAAAATAAAAACAAATGGAAGTTCATGGGTTGTCAAAAGGGGAATTAGACATGCGACACATTAGGGGGCAGTTCAGCCTTGCCCAGCCTTGCCCGGGCCATCCCATGACGCTGAACAGACGCCACAGCTGCTGGGCCTCCTTAACAAATGTCAATATCGATGCTGACAACGCCTTACCAAGCACATAACCTGTTCCACAACATCATCGCCAATGTACAAACCCGCCGCCATCAATCATAACAGCAAGCCATATCAAATTCAGTCTAACCCGCACAAAATCGCCGGGGGGCGAGCTGGATCTTCGACATTTCAGCATATCCCTATTGTCTCATAAATTGACCTCTAACCCCTAATTGCTGTATATCATACCCATTCAAGGGCCGGAAGGTGTAACCACCAGTACACTGGCCGGAAGGAGAAGTGTCACCGCTCGGTGTCATACGGGAATAAATGCCGAAATTGTTGGAGTTATCCTCTGCAGAGTTGGCGGAACTGATTGGCCGATGGGTCCTTGGCATAGAAGAGCCGATGCCAGAGTCAGAAAACTGCATTTGAGAGAGGGGAGGGCGCAATGTTGGCGACTGTTGGTCGTAGAACTGGGGGGTTTGCCAATGATTAGCTGTGCTGAGATGACCAGTACCATCCATGACCATTTCCGTAGTTGCTATGACCTCGTTGACGGGCTGCTGAGATGTGAAATAGTGATTCCCTGGAAAGGTCGCTGCTGGCATGGCCATGCCGGAAAATCCTGCTGGTCCTGTCGGCAGCATCGAAGCACTGCGGTCCGCCGAAGCATCAACGAGGTGTGCTTCAAGGTGGCTCATATCGGCTTCTGGGCCTCGTCCACTGCCTGATCGTTGCATCGACATGCCGAGTCCCGCTCCCGCCAGGTCCAAGTGACCCATGATAGGTGCCGTGGGATTGGACGCTGTCCCTGAAGTCCCGAGGCTGAGAAGTTCCTCGAACTGCGCTTTGAACGTCAATTGAGAGTCTTCCAACGCCTTGAACTCTCGTCTCATTGCAGCTGTCTTCTCTTCCTGACATTGGAGTCTAATGCTGGCATCTCTTAGCTTCTTTTCCGCAAGCATTGCGGAGTATTGCTCAATCTTTTTCAGACCCAGTGTCGAATCCAGATCGGATTTCATTTGGTCCATCGTGCACCTCAAGAAATCAGTCACCTTGTCTTCCGCATCACCATTAACCCAGTATGGGTGATTCATTTGATAAGTCTCAGTCTCGTCATTGAAAATGATAAAGTATCGTCTCCAACGGTCTTGTGAAGTGAGCTTCTTCGACGACAACGCCTTGATCTTGTTCCACTGGTCTGATCCTTCCCCCGCATCTTTGAGAGAATGTCGAGTCACATCGGCAATGCAGCGACCACGCCAGTGTTTGCACCTTGTATCGCCATACCTTTGAGGATCAGCAGAATACATCGGACAGCGGAAGAAGGGTCCTGTCCCTTTGCTATCGGATGCTGTCTTTCCATGTGGGTTGCGATTCGGAGCTCGCTCCTCGTCGGCAGACTCGGATTCGTCCTCTGAAGAAGGATTCGGAGGTTCCTCGTTCCCATTGGTGTCTTGTGCACCCGAAGCATTGCCTTGAGGGTGCGGCGAGTTCTGGCCCCCTTTTCTTCTCTTTCTCGGAGCTTCTCCTCCGACGTGGATGATTCCATCTGGCTCGACGTCGAATTGAGGCAAAGTTCGCGTGGTCTGGGGTCCACCAGCTCCGAAAGAGGCCCGAGGGCGCCTCAAGGTAGGACCCCGCTCCGCTCGCTGGGACTGCTTATATTCAGAGGCATTGGTGGTAGAGGGCCCAGGGAAAGTATGACTCTTTTGTTGCTTTGACGTGGTCGTTGAGTGGCTCGGCCACGTGTGGACCTTCGGGGAGGCATGAACGGTTGAGGGAGATGGCTGGGTCGCAGTTCTGTGCGACGCAGCTTGTGATAATTCATCTTTTGGTGGCGTCGCAACTGCGGGAAAGTGTGGCGCTTGTGGCGGGGCAGGGAGTCGATCGCGACAAGGCTGGCTGGGATGCGGCGGGCGCGGCGGGCGTCCTTTACAGAGAGACCTTTGAGATGGCTGTGCGGCGAGGCTACCGGTAACTTGAATGGGATGGTGGGATGGTGGTTGGAGCACTGGTCTTGATTTGTCTTGTGGTAGCATCGATGAACCACGATCGTCACCTGCAGCCGCACTCCAACTGGAAAGGAAACTGTCTCCATCTCGTTTTGGCCTCTTGGATTTTTGCGACGGAGTGCAAGAATAGTGGTAATCACGAGGCCCCCGTTGCGCCTTCAGGGAAAAGAGAGGGGTCAACTGTGGGCGTTCTTCTGGGATATAGGACCGCTTTGGTGAAGGCTTCAAAGGTGGCCCGGACTCTTCCTCTTTATTGAACTCATCTCGACCTGCCTCAGCGAGTCTAATCAGACACCTTGGCTGATTCGGCCAATTCGTCCGCAGGAATTCCTCGAGCCATTGCTCAAGCACCACCTGGATCCTCGTCGGGCCGGTGAGCCGGAGTATTAACCTATGCTGTCTCTCCCGACTCCTAGGACAAAGTTGCAGGCATAAGGCGAGAATCACATAGCTGAAAATGTTTGTAGCCGAGACAAGGACAAAAAGGGATAGGCATGCCACAAAGGCAAAGGCATGCGAGCCTCGTAGGATGGCTAGTTGAGCAAGACCTGAAAAGCTTTTGTCCTCCCGAGGTGGAGTTGGCGGGAGTCTTGTCAAGGATAGGTGCGCAAGGCTAGTTGCCATCTTGAGCGGGTGTTTTTGGCCGAGATAGCTCTGATGGTTGTGGGAAAGAGGAATGGCAGATACGATAAGAAGGCAAGAAGGCAAAGCGGACGGGTTGATAAAACGAGATCCTTGGATATCCCAAGGCTATATGTGGGAAAACAGCTGCATCCTCTCAAGGAGGCAGTGTTCACTGTTGGCCAGGTACACAGAAGAGCTGCTTTCCATGTCCTCGTGTTGTCGGGCTGTGCGTCCTCTAGATATGCCAGGAAGTGGAAGGGATGGCGTCTTCTGGAGAAGCAGTTGTTTGCAAAGTCCTATCCTACCTCGCAACATGCAACAGTGATTGTTCTGAGATGAAAACAATTGGTCTCGGCTTGGGCGATCAATGCCCAACTAGAAAACACTGCCATCGAGACAAGACTATAATGCTCAGCGTCTCAGCACATTGTCATTGACTTGTTCACAGTCTCGTCGTAACCGTGGATGCTGCCTGGCGCGTACAAGCACGAACACGAATCATAACAACTCTGGGGCCCCCTGATATGAAGGCCAACTTCCCTCCGAGTGGATAGAATTGGATGCCCCCTCTGGTGTCAGCCATTTCAAGCTTTTGCTACTAACCGGTGAGTGCTCGGTTGCCAGTCTAAACACTATAACCGATGAGTGAGCATCAGCCACAGCGCGGCATTGCCTCCGTGACATTATTTCAATGGTGGGAAGCAGTGTCGAACTCGAGGCAGCATCATGGCTGCTTCTAGTCGCCAGTGCCCAACGACTTGGTGAGAAGGAAGCCGAACATCAACGAAATGATCACCATTGAGATACGAATATGCAGGAAACCCGGGCATTTGGCTACCCTGGGTACTCTTGCGGCTCAGTGCTCATTTCGTAGGTCGTGTCTTTAGTGGGCGTTCCGTGTAACTATCGTGTGCCGGGCTGCATATGTACTCACTGAGGCCGTTTCATCGCCCCCCTGCTGCGTACAGGGATCAGTAGGCCGCTTGTCGCCGCCAGCACTAGTGCTGTTGAGTCCTGGACCCAACTTAGAGGATCTTGCGCAAAGGACCAGGTCCCTCCGCTCCCGGCCGACTTTGCAGTAATCGAGGGATTCATTGGTGCTTTCTTCCCGGGTTCCGTGGACGGTCCGTGCTGAGTCCAAAGGTGAAGGCGTGGTAGTGCCAATAACCACTGGAAAGAGCACCATATCCGTTGGCGTGCAGGAAGACGAGCCCAGAGGCATCGAGCATACCATTGCCCACGCACACCGCGCCCTTTGACATGCACAGCCGATGTCCCATATGAAGTCGAATGAAATCATCGCAGCAGAAGAGGACTCTCTCTTGCCTGGCAGCGCATGCTAATCCATCAGGCGGCTCAAGTTCTGTATGCCCCCACCGGTGCTTGCATTTTGCGCCACATTGCGGCCACCGCACGGACGCATTGGACGGACCGACTTCGAGTTTGCTGCCTTCTGTGTAGGGTGTCTTCCCGGCTGACCAGAAGGCATACTCGAGGCTCTCTCACCAGAACCGTGCTGTCCGGAATACGGGTTGCTGGACCTGTTCTCTGGCTTTGGAAATACGCCTCGCCATCCTCGCCCAGGTCGATAATAGGCAGCGGCGGTCTGGTAGCCAAAAACGTTGCAAATAGCGCCTTCTTCATGCTGGTCTCCTTTTCTCTAATGAATCTTCTTGGACTATGCTTAGCCAAAGTCACGATATTGCAAGGCGGAGGCTCCAAAAACTGCAGCAATATCTGGTATCGGCACGTTTTTACTCCATGGCGTCATTGTTCGCTCTGGCCACCTCCTCCCGTCGTCCTCTGCGGGTCCTTGGTACGTTTGATGAATAGGGTATCAGTAGCTGCCTTGACGTCTCGCAGCATAGGGATGTGCAGAGGCCTGTTATTGTGGCTGAAAAGGCTCGAGGCTCGTCTCCTGACGAGGTGTGCTTGCATTTGGACAGAAGTGAGTGCCGTTGAGGTACAAGGATGTATGCACAGATGGGGTGTTATAGAGATAGGTCGCAGAGAGGAGTGGAGTCCAAAGTCGAGTTAGCCATCGAGGCAGAGAGTGGTTAGCGGGGCATTTTTCGAAAGGCAAGCTCTTCATAAGTCCCTTGTCAACGAGATTTAATTGTTCATGAAAGCAGCAGAGCTGAACTCTGTAGGAAATGCAGTGGTTGAAATGAGAATTGATACGGGATGCCCAAATGTGCCGACTATAACGTTTCACAAATCACACCCGGTCCGCCTGTTGCACGTTCCCTGATACCCAACCTTGAGCATTGGGTCCAGGTATTGATTGGACCTGTCACCACTCCCGCCTCAAGCTTGAAGCTGAGCTTCTTTCAACGGCGTCGTTGGCCATGGTCCTCTGGACGAAGCAATTCAATTGCTGCAGCCTTCGGTGACAGCCCCGTGGAAGCGACCATCTCTTGCCGATTCCTTTTGAAACCTACTCTGTGACCAAGCCCGGTGCCTCTCCTGAGTGGCTAGAAAGATTGACGCAGCATGATTCGCAAGGGACGTCGTCGCCTTACTCCCCTAGGCGCCTCACTTTCAACCACTTAGCCGCTTCCGTTGTAGCAAAAGTCGGTGAAGAAGAGAAGTGGTTTAAGGCCCCGAGGCTGAGATCAAGACTATGATAATCACAGTAACACGCCCTTGAGGATTGGAGACTGGGAGGATAGCAATGACACTTGATGGAGACTGTGGGAGAACTATAAACACACTTCCCAAAGCTCTACGAACCAATCCTCTCAGCATCCGTTAAGCTTCGATCCCCATCTCCAACTTGCACAGGGATATTCTACCTAGCGCTCATGAGACTACTGAGTACTTGAGTTTGTGTGCTCGGCAGAGAACTGGGGGAGATCTGGCCGGTCCCAGTGAAGCACCGCCACGACACCGAACTATGTGCTGCCAGCAGTCATGCCTGCGAACTCAGAGACATGTTCACAAATGAAACCTCAGGAAACTGGGAGCTCGGCCCTTCGATGAGTCTGACCTTTTGCGACTCCAGAGTCTCCTGGAAAAATCCGCTGATGTACCTGCGGAGGATATTCATCATCCTGGCTCCATCAATGGTCCCGATCAATTCCACAATCTCTGGAAGGACAGTTGAGTTGATCCCGATGCTTTTGGCCAGGATTGGATAGTCGGTGAATGTCCCATGCACGGTACCGTTAACTTGGAGTTGCAGTTTCAAGCCTTTCAGCTCCTGCCAAAAGGCAGCCCATGTTGCATCAATGCTTTGATTGTGCCCTTGGGCCGCAAAAATAGTGAACGGATTTTTGTCGGTTTTGTTCATCGCTGGACCATACACACTACCGTCCATATTCAGACCGCTGGCAAGCCTCGGCTTCACCAGCATTGCATTTGCAGCAGTTGCGCCACCGAGCGAGTGCCCAAATATCCCCACATGCTTGATCTTGAAAGACGGAATGCCAAGCTGCTTTGTGACGGTCGAGTTGGCCAAAGCGTTCAGCACAGAGCCGATGTCTGCAACCCTGAGTGACAGAACTTGTGACAGGTCGTCCGGCAAGGTGATGTTGGCACCCTGAATGACAGTCCCATCCGGAAATTCCACAATCTCGGCATCGTACGTATGATCGATCGAGATAACGTTGAACCCCATCGACGCCACCCACTGGCAGAGCACGTTGTAAGTCAGGCGAGAGCTTCCAGCTCCTGTGGAGAAGAGCAACACGGGAAAGTCGGTGTTTTTGGGTGGCGAAGGACATGTTTGGAGACGGAATGCTTCGAAGGTTCCATTTGGTATGCCAAACGAACCGAACATGGCATCGTGGAAGGCAGCCGTTGCAGGTGGCATATACGGGATTCCGTGAGTCTTGGTGCAGTTTGTTGGTTGGAAAAGGGACAGCATCAAGCGGCGAGGCTGATTGCAGCATGGTGCATACGGGTCAACACGAGACGCGTCGGTTAGAGGGAACGCTGTGACAAAGACATTGGTGGAAATTGGAGGAGGAGGTAAAGCGACCGTTTGGCACCAGGCCCCAAGAGCTATGCTCAGAAAGTAGAAGAGCAAAGAGACCGCCATGTTAGCTGGAGGTGGAATTTAGGAACCCAAGGTGGACTCAGCAAAATGTCTTTGTATGAAGTCTTGCTGCCAGGAAATAGTGCAGAAATGCTCTCAAGTCAATATATAATTGGGAAACGGAACAGCTTTTTGTAACCGTGGAAGTGGCACAGTACCATTGCTGCAGCCAGCATGACGCATGTCGGTGGAACGGTATTTGAGAGCACGAGGAAGCATGGTTGCAATGATGCGCTGCTCGTATCCGTATTCTTGAAATCTGCACTTGCCCTACTTAAATGCCAAAGCAATGGATCATCAAGCGAGTGCGTTCAAGGGCCAGGCAATGGAGGGCGATATGCTTCGGTTGTGGAGGTAAATGAGGGGTGATGGAGCAACCGGGATTCTTAATATAGATTGCGGCTTATGGTAAATGCGAGCCTGATTCGTCGACCACGTTGCACAAGAACAACCGATTCGCTGGGAAAAGAACCTTCAGAAGCACTTCTAGAAGGCTCAAATGGCTTTTCAGATTGCCTGTGGGCGCCGTTTCCGAAACTGCCTCGGTGCCAGTGTCCAGATGGGTATCCAGAATTAGTCTGCGGTTGGGACGCGTGTGTTCGGTGGAGGTCAGCCGGTTAAAAAATGTCCTCAAGCTGCTTGACGTACAAGTAGGTGAGAGTCAAAGACCGAGCTGTTCAAGGGTCAGTTAGCTTCCACCAATATCACCAGCCCAGATTGGGTATCGACGACCAAGAGCAGTGATGACTATGACGTCTCATTACCAACCCATGTGCCGGGTGATGGGCAGAGCTTCTTGGCCGACACAATAGCAGACTTCCCCAAGTACCTGATTAAAACTCTGTATGGATTTGGCTTGGGTTCTCACGATGGACGGTGGTTGTGAAGGGGGATCGTGATGGGGTCCAGAAGAAAAGTTCAGCCTCGTAGCCTTACGCTACTGCAGAGCACAACTTGCGTTGGTGTAGAACCCAGGCTTGGCAACAATTTGTGCCGATTGAACTGCGACTTTAGCAATTGTTTCCCATCTGCAGAAAGCTTCGATCACCGCTCCTCGACACGTCCGCGTTGTCCAAGTCTGGCCAGACTCTGCAGCGATGACTGCTGCGCGTCTGTCACCAGCAGCAAACTTGCTCCGCAATTCCAGACTCTTCGCCATCCCTGCTGCTGTATCCCTACCTGCGATTGAACCTTCATCAGAACCCATATCATACTCTGATTCTGCGACTACACCGTACCCGACTCGAGCTGCCCTTGAGACTCCGTTAGCATCGTTGAATCAAGGAGACTGGGGTTTGAAAAGACCGCTGCCAATCAAAACAACGACAAAGTCTGGCACACCTCTTGTCCGGTTTCAAAGAGGAATCGACACCCCCGAACATGTTGTCGACTTCGAATCCGCTGCAGACCATGTCATCACGTTGCGCAAGTACCAGGAGCTGAACCTTAGAGTTGTCTTGCCTGCGCCGAGAGATAGGAAGTCAACATTGAATACACAACGAACGAGTGCCTTTGATTCGGAAGTAGATCACACTGCCGACAAGCCCGCGCCAACCCTCGACGGAAATGCATCCAACTCGTGGTTAGACGAGAGTCCATCGGAGCGAGCAAAGCGGATGCCACACCATCTCAAAGATGCACTCGAGAAGATCACCCAGGAAAGAGCAGACGCAACAAGACCTGGGTTTGAAGCACCCCCAATCCAGCCACAGCTCACGCCTTCTGCAACTTCACCGTCCGCCCAAACTGCTCGCAGATGGCGCTACTCTGGACCATATCTAGCGGGGCTGAATGGCATGGAGTTCGATGCTTTCCTGAAAGGCATAAGCAGGGAGCAGAAAGCTGCGTTTAGGGAGTTGGTCAAGAATCATTTGGCAGCGCAGCGAGCTTCTGACCAGCGGTTGAAAGCTCTTGAAGAAGGCCAGGCAGATACAGCTCCTCAAGCGCCCTCAGAAATCACAGAGCAGGAAGTTACAGAGCATCTCCGATATTTACGATCAGAACCTGGAAAATTTGGCCCCCTGATCGCCGACTTCTTCGATCTAGCTGATGGCCCGAAGCCCTCGTCAGACACAACCGACCCGTGGTCATATGGGCGCGATACCGTATCGGCGGATCTTTACAAGGAGTCTGGACCGCCACGCACACATCCATCTGCAGGCCTGTCGTACATTAAGACGGAGATGTTTGCGGCGAACGACGCTGTCACTGGTCCAAGAGGCACACGCTCGCCCGTCGCAGCTCGTCTCCTTCGATCAATTCAATCAACTCACAACAAGCACATTCCTTTCGTGGGCGTGGCTGGATTTGTTGTTCCGCAACCCACAAATCCCGGCATCTCAGAGCAGAACTGGAAGTGGGCACCGGTCAAAGACGGACCCAAACTTGTGGTCACTCCAACTGCCGCCAACATCTCGCAGGCTGGCAAAGTTGAGATCCAAACCAGGATGCAGCCTGACTGGGTGGTGGAGGACGATGTACCCGTCAACTTCGTTGAGAGACGAAACCCGAAAGACAGTTCAACTCCTACAAGGCCTTTGTCTTCTCAGCTGCCGGCCTTTGGCCGCAAGGGGTCTCCGATTAGACGGCAGCGGCCAGCACCGGCACCCAGTCAGAGTATTGACGAGGAGATCGGTTTATTGTTGAAGGCGAACTCGAAGTATAAAACGAGCAAGCTTACCTGATGTACAAAACTTGTACTCCGTATAGACAAATGTTATCACCTCTTCGCTGGCATAATTCTCTCTCGTGTTGCTGAATCGTACCCGGTCTACATCACTTTCACGTTCAAAGTACCGTCCAAGCTTTGCTGAGCCGGCGAATCCGCTATCTTCTGCACTCCGTTGGATCGCTAAAGTATCACCCACTTCGAAACATAGCCCACAACGGCATGGGTGTCCGAATTGAACAGTCAATCTGCGCCGGGACCGGACGTTATCTGCGAAAGACGAGGGCCGCCTCCAGATGTACACCTCGCTTGTGCAATCGAGTTCCTCTCCTACCAATCCTTATAAGTCCTCGACCATAAAGCTCAGGTCAAGAGAAGTCACGCACATGCCGTGTAGAAATTCGGGGTACGCAGTACGAAAGGATGCAGAGGGCACGGTATTGGACTCCAATCGCAGATCAAATCTTATCTCTTGGCGTTATTTTTGCCAAGCAGCCACAATCAATCCTCCAGAAATTCATTTTCCACAATTGATTGATTGTCATCGCACAGCCTACCAACTTTCGCATCCCTCACGACCACTTCAATCCAGCCGTCAAGATGGGTCGCGTTCGCACGAAGGTGAGTTGAAGGTTCAATACGACCAGCTTGCAGCAATCACTGACCCGTGCGGTGTGCATCTAGACCGTCAAGAAATCCGCCAAAGTCATCATCGAGCGGTACTATCCCAAACTCACCCTCGACTTCGAGACCAACAAGCGAATCTGCGATGAAATCGCCATTATCGCCTCGAAGCGCCTTCGCAACAAGGTAACGCCTTCCCCCACAGTCAACGCGCACACACCGTGTCGAAAAGACTTAGAAAATACCCTTCCAAGCAACGCGGACTGTCCTTTTCTACGGTGGTCGCTGACATTTGGATGCAGATTGCAGGCTACACGACGCACTTGATGAAACGTATCCAACGGGGCCCCGTGCGCGGCATCTCGTTCAAGCTGCAAGAAGAAGAGCGCGAGCGCAAGGATCAATACGTGCCCGAGATCTCCGCCCTCGACTTCACCCAGAACACCGAGTCCGGCCAGCTCGACGTGGACAGCGACACCAAGGACCTGCTGAAGAGCATGGGCTTCGACAGCATCCCCGTCAACGTGGTCCCCGTGAGCCAGCAGGCTCCTCAAGAGCGCGGCGGAAGGAGAGTCTTCGGCACCGACCGCCCGGGTCGACGCGAGTAGATTTTCACTCGATGAGCACACAGATGGAGCAAGAGCGGGTGAAATGGGAGTGATGGGACTGGGATTGTGCGCTATCGCCATTCTTCCGACCGCGTCATTCCCTCCGTTATATCCCTGATCTCGATCTACAAAAGTCCACGGCCTCGAGGATGAAGTCAAACGTCAAGCAAAGCCTCACGCAGACCAAAACGCAGAAGACGTTCACCGCCGGCACCTACCTATGCCCCCGGTTAGATTTCACCTGGAAGCAATTTGCCATACTGCTACGAGAGCTGGGACATCAAGGTTGTCGGCGTAGGTGGAGTTGCGACGGCGCGCCCCCAGACGTGCAGCAACGGCAGAGTAGAAAAAAACTCATTCAAAACATTCAAGGTGTCGCCTAGTCCCTCACGGACGAAGCTTGATTGCCAAAACCTTTCCTTCTTCCTCTCCCTCTTGCATTTCTGCACTACGTCAGGAGTGTAAGGCTTTGACTAACCGCCTTCCTCACACTCACTCCTGGGGAATCTATGCTGGCTCATCCTCCCGGGTTCGACCAAGTTACTCGCACACAGGCTGTTCGAGGTCGAGCGATGCCAATGATCAGATCGAATCGGAAATTTTGTGTTCCACGAAACCTAGTGATAGCCAACATCGACTCGGAATCTCCTGGCAATAGGTTGGGCCTCTAGCGACCCCCTTTAGACCTTCAGCCCATCCGAACGCCAATGCAATGCTCTGTACATGTAGGAACTACCTCGCCTGCCGCTTGAATAATATATTCTCTCATAATGTCCAGTAAAACCTCAATCAGCCTTGCCGTTCGTTGTCCCCAACAGTCCCTCCTTCCCATCCAAGTGGAAATAGCCCGAGCTATTCCGACTCAATGTCCTCTTGATGGTGCTGCCGTTCCTCAACACCCAGAATAGCAGGATCACACTTATTATCAACAATCCGAATGACAGATACGGATGGTAGGTGCCAAAATTTCGAATCTGGAAGAAAACGTTCTCAAAGGCACCGATGGTGGACTTTGGAGTGAGCTTTGGCGGGTTAGCGACAATTCGGGGTAGCGTTTCGAGGATGGAGGTGCGAGAGGGCATGATATATGCCCCAGAGTCGGTCACATCCCAGTAACGTCGGTTCTGTCGTTGCTTGTTAGGTCATCAATATTCAACGCCAATGATAGACAAAACTTACGTCCTCGTCATTAATGACCACTCTCTCCCCCTTGGAGACATCCACACCATAAGTTGACCTGAGCCATCTCTCCCAGAAAACACCATCCACCCAGGCAAACGCAACCTGCTTCCGGAATGTCTCCTCGGTGATGCTGATAACTCTGCTCTTCGCTTGACGTAAGGCCCGTTGGTCATTGCGATCTTCGGCCTCTTCGATGCGCAATTGCTTCGAGTCGCGCAGCTCTTGTCTTTCCAGCTGGAAAGCTTGTGTTTGCTTATCCATCCATTCCAGCGCGGCGTTCTTTAATTCCCTCTTGGATTGTAGAAACTCATCCGGTCGATCTCGAGAAAGAATGCCAAGCACCACGTATTTTCCGCTCATGATCTCCTTCGCATTAGAAGCACTCAGTTCAGGTACAATTGGTAGCCAAACCGACTGCATCCAGGTCAGAACTCGTCGGAAGTCGCGCATGTCCTTTGGAGCAAGGGCGTTGAAATAGCTTGGTCGTCCGTCCCGGGACACCAGTAATCTTGGCCACGTCGAGATCTTAAACCGGTTTGCCAGGATCTCGGAGTCTGTCTTGACAATCTTTGCGTGTCCGATCAGGCTCAGAGTCAGTCGATCGAGGGCGGCAAAATCTTCAGACGTTGTAGCATGGTCGAAGAAATAGACGAAGATTACTTCTTCCGTCTCCTCCATCTCCTTGAATGCAGCGGCGTCCACATACTTGACATCGCTGTCTAGCGCTTTGTTTGCAAACGAAAGAAGGTCACCTAGACCACGAAGGCCTTCATACTCCACACGCTCACCGCCCCGGAAAAAGTAGATGGTGGGATAAGCGCTGACCTTGGCGTCCTTGCATAACCGCGGAGATGCTTCGCAATTGACCTCTCCAATGTTGAGCTTGCCTTCCATTTCCTTCGCCAATTGAGCCCATGTTGGAGCAAGATGCTGACAATGCGAACACCATGGAACGTAGAACTTGACGAACCATGGGTCTTGAGAAGTAGTGACAAGCTTCTGGAAGGACTCTGGAGTGAGAGGGACGGAGGCGCCCTTTGGGTTTGGCTGGGGCCCAGTCTTTGCATTCTGAGACTTTCCGAGTCTTGCGGTCTCTGAGGCCAACATTGCCGATGTAGTCTCAGTCGACAGTGCCGCTGCCTTGTTCTGTTTCTCTCCGGCAGCGACACCAGCGGCGACATCTTTGTCTTTGGCCAATGGCTTCTCTGGCTCAGCTGTTCTATCGACACCTTTTGCGCCAGGTTTTGGAACGCGAACCCCTTCTCTTGGTCTGGAGCCGGGCTTGATCTGTTCCAGCTTTTCTTCGACATAGTTGCTGAAATCCTCCATTGATTTGCCTCCAGTGTATTTTTCGACAAATTCGCCATCTTTGTACAGCAGGAACGTTGGCCAGGCTCTTACCCCATTCTTGTCACAAACATCTCCAAAGGCAATGCAATTTATCGAGGCAAAGTGAAAGTTGTAGTATCCATGAAAGCTGTTCGGCGAGAACAGGTCGGGCTGGCCGGACTTTGTCATGCCCTGTAAAGGATCTGACGTTGCGTAGAATTCGTACAGAGTCTGCCAGAGTGGTGCGATTGCTTTGCAGTGCCCGCAGTAAGGTGAGTAGTGTTTGACCCACCAATATCCATCTTTTATCGTCTCGGCGAACTCATCGCCTTGTATCTCTTTCATCGGCGGCACCTTGATGCCATTGAAAATAGTATAATCCGCGCCCTCTCCTCCGTCGGCTGGAGTCTCTCCCTGGACTGCCTCATCTGCTATTACCGCGTTCCCTCTCTGTGACCCTGGCGGCGCCGCGATCGAGGTAGAGAAGAAGGCTGCGACAGCGCACGCCAGCAAAGCTGGCCTCATTTTGTATATTGGCCAGGAAATGACCTATACAGGGAAAGAACCGAGTATCTCGACTGGCGCAGATGTAGCGGCGATAGGGAGATACTTGAGGGATTTCGCAAGACCGCCTTGCAGTCGCTGCTTGGAGATGGGGAAACGAGTGTGAGAAGTGAAGACAAATCAAAAGTGGGGGGTACAATTGCAACAATTGACAAAGGTCTGCCCGCTCAACGAGACCAGACTGCAAGTCTTTGAAGTATGGAGTGGGAGAATGGGCCAGGTCTGCGATAGACAAGAAGACGATGGGGATCTGCATCAGGAGTCCTTGGCAGCCCCCTGCTGCTTCCGCTGGCGGACTTGCCCACGAGGGACTCCTTTGATGCTCCGTAGCAAAATACTGTGAAGCATTTTGCGGGTAAGCGTAGTTCCTGCGCCCCTCGCGCCCTAGTGACGCAAGATTCTCATATAATCGCCGGCACACCTGCCTCCTATCGGTGGCCAGTGCAACGCCTGGGGAAAGCAAGTCATGCGCCTGCGCCACTCGTCACCGAATCCCCGTCACCCATCGACCTGCCGACAAAAGCCTCTTGGTTGTGCCGTCACTTCTCTTTTTCTCTGCGATATCGACCACCACCAGACTCACTTGTGCAACCTATACTCTAGGAGGGTCACGATATATTCTTCTTTGTGCAGGCCCCTCTGATCCTCCAGATTCGTCGCCATGAAGGTCTCGGCCATCCTCTTATCGCTCCTTACCGCCGTGTCTGCGGTATCTTCTCGATCTCTGTTTGGCGGACAGAATGCTCTCGTGGACGAGGAACCCAAGTTCAAGGTTCCCGGCAAGAATCCCCTCAATGTTAGTTGTCTGCAATCGAAGGCGGAGCTTCTTCTCACCAATATCTAGTTCTGCGCCGACCCCAAGGACTATATCCTCACCGTCGACTATGTTGACCTGTCACCCAACCCACCGCTCCCGTACGTCATACAGAATTCCTAAGAGCAATGAATTCTCCGATCTAATATTATGTGTTAGAGGCCAAAAATTAACCATCACGGCGAATGGAACCTTTTCAAAAGATATCGACCCAGGCGCTACTGTCTTCCTTCAAGTCAAATATGGGCTCATTACCCTCATCAAGCAAGAAGCAGACCTCTGTGATAATCTACCCAAGATTGATATTACCTGCCCTCTCAAGGAAGGTGTCATGACGCTGAAGAAGGAAGTCGATATCCCAAAGCAAGTGGTGAGTTTGCACGAACACCTATCTGGTAGAGATAAGCTATTAACACTTCCTCTAGCCACCTGGGAAGTACACTGTTCTTGCCGATGTCAATACGGTTGACAAGGAGAAGATCTCATGCATGGAGAGTACCGTCTTCTTCAGCAGACCTTAGAGAGATCTACACCTGGACTCAGATGGAGGAGGAAGATTTTGAGCTTGCCATCTGAGAAGGCTACGAAGGTGGTCGAGCTATCACGATCCAAAATTGTGTTCAACTATCTGTTTCAGCTGCGTCTTTCATGCCAGGCGTTTACAAGGGATCTTTTAGCACCAGGCACAGCCTGAGGGACTTGCTAGTAATGAATTAGCCCGCTAGTGGAGCTTTCGAATGCAACGACTGCGCAGACAGGCGATCTCACATGTTGCTTTAAGGAGCCTTGTCTTGCATGTGGATAGAGAATCTCTCCATTTACGAAAAGGGTTCCCGTCTCAAACGTCCAAAAACACGTGGCTAATCAGGGGTGCAATCATGCCAACGCCTAGCACTTGGGACAGATGGATCAAGTCGAACAAGGCTGGATAAGCTCTACATATCCGAGGACACATCCCAAAGGTTCTCAGCATTGCTTCGAAATAGCTTCTCGATTAATGTGTCGTCGCCATTGCACCATCCATAGCATTTCTCAATAAACGGGTCTGAGTTGACATTCTCAAACCTTGTATGCGGCCAATCCGTCGCATAGACAACACGATCCGCACCTTTGATGACCAACTCCCTGCCAATGGGATCCAAGTCTCTCATCTCCGGGTCTTTGGAAAGTCGATATGGCGCCGAGAGCTTCACCCACGTCCTACCATCCTGAAGTAGATTCATCAGGGACGCGAAGCCTTGCATGTCGTATGGATAAAGGGTCGTGGATGGATCCAATCGTTCCGGAAGAACAGGCCATCCGAAATGATCAATGCAGATTTTAATCCCTAGGTCTGGGACGACGTTCACCAGTGGCAATGCCAGTTTCAAGGGGATGTAGAGTTGAAGAACCCAGTTGAAGGGCCGTAACACTTTCGCATAGCTCTTCAGCTCAGCTCGCAGCTCATCCTCGGTGATCTCTCTCCCCACGCTCACAAGATTCAACCTGGCTCCTCGCACGCCAAGGGCATGCCACTTCTCCAGCGTCTTTGCATCGATGGTCTCTGGATTCAAGCCTACCACGGCGCGCCCATGTTTGGGCGTCAATTCTTCAAGTGCTTCCAGCATACATGAATTGTCGTCGCCGTAAATTGACGGTTGCACGAGCACCATGTTCTCGATGCCGTACTGAGAGTAAAAGGCTTTGGCATCTGCGAGTGTATGTGGATGCGGTTGATACTGTGCATTGGCGGCCAAAGGAAAGCGAGTCGGGTCCACAACGTGCATGTGGCTGTCCCAGGTGCCTTTGGGCAGAGGGCGGGAGAGCGGATATTGCGTGGGATGAGATGAGTGGAAGTTACGGAAACGAACACGGGGGATGACAGAAGAAGGGCCAAGGCTGGCTCCTCCTCGAGGCCATAGACCGAAAGGGCCTCGAAGGGGTGACATCCTACCGATCGAAAAGGCTCCTAGAGGAGCATGTTGTCGACAAAACCAAGATCGAAGGTCAGATGTTGTCATGTTGATATCTTTCGGAGGCTCATTTCACCGAGACCGAGATGGCGCGGAGCGGGAAAACATCTCAGTACTGAGCACATACACTTCTTCCCTCACAACTGCTTTCTCTCCTTCTCGCTCCTGGACCGCTCACTACATCTTGCGCCTCTACTTAACCCATTGCCGCTTGTACAGTATCCTCTCCCTGTTCAAGCTTCTCTCGTGTACCTACAGCTTTCAAATAAAAAAGATCATGGAGGTGAAAGTGCACAAAGACCGTACGAAATATACATCTTGTATGCAGAACCGTGTCTGGTCCGCTTTCTGCGTCTCTGCGTCGCCTGAGGGCAGGGGCCTCGCAGTCAATTTCGTACAGCATTGATACCAGCTCCCAACACGCAGTTTCCATTTTCCAATATGAGCCTATCACTGGCCGACTCTGCATTGACTCCTTTCCGCTACCGACCCATGTCTGGGAATAAAGCCGATATCCTTTTTGAACGCAAAGCACATGCATTCGGTTCCAAGGAGGAAGAAGAGAAGTATGGTAGTCATTGGAGAGAAATCTGTCAGAGATTGTGCTACTGCATCGAAAGCGACAACGTTTAACAACCCAAAGGGCCCTCGACGCAAAGTTGGAGGTGAACACATCTCTGGATCAGGATTCATGGATATGGCTATTGTGCCACAGGTCAGGCGATCAATAAACATTTTGGTTTTTCACGCAGCTTACCGGGTGCACGCGCTCCACGGGATGGCTTGTCTCGCCCTTCACAATCGAGATTGGACACCTCGGACCAAGGTTCGAAGACAACTGGAGCGTCGAGTGTTAAGGTCGCAACCTCTTAATCTCCTGGATCGAGGCTTTTCATCAGAGCAATCGAGACTTGGGCCGGATTAATCCAATTTGTCGATGCGTAAAGGATTAGACTGCCAACATTACGGAGGTTAGGTTTTCTTCTCACTGAGGTTTCATTCTGCAGCCGACTGGCTCGTCTTCCGGGCCAAGAGGTACTGGCATCCGGCCTCCTAGTCTTTTGAATACTCCGCGGCGAAGAGGGTACATTGGAGCAACAGGCGGTTACCGTGAATCATCAGTCCGTTCGCGAGACGGCTTCGTCTTAGGAAGTTGGGATACCCTCCGAGGGACGGCATATTCGACTCCCGAACTAGACAGCCTCCTTCGGCCGAATGCTTTGCACGATCACGATCACCATTGATGCGTCGGGTTCAAATTGTCGTCGACTAGCCCAATCAGAATGTCGCTGCCCTTTCCTAATAGCAGTTCTCGCTTACGATCTGAATAAGCCATCGAGGAGGCCAACGGGAAGAACTTTCCCTCGAGTCAATTCATCAGAAATGACGGGTATCGAGATGGGGTCTTTCGGACTGGAACGACAAAGCTCGAGAGAAAACCTTGGTGCTTCGTCATACATGTCTAATGGAGACGAATCAACTCACATCGTTATGGTTCGGATGCTGGCCAGGCTCGCATACTTCCCATTGCCGATGTCGTCTTTCCATTGGAATCACCCTTTCAGGGCTAAGCGAGGGCGACAAGGCCCAGTCTTGGGCAATGCTTCTCCTACTCGCAGCCCCGGAAAAGTAATGGGGGCAATGTGGGGTATATTCCGCACATACTCCCATGATCGTCTATCCGGGGCATTCTTGATGGCTTCTCCACAGTGTTTTCTCCATATCGGGTCTGGACATCTTCATGGACGATATGCGGGTCGTGCTCTGGCCTGGAGAAACGGCCACGAGTCCACCCGAGAGTATGCTTCTCCTTCTTGATAAAAAGTGTCCGCTTCCCCAGATGGAGTTGACTCTCTTCCTCCCCAGCTTCCTGGAGGTATTCGGCGTGGAAGAAAACACATTCAGGTGCTTTGCAATACCAATATAGTTCTTCCCTTGTTCGTCGCAATGACAGTCATGGCGGAAGACAAGGAAATTGGCCAGCCTACAGCTGTTGAGAACGTCACGGAGCTGCACGAGTTCAAGAACGCAGAAGGCTATGTTATCGACGCCAGCGATCCTGAGCACGCAAACCTCAAACGAGCCCGCGATGGCCATACGATCCTCTTGCCTCAGCCCTCCGCCGACCCTAACGACCCTCTCAACTGGAGCCGCTTCAAAAAGCACATCATCTTGATCATCATCTCCATGACAGCATTCCTGCCAGACTATGGCAGTGCGACAGGAGCAGTTACGTTGCTTCCGCAAGCCGCAATTTGGAACATGACCCCCGACCACGTCAATCATTCTCAAGTCGGCAACGTCTTCATGTTGGGTGCTGGGGGTGTTGTCGTCGTGGCGCTGTCAGCCTACTTCGGTCGGCTTCCTGTGCTGTTCTACTTTATGGTGCTCGCCACAGCGACAGCGATATGGTGTGCAGCTGCAAAATCATTCGAGTCCTTCATGGCCGCGCGAATCCTGAATGGCTTCTTCAGCACTGTTGCCCAAGGCGGCGGCCTCATGTTCATCTATGACATGTTCTTTTTCCACGAAAGAGCGAGGAAAATCAATATCTGGGCGGCGTTTATCATTTTGTCCCCGTAAGTCCCTGTGCTAGTTTCAAGTCAACTTTGTCGAGAGACTGACAGGTCGCCATAGATATTTCGGCCCATTGTTTGCCGCTTTCATTATCAGCACCCAGCCCTGGCAAGTCCCTTTCTGGGTGTACGTTGCGGAGGTAAGATCGCATCTACCAGAGACCTGCCCAGCACTGACATCTTACAACACCACCAGACCTCCCTCTGTCTTGTCCTGATCATCTTGTTCGTTGAGGAAACCTACTATGATCGCCGAATTCCCCAGGACTCCCAACCACCTCGAGGCAGCCACGTCTCTCGCCTCCTAGGCATTTCGCAATGGAAATCCCGCCATGTGCGCAACACGCTCTCTCAAGCACTCATGCGACCCGTCAAAGTCATCTTGAAGCCCACCGTCTTCATCTCATGCTTCTACTATCTCCTCACCTTCGCCTGGGTCGTTGGCATCAACACCACCCTCTCCATCTTCCTCACGCCGCTCTACAACTTCGGCCCCAAACAGATTGGATACTTCTACTTCACTCCCATCGTCGCCGCCCTCATAGGCGAGGTCACGGGCCACTGGCTGCACGACTTCATCGCCACAAGCTACATCCGCAAGCACAAGGGCCACTTCGAGCCCGAGGTGCGCCTGCGCGCCATGTGGGTGTCCACGCCCTTCATGCTCGCCGGCCTCGTGGGGCTGGGCTTCGCCCTCGAAGACGGCTACCACTACATGGTGACCTCGGTCTTCTGGGGCCTCTACGTCTTCGGCATCATGGTCACCACCGTCGGCCTGAACGCCTACAACCTGGACAGCTACCCCGAGGCCTCGGGCGAGACCGCCTCGTGGGTCAACTTCTGCCGCACCACCGGCGGCTTCATCATCAGCTATTTCCAGGTCACCTGGGCGAACGCGCAGGGCACCAAAGTCAGCTTCGGCATCCAGGCCGCCATCTGCGCATTTGCCTTTTGCTTGATTGTCTTCCTGCAGTTCTTTGGCAAGAGGTTGAGGATGGTGGCTGGCGGGCTGAACTTTGCGACCTCTTGAAAACAAAAGGAGTGAAAAGTTGCTATAGTACAACATGCCTGGGTGTGCCCCTGATTATGAGAACGGTCTGCGTGAGAGCTACATAGACGTGGGAGGGTTACTTGTAGTTTTACTTGTACGAGCAATGTGTATCAACTGTTCGTTTCTCTTCCCTTAGAGGCTAGGGTCAATCGATCAACTCGGATCTGCGCTTGTCCGTTGCCTGGGCGCACGTACTGTTGCCATCCCTGGTACATCCTGCATTCGTTTTGCCTTGAGCGAGTGGGGTTTCACCACAATACATAGATATACATAAAAAAAAAACCGTGATGGCAAAGATGTGCACTGTAGATGGAATGCACCAGTCAACATGCGGATATAGGATCGGGCGCAGAGCCATTCCAGCAATACATGCTGAAAGCAGAGAATGTGGAGAAAGTAGGACATCATGGATTTGATTGCACTATGGCAGCTTTGGACAGCCACTTGGGGGGTTAGTGATGCAGCCAACTGTTGCGAGAATCGTCTGCCTGCAGTTCCCATAGCTTTGAAGCCTCGTTCGAAGGCCACGATCCCGTCGATGCTCGCATCCACCACGAATTTCTGTTTGTCTGTTCGCACAAGATGGCACCATCACCTTGGCATTAAATCCACTGGGTCCGGGCGATACAGTGGCGCATACAATGGCTCATTGAATATCCCTCACATGACAACTGCTTGTAGCAGAAGTATCTCTGTCGCCTAGTTGCAGCGACGAACACTGCCCCAGATGGAAAAAGGCTGTTGGGACTTCACGCTCATTTTTCTTTTTCGGCACCTATTCTGCGTTGTGACACCCGCCTCCAGCATCATCAGCTTGATCTGCGTTGAGGCAAGGGCAGTCACATCTGGCGGCTGGACCTGTGGAGCTGAGAACGCCTGAAAAGACTCAGGGGGTGAAGAGGTTGAGGCCCCTTCCACCACCTGGAGGAAGGCGAAAGTCCCGGGACGCATCTGGCGTCTCTCACCAAGAAGAGAAGGCCCATGCTGGAAAATCATACGCCTCAAGTTGAGTCGATATTTTTATGGGCCTCCCAGTTGTTCAGAAGTTTACCGACCTCTTTGAAGCTCACAGGCTTCGTCATATATATGTCGCATCCGCTGCTGAAAACCTCACTTTGGTCTCTCGCACTAGCCAATCCAGTCAAGGCGATGATCATGGCACCAGGTTTACAGCCGCGGAGGTCTTCGAACTGACGAATGGCACGGGTGGCCTCAAATCCGTCCAGCACTGGCATCGAAATATCCATAAAGATAATGTCGAAAGGCTCCTTGGCCGCTTGGACGGCGTCAACGGCCTGCTGACCATCCTCTGCTTGTTTGATTCGGCCGTATTTTCTCTTTGTCTTCAAGAACGTTTCGAGCAGTTTCAGATTGATTTTATTATCGTCCACCAGGAGAATATGCGGATCTACTCTGCCAGTGGCTGGCTGTGGTAGAGAGGGAGCCCTTGAGCGAATATTTGGTGCTTCATAGGGCGAGGCTGGGTTGCTTGGGCTCATGTGAATGGACCATCGATCGCTCTCGCGACGCATCCTCGAGCTCTCTTGACTGTGCGAAGGGAAGGGGAAGGATTCTCCTTCGCTGACATGATTTCTCGGCGTCCGCAGAGCGGTTATGGGATCATGGATCGCCATCTGCGCATTGTGGCTCGCTTGGGACGCAGCGAAAGTCTCGGTTGCCTGGACCATCTTGGCGTTATCAGTCTCACCAGGCGAGTTGAGGTCCATCTCAGCCAAGTCTTCCACCACCGACTCTGTTTCCGTTGTACCAGGAGTCATGCTTGCAAGATCAACGTTCGGAAGTACGACTTGTTGATTGACCGCCAGCGAGAATCGTGACCGCACAGCCGCTTGCTTTTCGAGAGCCAGCCGTATGCTGCGAGCCAGTTTGTGAGGACCACAAGGCTCTGAAACAAATTCCACAGCACTGCAAATGCGTTCTTCCAGTGACTGTACCAGTGCCACGCTGTGCCTGGACAGAACCGAGCACATTACCACCAATGCTGGACGTCGCCCAGGCGTCGCCACCAACCTGTTGAGCAAAAGTTCCAAGTTCTCCTCCTCTGCAATAACAACGGCGCAGCTATCACAAAGTTGCTGGTCCAGGAATGGAAGATTGTACCAGTCCTGCACATACGACTCAACGATGCGTGGGAGGTCGCCGTCTGGCTCCAGTTCCGACTGCCAGAACGTTACCGCCGCTTCCGACCATTCATCTCTCAACAGAGAAATAGAATTGTCGGCATTGGAGCTGCCAGTAGAATTCAGGCCGCTGGCACCGTCAGAGTAAGGAGTGGTCTGCGTGGAAGTCTGCCCCGGCAAAGGTCTCTTGATGGGTAGTACAACTTCCACCGTTGTCCCTTCGTTTAATTTGCTTTTCACGTCAATCGAACCGCCCAGCATCAGGATGATGCTGCGGACAATGCTCAACCCAAGCCCAGTTCCTGGGGCCAGTGCATTTTCTTGCGCAAATGGTACAAAGAGCTTGGTAGATAAGAACTCCTGCGAGATACCCTTTCCAGTATCCGCCACCGTCAACACCATCACGTCGTTGCCCTTTTCCTGTTGGGAAGTCTGCAGTTGGAGTCGCACCTTGATCGTCCCCCGGCTTGTATATTTGATGGCGTTTCCGGTGAGATTCATGATGATGCGGCGGACTGCCCCTGGCTGGGTTAAGAACGTCCAATCGGCTTTCTGCACGTCCAATGTGATCTTCACAGGGTCGACACAGTGGTTTTCGGACCGTCCTCTCCTTGCTCGACCTGATGCATCTCGTGGCATATCCGTTAGGTCCAATCCAGATGTGTATGTATAACCAAGAACCAAACCATCGACGACTTCCTCCAACACGGCCGACACGTCTATAACGCCAAGTAGTTGCAGCAGTGCAGGAGCGCCGTGGGATATAGACTTGGAAGAATTATCAGGGCCTAAAAAGTTATGGCGACGTGATCCGTGCGAATGTTTCTTATTCGAAGCTTGCCAGTGCTTTTGAAACGAGTTGATTTTCGAGAAATCCAGGACGTGGTTGATGGTATCCAGAAGCGTTCGCCCACAGGAATCAATGGTAGAAATAAGAGATCTCTGAAATCCGGAGAGATCTGTCTCAGCAAGGAACTCGACACTGGCAAGCAACCCATGTAATGGGCTCCGCATTTCGTGAGATATCGTGCCGACGAAGTCGGATTTTTGCCTATCGGCAATCATTGTGTCCAACCGCGAGCACTCGCCCATCAGTGTACTGCAGAAAGAGTTGAGAAAGGGCAATTCAATGGAGGGGTTGAAGGATCGTGTCTCCAAAGCTGTCGCGACGAAGCAACCATATGCAAACGATCCAGTTGTGGCATCCCACAGAGGCGTGAAGAGGACTTGTCCCGCGCAAGGAAAGGCGGTGCGGATAGCCCTCACTTCCAGCTGTTTCCGATGACTGTGCATGCGCGACTGATTTGGGGGGCTCCTGAGTCTGCCCGACGACTCTATATCATCTTCAGACGAGGATGATGCGTTCCATTCTAGAGTGAATAAGCGACCACCGGGATATCGTTTGATAAGATCCTGCAGCAAATCCCCATCTAGACCGTTCACCCTCTCATCCAACCCCTTTTCCGGTATGACTGGATTGGAAAGCGTTGAGTATGCGATAAACGAGGACTTTGTCGACGACTGAGCCTCTCCCTTGACTGTCCCCATAGCCTGGCCATGAGTATTACCATTCTTTTTATTTGGGTTACGCAAGCGAGCACCCACGGTCACAAATGCGACAGCGCCCTCTTCACCCAGATCTCCTAGGCATTCTCGCAGCAGATTCGCAGCTCTTGCAAAGGTTTTCGTGTGTGTCCTTGACTCACCGTCGGTTTCGGAGTTGCCATTCAAGTCATCCGCATCTGAGGAATCCGATGTGCTGAGATCTTCGGCGTGTTCGAGAGCGACGGTGGTCTGATTTCGAGAGCTGGACTCAGCCTGACCGGGCGATTTTAGTAGTGGAGATGGGTCATTTTCCAGAGGCACTGACAGGCCATAAGCAAACTTCGACCTCTTCTTGAAAAGAGGACTGTGGAGGAATCCTGCTTTCTCGCCGTGGATACTTTTGCGACCGGCAATAAAGGCTTCAAGACCTTCAGCCATTCGGCGAGACTGGCGTCCTTCTATCGCTTGTCGGTTGGTCTCCAGAAAGACCATTATCTGTTGCGCGGTCGACGCAAGGTACGACTCCTCGGCAGGGGTCAACCCGTTTGGGCGAGGTTGGGTGTCCATCTTTACATTGCATGGCGTTAGCTTCGTGGTTCCAGATGAATCCGAGAGAGCAATCACAGGTCTTGTAGCCTTTGCCGAAAGCTAAACAACATGAACTCAAAGAAAGGGAGGAGAGGCTTACAACAGCGAGACTGCCAATATTGACCCCGTCTCTTGTTGTGACCGGCACGCCTGCATAAAATCTGTAGTATGGGGGCCCCGAGATGATTTCCATATGGGCGAACTGGGATTTGGCAAGGTCGTTGATCACGAACTTCGGTACATCGTTTTGGTCTTTATTGTCGAGCCGGACGGTCATATCACAAATTCTACCCTTGAGCGGTACTGAGCTGCAGTCCAAGAGTATAGGATCTTCAACAAATTCATAGATCTCTTCGCCCTCATCTGTGGAGATTTTGGTGGCTTCACTCAGGGAATACATGACGTCGCGATCCATGACATTGATCATTGCTTTCCGGACTTTCAAGCGAAGCGCTGTCAATTGGCACAGGGGAGAGAGCGCCTTGCATAGATTAGGGACCTCATCGCTGGCGACATGGAGAACCGAGGGGCGACGGCGGAGGTGAGGATGGAAGAGATTGTCTGGTTGAAAGTAGTGGTAGAACTCTCGAGCCCTCCGTGCGTCGTCCATCTGACCGTCTGTCGGTTGGGCGAAAGCCGCACCGCCTTCTGCCGTGACCACCATGGCGCGCCGCGTGTATGAGAGGTCCTCCTGTTCTCGGGTTCCTGATGCTCCTCACAGATTCAAGTCTCTCTCCCGAGGAGAGCCGGCAGACAACTCGTCACCATAGCGGAAGGCGCAGGAAAGGGAGCGTACAGCGCAGGCAACAGAGATCGAGCAACGTGGAAGTGAGATAAGAACGGTCAATACTCTAAGTCTTGCAGTGCAGCGGGTTCGAGAACCAAGTAGGCCGCCCCACTTGAAAGAAAAGCGCAGTGACAAAACATTGAGCAATGTTCCTCGCTACCAACGCAGCGCAGGAGAGCGCAGGGTGAGCCCGTTACAAGGGCCATGAGAGAACTCTGTCCCGGGTCTGGAACGCCCAAGATGCTTAGGATCCCGCTCAAGTCACATAGCGTACCTGATGTATGTGGATCGATTGTGGCGGGCATGGTTGTGCACCGCAGATCGAAGCTAGGGGGGCCACAAGCCCGCAACTTCCGGCAACAAAATCCGAGGGCGCTGTGATAGTTTGCATCAGTTTCACCAGCAGTCCACCGTAAGCCCAGCTACGGATAGGCACTGAACCACGAGCTGCTACGCGTGCGAACGCTTCTCGACGTCAATGAACAATCGAAGCTTTAAGCTCAATACATTCGCAGCGAAACAGCCACGTTGGGCGACATCGTGAAGCAACTATTCTTCTTCGCATAGCTACCCCTTCTCCTCTCTTTCACGATGCGAGCGACGTCGCGGCTTTTCGCGACTGTCAGATCAGCCTCGAAATACCTCGAAGCCAATTCCCCCACAGGCCTCACTGGTCTCACAACACACCCGTCCCCTCGTCCTGCCCTCATCTACACCTACCGGCAAACCCTCAATAAGCTCGCCCAACTGCCCAAAAGCTCCGTTTACCGGCAATCCACCGAGGCTCTCACAAAACAGCGCCTGGAGATCATCGAGGCAGTAAAGCCAGAAGGACACGAACAATGGCTGGAACGGGTGCGCAAGCAGATCGAAGCTAGTCCGAAAGCTTTCAGCAAATTCTTGAACGAAGATGGCTCATTTGGTAGCGAGAAGCTGCATGTGGAACCAGTGGACAATTGGGATGGCAAGATCACGAGACGGGATGCGAAATATGAGGGACCAAACACGATGGCCCAGGCAGAGACGAAAGCGAGAGCCGTCAGTGATGAAGTGCGAGAAAAGGATCTCGAGGACAAGGAAGGGATTCCGCCGACCGTAGAGGATCTGGAGGTGGAACCACCGTTGACGAGAGAGCAGTACGTTTCCGTTTCCAAGCTCGAGCCTGGTATGCCGTTGCTAATCGAATGTAGGATCGAGGGGATCGAGCAAAAGATTGGTGCTGGCTTGATTGAAGAAGTCATCCAGGTTGCCGAAGGAGAGCTGGAACTGGTGGATGAGATGCTGCGACATCAAGTGTACGTCTTCCCTAGCGTCTCTATCACTCCCGTTTTCCCGTCTTGTACTTGCTAACAACTTTTAGATGGGAAGATCTGGAAGAAAAGACCCCCACAGGTCAATGGGTGTACTTTGAACGCGGCGAAAGAACCTAGTGTCTCTCATCGCATATTACTTGAGGGTCTCCGAAGTTGTACATACAATCCGGAAAACGGAAACGGAAACGGAATTTACAGCATTGATATACTGTCATTCCACATCTGATAGTGGTTGATGCAAGCCGTGAAAACAAAGCCTTTCATTGATTTTATCGCATGGTCTTGATGGGTCTTCCCTCCCCCGGACGGGCGTTCTTTAACCTAGACGTTCCGTCCAGTCGCTGCATGCAACCGTCCCTCTGCAATCTAATATGTACAATCATCCCCAATTGCTCTCGCCATATCTTTAGCCCACCTCCTCTCTCTGCTGCAACTCCTTGTTCCCAAGCTCCCCACTCCTTCACAGCATAAATCCCCTAGAAGGGGTTATCCTCCGGCGGCACCTCCCTGATCCAGTAGTTGCCGATGACGGGAAGCTTGGACAGAATATCTTGCCTCACGCGGGGAACTTCGCCGAAGAAAAAGACTGCAAAGACACCTGCCGCAACGCCGAAACCCGAAGCGATATAGCCGAAACGGAGGGCTTTGCCCATGCTCAGGCCCATGAAATTGGGGACGTGTTTAGTTCTGCAAGCATCCAATTTAGCTCCGGACCAGCGAGAAGCATCGCCAAGGGGGAGTAGAGCAGAGGGCGAAATGAACGTACTTTGGTCCATAGGGTGAAACGTAGGTCTCGTATGTTGGCTGCTTGTTGTAGACACGCAGAGGCGTCCGGCCGGAGCTTTGAAAGTGTTCGTAGGAAGGCATCTTGCCCTTCGTGGAGGAAGATCGAGCGCAACGAAGTCGAGGTGCTGAGGCTGGTGGTTTTCAAGCTGGGGAAAGAAGTTCAATGTCGTCGTGCAGTGCTGGAAAATGAGCTTTGAGCTTCGAAGATGCGGTACGGCTGCGGGGATGATACAAAAGCGCAGTCTGGCGATGTGGCCAATAAGACGGCAGGTAATTTAGGGTCAGATTATGCGCATTCGGACCACCATGCACCTCAGGCAATCTCACGTTGCCTTCATGGACAGTTGCTGCTTCCTCCGCGGTCTTCATCGCGCCTCGAAAGACGATGTCGTCGCCATGGCACTATGTCAGATTGAGAGCGCGAGGTGAGCTTTCTCAATACGTGATTTTGAATGCTGATGCAGCCATTCGAACCACTACGAGGAACGTTGACAATGTAGTGAGCGAACGACCATCTCTCTCGTGCCTACGGGGGTATGAAACGGGGGTGTGGAAAACGAACGGACACAGTTTGAGACTGGCTGGTGCTTCAAATCCATCTCTTAGGAATATCATCCTAACATTGTCCTTCTGGCCCGTACAGGGGTGGCTGCATGCTTCTCTTGAGATTGCAATGAATCGCGATGCAGGCCTGCACAACTTTGAGAGCATATTTGTCCCACGGTCAGTGCCGGGCATCGTCTCCACCGACCACCCTTAAAAACACTCGTCAGAATCCGGCGGATTGAAAAAAGAATGATTTTATGGCATCGTCACACTCATCATTCTTAGGTCGGACTGGCAGAACTTAGAGCAAGCAAAGATATTGCAAACACTGCCTGAGGTTTGACGGATCCCAATGTTCTGCTTCAGCCTCAAGACGCACGGAGATCAGATCCAAGACATTCCCCTCTCTGTTGAAGAAATGGTGCAGAGAGCCATCCATGCGTAATTGGATTGTCGACGGCATAATCGACGAGGGCTACTGGATCAGCCTTTTTCTTGCCATGCCTTCTTCTCTAACATCATGTACAGACTGTCACACCACTTCTCCCCCACCTTGTATGTTCTCTCCTCGAATCCTTTCACCACAAACCCGGCCTTTTTCAATAACCCAATGCACGACTCGTTGTCTGGATCTACATCTGCCGTGATCTCGCTCATTTCTACCTCGCCGAAGAAGTACGGGATCACGGCATTAAGTGCTTCTTGCGCGATGCCTCTACCCCAGTATTTGCGAGCCAGGAAGAATCCGATCTCCTGGTCTTTCCAAACGCCGATCTTGCCGACGGCCACAGGACAACCTGCAGCCGGGGTCGTGAGTGTGATGATGAAGTCCGTGACGCCGTTATGCGGAGAGCCGAGCATGGTTGAAAGCCATCTTGCTGTGGAAGTAAGGCAGGTGTGTGGTATCGAGCCCCTTCACAAAGATTGTTATGCGAGAACGTTCCAGGGAAATTTGTGACCACACCGGACAGTAGTGACACAACTTACATGTACTTCATCACCTCGGGATCCGAAAATGCCTCGTACAGGGCTGCTTCGTCAGCGGTGGTTGCTCTTGCACCTCGCAGAAGGAGCCTGGCCGTCGAGATTTCGACTTTTCCGTCTTCTACGTGTGAGATTGTTGCCATTTCCTCGAGGCTGATCGGCACATTCCATGTCCTCGGTCTGTCGTACTAGGGGAGAGGTATTGGCTTTGGGCGAAGTCAATATATCGCACACACTGTTTGTATATCGCAGAAGAGAAGATAATTTCAGCAGGTCCTGGAAAAGACCGACACCTTGCCAAGTTATGAAGAGTCATACCAGTTGCGTGGCGGACTCAATGCATTGTTTAGCGGTGCAACACTGAGCTCCCCCCACCCTGCAGTTTATGCCAGATGCGGAAAGCACAGCCCGTGGGAGCGCAAAGGAGTGCAGCCTTGTCCGGTTGTGTCGACTCAGTGGGCGAGTTCCAATAAATACACCGATCTTTCAACTTCGTTGCCAGTTGTCCCATTCGTAGTCTCAATTATCATACGTTGTGAGCCTTGAGCAGGTCCACTACTGGGGACGCCTGCAAGCGGGGGAGACTTGATTATCAAACTCCCATTTGATTCCATTTGATCCTCCGCCTGCGTCATGCGCATTGCCCAGCAGCTGATCTCGCGAAAGCCTTGGGCAGGCACTTCCACGCAACTCCATTTCGTGATCTGTGCTGGGTGAGTAACGTAGCTGTGGCATCGTACGCATTGACGTCCGTTATCCTTCCCATATTCGCAGCAGCCCGAAGATGAGGATTTCTCGCGTAGATTCCTCAGGTTTCTGTCGTTAACTGCAAACACCGTAGTTGTTCGTTGCAAGGTGGATTTCCTGGATGAACTAATCTGCCCCGTATCGCTGAATCTGCTGGGATCGTATTGTTCTTGTAGTCGCTGCCTTCCGCTATCTAGACCAGAACAAGCACATATCACCGATCTGGTTATCAACAGTCAAGTCTCTTGCTTGGGATGACCAGAGTTATGTGGCTTGTTGCCGAAGAATGCGAAGACCCATTGACCAAAAGCGCTTTTGACCCTCGTTTGCCAGAGATACATACGAGAGGACCCCGAGACAAGTTGACACTGATAATACACTCCTCCCTACTGGGTTTATGCTCGCTGTGGCTTCAGCCCAGGAGACCGTGACTGTTTCTCCCCGGCCCTGGCGTGGCTAAAGCATCCCCAGCCATTGAGAGAACGTGAACCGTCTGGCAGGTTTCATGATATGGGAAATCTACATTTTCCCCGGAGGATGGTGCATGTCACAACCCGGTTTCTCGTCGAGCTTGGTAAGAGCCGTATTACTCGTGGCATCTGTTCATAGTGCAGATTGGACCACCGGCAGCCGCCTCGTTCTTTGTCCGTTGAAGTCAGCCCCTGTACGTTGGATTCGATCACCAGCGTACTCCCCCAGCAAGGCGCAGGACCCACTTGATATCACTGAGGACAATAACTCACAATATATATTTGTGTCGCCAAATTCCAGTCAACATTCGACCTGCAAAGTGATTTGGAAATAAGTCTCGTCCACAGTCTCATCCTCATCTCCCTAACTCGCAGCCAGAAGTGAATAGCCAAGGATCATTGAAACGTAGGAGCTCTACTTTGTAACTCCCTAATTCGGATGATATGATGACTTCGGATATGCTCATAGTGGTTCCCCGAAAATGCGCAGGAGCTCTGGTCTAGGATAAGCTATAGGTGGGAGCAACTCATCGCCCAGCTAACTGAATGCGAAACCAAAAAAACCCTTGACTGGGTTTTCTCACAAGCTGAGTTTTTTGCAATTTTTGTGGGCAGTTGTGTAGGGAAAAGGTGTGCCCTGAACATCGTTTGCGCGCTCCCTTTTTTTTTCGCCAAGACAAGAAAGCGAAATGAACGTGTCTCATGGGTGATGGATGATGCCTGGTTGGGGTGCGTCAGGACATCGGCTCAACGTTTGCCCGGATAGCAGTCTGAAGGACAGTAATTGCAGGCTCTCTCCGCCCTGCAGAAGATGTGTGAGAATCCTGTAACTGTGTGAGTAACAGATGGACATCTTCAAATGTGTTCAAGAATTGGAGTGAAGAATTGGAGTGAAGGAATGAATGGTCCGAGAGCTTGTAAGGAAGGCATCTTCTTTGTATTGACCGGTTCCGCGACGTCGAACGGTGCCCCTTCAACAACTTGACGGATGCTATTCTCATGACCCCGTTCAATTGCTGGCAATCATAATCCTCATCGAATAGTCGTGGCCCGTAAAGCTATTAGAGATACCCGTATAAAATGGGGCCTGGAGGACAGATACGTCTTTCGGCTTGCTTGGCCATTCACCCAATTCTGGGAGACATCGTTGCCGACAACGGATTGTACAATGGTAGCTCTGTGTGTATGTATGTATGCATGCCTGACTCATTCGCCGAACAGTCTCCTTACCCGCCGTAGTACACTGTCCTTCTCCGGGTCATAAGGGTGATCTTTGCTTGGAATTTCGAGGACAGCAGGGAACGGATCTTGGAATCTGTCGACAGTGTCTCGAATTTGCTCGGCAATCTATAGCAAGATCAGCATCCCACTTCAGCCTTGGATCTGTAGCCTTGCCACACATGTTGATTTATTAAAACGATTCCAATATCTTTCCGCTCTTTCGTAAATCTGTTGAATGCTTGCTCGATTTGGGGCTTCTCGGTCTTTGCATCGCACACGAGAAAGTTCTTCTGTGAGTCGGGGGGGTCGGTGATATGCCCAATGCCTGCAAGCAATAGGCCAGTGACTGAGCTGGAACATGCGGGTGAGTCGAGAGGGTCAGCCGTTTGGCAGTCGGCGGGGGACTTACTCTTCGTCCCCAATGACAGCAATGAATTGCCGGTCCTAGACAGTTATCATAAGTAGATTATCTAGTGACAAGAGCAGCGTGGGTACCTTGTATGCTGACGCTGGCGCTGCCATTGTTGCGAAATGTTGGAGCCTGAGCTTTGGAAATCGAATGAAGCTGGCTGAAGCTTCTCCCGAGAAGTGAAGGAGGTGCAGTCAGTCATATACCAGCTCGTACCCCAACGCAGCTCGCGTAGCGCATCGGCGGGCCAGTGACGTCTCCGATTGGCTGCATTTCGTCATTGTTTACGCTGGTCTTCCACCACTGCTCCCCAAATTTCATCTTCGCTCAGTGGCATTCAAATTGAGACTCTGCGATCGCATCATTCTGCCTGCGATTCTGCAGGAGAATGTGTTCGGGGCGTGCGTCACACTCTGCTTCACCTAAAGGATGCCCAAGTTTGTGAGGCGTCAGCCTCTCACAGAGCGCATCAAGGGCTACCTCAACCCCTACGATTTCCTCCTGTGGCTGTCAGAGGAACTTGAGTCCAATGGCTGGGATCAACTTGAGAAGGAATGGGCTGCACCAATTGGTATTGCGTTGAATGTCATCTTTGTCATCGCGAGAGCCAATTCCAAATCCCAAACGACCAGTTATGATGATGTGTTTGGCGATGTGCCGGGAGTGGCGTGGACAACCTGGCTGGTAAGAGCTGTCGTGACCGTCAAAGACCAGCCCGAATCTGAAAGTGTCGCAGGCTACCTTCATTGTCCACTTCTTAACGCTGTTCTGCGCCGTCAATGCTACCTACACCTTCTGGCGGAAAAGGCATTACCGGCTGTTCGAAACATCCGTCGACGACGTCCCGAGCACCCCTTCCGCCAAACGAGTCCGAGTCGATTCCTCCCCAGTTTCCTCGTCTCCCTTACAGTTTCTTTCGCGTATCATTGGAACAGAGACAGCACAGTCAAGAGCACATCCTGATCCAACAAGAGACGTCTGGGAAGTCGCCATCTGGGACCCCTTACCAATATCCCTACGCTTGTTCTGTTACTTCAGTCCTGGCCACATCCTTGTTTACTGGCTTTTCCTACCCACTCTGTCTTCTGACCCTCGACCTAGCGTCACAATTGCGACTGCCATGTTCGTCGCACTGCTCCTCTCCGCGCAGCTCATCTTCCTCCAGTCAAGCTACTCCGCTCAGGTCAAAGATTCAGCCTTGATCTCCAAAGAAGTATTGCATGAGTACGATACAAAATATGTCAGACCACGGACTCAGCCACTGTACCGAGACGTAGGCACTCAGTTCAGTGAGCAAGCCTCATACAGCCCAGCTCGTGATGAGAGGTACAACAAGGTCGACGTCTACAAACCAATGGTGGTGATCAATCGCGGGTTCAGACCGAATCCAAACCCCAATTACACGCAGTATACAGATCCCGATACAGCGATACCTGGCTCCAATCTCCGACAACGAACAACCACCCCGGATTTCCGTTCACCAATTCACAATGCCAACCCCGGCACAGCTGTGAGACCTCTGATCGGAATGCGGCAACCAAATTTTCGACCAACAGCCACTGGTGGTGAGGGCGGAAGTCTTGGTGTATACTCCCATGCTGCCTCCCCTCTCCGGAAAAGTGCGTCTGCCCAATTTTCTCGTGAGAATAGGGTAACGAGTCCAGAAAAACGAGGGTCAAGCCCGGACAAGAGAATGAGTGTGCCTGCTGCTGCTGTTTCTCAAAGATGGGCTCAGTTCCAACCCGATAAACACCGAAGAGAGAGCGGTCGGTTCTAATAGATGTACGATTATTCCAAAAAGCGAGATACCCTTTCGTAAATGGCTTCTACAGAGTCCCCAGTTCCTGCTCCTTGGGCGAATCAATTTCAGTTGTCCCTTCCGCCACTGCATCATGGCGCTTCCCGCGGATATTCCACCGTCAGGGTAACCGTCTTTCAAAATACCACCGGCCATGTGGCATGGCGTCCTCCAAACCACGCCTGGTGCACAGACCAGTATATGGTATGAAGTACATATCATAGCAACCATCTCCGGTTTCCCACGATGCCTGGGAAGCATCCACATTCTTCCCCTGAAGTTTCACCCTCTTTTACCTCTCGTCTTGCCCACAAATTCTCATCCTCAATAGGTTCATTCACCATCAAGAAGCAGACCTCACCAGAGAAAGGAGAAGGCAGTCCCTTCAGACATCAGCGCTCATTACGACACACTTCTAAGTTTTGCTACGATCAAATTACCTGTGACCAAGACCCAGGGAAACAATGCACCAATTTCTACTGTGACGGCATCGACGACCAGCGACTACGCACCTCAGTAGAGCAGAGTGCCGAATGCCAATCGATATTCGATGGAGAGTCTCACTTCCAGCGAGATTTGCGATCGCGTGGATTGAACACTGCACCGGAGCTCGATGCTGCACACGTTACCTCGGGTCACTCACGCCGCCGAGCTCGTGGCTTTGTCGGCGGTTACTCAAGTCAAGAAGCTAAGAAGTCTAGAGTGGATATCGAGCCGCTGAAGAAAGCGCAGGGTGATAGCCCTGCGACTTGCTCGGAGATGCATCGCCTTGTCAGCAGCGATGACTACCTGCTCGCTCGTGGCGCAAACCCCCGGACTGGAGTAGTCACACCTGGATCGCACAGCGCTAGCAGCTCCATTGATCGGAATCAAAACGACTTGTCAAGGATCGGACGTCAAGGTCCCTCGAGTCGATGGCGGCAAAGAGGAGACCAGTGGATTAGCTTGGATCTAGATGAGCCAACGCCTCTATCAGCGTCCGTGACAGATGAACCTCTGGAACATCAATACCAAACCCTCAGGACTCCACAGAAGCTTGCGACCAATGGGAGAAAAGCTTCATTACTTGACCATGGCGGTGTGCAAAGTGATCACAATGTCAACCCGTCCTACGGTCCTGCAGTGACAGTCCCACTGCATCAGAATGCGCCGGGAGTTGGCATGGAACCAGAAGGCGTTCACAGTGGCGTCGAACAAGTCAATTTGCAAGACAATATAAAGCTCAACAGCGCAATTAAGCGGAAGCCTGTTGGGAGTCCTCCGAGTAGAAGCACCGCAGAGCTAGTTTCACATCCTCAGCGAGGTACGAGCGGAAGCACGGACACCGTCCGAAAGAATCCCATATTCAGCGGCGAGACTCGATCCTCCTCGGCACCTGATCCTCTAAAAGGACGCTTGTTCCGACCCCAACCTGTCGAGAAGAATCTGCCGAGGATTCCCACCCGCAGCTCAGACACTGGAAGTCAAACTGGAGACGACCCTTTTTTAGGGGTCCTCAAGACGGACCAGCAAGCAGACGTCCAAAATTCAAAAACCTCAAACATCTCTGGCCGTCATACAGTCGAAAAAGAACTACCATGTCTGCCGATGAACAGTGGCCTATCCCAGTCGATGCCGGAACAGTTACCGTATCCGACTACCCCGAAGGGAGAGAACGGAATGAGCATGACAGGACCTCTAAATTCGTACTCCGCAGCCCCCCAGGGTCCGAGGGGAGGCGATCTGGTATACCCATACATTCGCACGCGGAAGCCAATGTACCCGATCCCCCCCCCAGCGAAACACATCAAACCCATCGGGGAGAGAGTGATGCCAATCCCAGAGTACGACAACCCTCCGAAGCACCTATTGCCGTTGACGCAGACGACTGGTCCCAGGGTCAAAGGGCCACGAGCCCTATCTCCGCCGGAAACAAAGTTGCTCAACAGAATGAGACAAGGTTTCGATCCGTTGTCGAGTACCACTACCATTCCCACAGACATATCCATGGGCGCGCGCCGTCTCGAAAGGCCACTCCGCGTGGCCGTAAGACCTCAGCCGCCCGATCAATGGATGTTGAACCGTGGCCAACGTGGTTTCCGCCTGAAACCACCTCCTCCCGGCGACACAGACATTATCATGAACACTACCACGAATATGAATGCCGATGCCATCATGTCAATCCCAATGCCAAGGATCAGGCCCAGGGAAATGGGCCGACCCCCCTTGCTCACGAGAGCCGAAGGGATGTACGTCGTGCCCAGAATGGGGCCACCAACGGCTCGGTCAGAGTTGACAGACCCAAAGCTTCAATGGCTACGGATGCCATCGGCCGTGGAGAAAATCGCAGGAGAAGGTTGCCTCATGCCGGAGACGAACCTCATGCCGAAGCCTTTGAAACCACGCCTACAACCCTTCCAAGGACCCATAACGTTCAACGACGTACCACCCGACCGCACAGAAATGAGCTCCAGCGATCTTGGCCTGATGAGGAGATGCAGCCATTGCAATCATGGATTCGTGGACGCCAAGCTTCACAATACAGATAGTGTCATCCCTACATCCGCCCCCCAGAAGGACTTCGACAAAGCAAACGTGGGTACTAAAGCTTTGCATCCCAAAGGAAGCCCACTTCCAGAACTACCCCAGGATACAGCTGCGCAAGAAAACATAGAAATTCAACGCAAGATAACGAGCCACATGCAACAGAACGTCGATGTCGTCGATGAGCGTGATCATACCATCTGCTGCCCCGAATGCTGCAAACTCGATTGTCATGAAGGTTGTCTCGGTCATCCCAGCCCAACATGGGCATCTAATTCTATTGAGAACCTCTGGTCAGAAGTCCCAAGTTCAACCAGTTCTAGTGAACCAGAAACGCAAGCAGACATAAGGGATAAAAAGGCTCAGGAGAGGAGCAAGACCACGCGGCTGGCTGCCGTCAAGACTGTACAGAAGAAGTCGCACAAGGTAGAGGCACCCAAGCCCGGCAATCATATTCAAGCAGCTTTGTCCAAGGCTGCCTCTGTTGAGTTGACAATGCAACCCCTGACATCAGTCATAGACCCCCGTTGCGACTCAATCAAACGGCTGCCTGACGCAGTAGCTGCAGCATTGAGCGCGATGGAAGCGCCATCGCAGAAAGAAACGAAAGAGACATTGGCAGCAGCATTTAGTGCCACCGGGCCATCACAACGAAAAGGTGCTGCGGCTCGCCCCACTATGCACAGAAGACAGAGAAGTTCAAGCTTACCCATTATCGGGACCGGCATCCCTTTACGCATTGGCAGCGAAAGGGCCCGATATCACCGCGCCGCGAGCGGAGGGTCTCGGGTCCGCGTTCCAACACCTCTTGGCTCCGCGATCTCCTGCTTCAACTCCGGTAAGGATGGTTCGACCAAAAGACGCAATCTCAGCGGCGCGAGCGTCACGACCATCGACCTGCAAGTCCCGAGTCTTTTGTCCCTAGCCTCTTGTAGCAGTTATGCTGCAATTGGCGATGTGCTTCTCATACCCCTTGAAGCCGGCAAGATGTGGGTTCGCAATCACCCTCAAGTTCTTCCCTTGGGGAAAAAACTGGCTCAGAGAGGCTGGGTCATGGCCCAACTCATGATGAGGACGGGATGGCGTCTGTGGGCGATGGTATTTGTGTACTCCAAGACCGGGAAGATCAAGCTTCGCCTTGATAAAGGGGAGACGGCTGGTGGATTTGTGCTGGATGTGGGGAGGAGTCTGCTTTATTTGATTGTCTTTGCCGCGTTGAGTACGTTAGCCCTCCGGCTGTTGGGGCTGGTGCTAGGGTTATTGGGGATTCTTGGGTGGATTGTAAGAACTGTGTTTTGGGTGTTGAAGGCTATTTTGGGGGCTGGTCAGGTGAAGTAGAGGGTAATGCGAGAGTAACAGACAATGGAGGAGTATGAGGAAGGGTTGTCGAAATGCTGCTGGTGGGGGAACATCATTATCCGAGAAGCACAATGCTAAATAGATATAGTTAGTTTAGATCGAGCAATAGGATATCAGTACGGAGTAGCATTGGCGCGATTCGGAATCCCTTGCCGGTGGTTAGCGAAAACTTCTATGCAGCCTTGTCAGCCTCGTCGAGCCTTATCCGCTCCCCATTCGCTGCCCCGCGATTTTGCGGGTGCCCCAGCTACATCATCGATTGGCTACTAATAACAAGCGGTGTAAGGGGGGCAAGGTGAGGGGGGGGGCAATGGACTCGAGCTTCATCGCCATTTAACACCATCCGTCTTGCCCATCCCGCCCACAATTACTCCTCCTAACGTCACCACCATCACCGCCATCACCACCATCACCGCCATCACCACCATCACCGCCATCACCGCCATCACCACCATCACCGCCATCACCACCATCACCGCCATCACCGCCATCACCACCATCACCGCCATCACCACCATCATCATGAGCAGTATAGCTATCAATCAGGAACAGCAGTCAGAGAGCAACGGCTCTCAGGGAGCATCATTTCTGAGCCTCCCGTTGGAGATCCGTGACCACATCTATGCTCTTCTTTTCGACGGCCTCGTCGTCTCTCCAGTAGTAGAGGCATCTGATGATAATGAAATACCACCTTATAGTCTGTCATCAACATCCGAACCGGCCATTCCCATATCGTCTCTGCTCCTGCCGTACGACGCGGTAGAGTCTTCTGTCAACGAAATATCATCTCACAGTCAGTGGCCAACATCCGAACCAGCAATTCCCATATGGTCTCTGCTCCAGCCATACGATGCAGCAGAGCCTTCTGTCAACGGAATATCACCTCACAATCAGTCGTCAACATCCGAACCAGCCATTCCCATATGGTCTCTGCTCCAGCCGCCCGATGCAAGAGAGTCTTCTGTCAGCGAAATATCATCTCACAGTCAGCCGCCAGCCGAAGCAGACTCATCCGCCGATACAAAGTCTTCCGTGAAAGTTGAGAATGATCCGATCCCACTCTTGGATGCGCTCAGCATCTTCCTAGTCTGTCGCCAAGTCTATGCCGAGGCTCAGGGCACGTTTTTCCGTTTTGCAACCTTCAGCCTTGAAACGTACGGACAACACGAGCTCTTCACCCAAGAGCGCATGCTTCCGAATTTGCAACGTGTCCAACGTCTACGTATCTCCTTTGGCTTGTTAGACGAATGGACAACCGACGAACTCGACGAGCGGACACCTACTCTCGCCGAATTCGAGATTCGCGACATCACAGCTCGTCTGGGGCACCGAGACCTTGCTGGTCTGGACGAATTATACCAACAGAGCCTCCCTGGCCCTAATTTTCGGCCTCCAAGTCGTCTAGCAGAGCATTGGCTGAAATACTGTGCAATGATCGTGTTGGGGTGCGTGAGGATGCCACATCATCTGATCCCCGAACACATGGACGAAATTGGCGAACGAGGGACCCTGATCTTGTGTTTTCAACCACGCTGTGTGTTTGACCTTCCACCCGAGGACCACCTCCCAATGTTTAGTCTCGCTGAGCACTCTTTTGGAGACTTGGTGTATTCCCATTCCAAAGGACAAACGACGTTCGTAAGATACGCCGTGCATGAGGAGCCTTCTGTCTGTGTAGCCGGTGGACTCTGAATTGGCTCCCGATATGATTGCGCTGTGTCCATCTGATGCCGGGGGGTAAGATGAGAAGGTGGTAATTGATGATCTGAGATCTCACAGACACGCAGATCCTGAGAAGGTGGTAATTGATGATCTGAGATCTCACAGACACGCAGATCCTGAGAAGGTGTCTCGACTGAAAAGTGCATTGAGTATTTCTATTACGGATTATTCGAGGACTCTGAAATAGGCAAGGAGCTGGGGGGGATGTTGGCATGGAATGTGTCTCTTTTAAAATGGTGAGGGATAGCACAAAAAGAGTCCTCTGGACCTTGTTGGTCTTTGGATCTAGGGCCGGAATTGGCCATTTGCGTTAATCGGATCAAATGGAAATGTCAAGGCAGATTATTACAACCTTCTTTCCAGATTATCTGTGCACTACCAGTGAGTGAGCCCGAAAAGTTACTGAGCGGAAAATGCGCCTACCACGTTCTCACCGATTTCTCCTTTGTCGAGTGTCGAGCGTCCAGGACCAAGCAAGGAGGTGATCACGAACTGAGGTTTGGTTCTCGAGCACTGCGTGTCATTGGCGGAGTCACTGGTTCCAGATCTCGAGTCTTTGTCTCTATTTGCGGAAAAGACACACCTCTAGGTACCTAGATTACCAGGCGACGAAACACGTATCTTGCCATATGCAGTGTACGCCCAAGAGTGGTCCTTGGAGAAAGATGTTCCTAGTCAAGTCATTTTGTGACCTGAGCACCCCAAGTCTGCCTCGCGTAGCCTCAGAGTTAGCCTCACTCCTCGCAGGGGCTCCAGGCTGCCTAGTCCGAGATCTAGATTGCTTTAACCTCTCAAGTCCCCAGTGTCCCCCGGCTCGCGTACCCGTGCCTTACGTGTGTTTAGTCTCTAGCACACCATTTCTCATGTTCTCGCTTAAGTCTCGCAAATGGAGGCCTGAAACGGTCGTAATCTGGGGAAGCAAATTCGATTCCACGCAATTGATCAAATGAAATCTGGACAAATACTCGATATTGGAAGTTTTAAGCGGGCTGGGGAAGGTTGACAGATACGAATTGCGGATGGAACGTTTTCTACCTCTGGTAATACAAGTAGGCGTAGCGCTCCTAGCTCTAGGCTGTGTCTTTATCCATTTCAGGGCATTTCTGCAATACTTGGTTGACAGTGTGAATGCGCCAGTAAAAGCCATCGAGATCAAATTGAGTTGAGCTTTGGGCTAGGCAGGCAGAACATCCAGTTGAGGCTAGGGGGCGTAGCTGCGTACATGCTTGCGATGGTAAGTTTGGGGCCGGTGTAGCCTGTCGACACATCTTTAGCAGCTCCTAGACAAGGCAGAGTTACCCAAGAGTGCCTCTCCCGCTTCTTTCGACCGTAACACCTGGGCCAAATAGATAAATTCACCAAGTATCACGCACCCATTGCCATCAGGGGAAAAGTTGAACCTTCATGGAATACCCTGGTAAAAGTTAGCTCGACGTGTTTCATCAAGTCTTGGGAGACATCGCTGTCGTTCTTGGCCTGCCTTTGATCAGCGCACGCCAGCAAAGGATGCAAGATGCCACCAGCTGATATCTCAACATCGGAGTCCTCTTTGAAAGTCTGTAGCATAGCAGGACAGCAACACGAAACAGTGACGAACAGGCAACCTAGCAACATTCGTGTAACCCCTCCAAGCGCCCAGGCACACAGGGACACCAAAGTTAACCATCGACAAGCCAGTGGGACAAGCTTCTGGCCCCCAACACCTTCTGCGGTCTAGATTACTCATTTAAAACAGCGGCTTCAACCGGCGGGTGTACTAGCACTCGTATTCGGGATTTCCCATTGAGTTGGAACCAGTTATTGGTCAGCTGTCGATCACCTCGGGCACTGCAATATATGTACCTGGGCACGGGGACATCGTGCTTCGTGACAAGTCTGAGATATACCGAGTGCTGAAATATGGTTCTTCGACGCCTTCTCCAGGCTGGAGGCTTTTTGGTGATTTGAATGTCATTCCATTGACCTGGATGCTCATCCAGCTCTTGCGAAGGATCCCACCTTGCAAGAACCGGCTGAGATTGTTGATTTCAATCTTGTCAATATGATCAATCTCAACAATATATCTGTCGGCTACGTGTCTGGTATCATTGCTGCGGCCATCTTTGTTGGTAGGCAGCATGACCTGGCCTCAACTGAGAGTCGCAGATCACTAATTGCTATATTCAGTTCAGCTATTCGTTCCCACGGCCCTGCCAGTCATTCTTCTTGGACTTCTCGAAGAGAAGAACTCCGCCGCAACTACATCGGCAGTTGGGTGGTACGTAGAAGCACTGCTTGCCCAATACGAAAAGTTTGAATTGATCACCTTGCTAGGTCCGTTGTCGGTCGATTCCTGCATTCCTCCTACTGGCCAACTATTCTCTCAGGAGACACTGCTGCGACCTCGAAAGTCCCTGCGCGCGTGGTGACCATTGCGGCACTGAAGACTTTCTTCACCATTCTGATCGGTGTTGCTGCCATTGTAACACCACTTGGTCTATACCAAGACATCCTCTCGAGCCAAAGAGAAACCGCATCCGTCTTCCACTATATCGCTGATAAATCCGAATTTGGGTACGGAACTCCCCCCAGGACCTACCTTCCTTGGAGTCGCATATGCGGAGGGTTCAGTCCTGCGAACTGTCCGAACTCCCCTCAGACCATAACTTATATCACAAATGCGACAGGAGAATATTGGTCAGCCGATTACTACGACTCTCATGTGCATCAATATGTCATTGATGTATTCGAAAGCGGCCTCTCGACGCAGAACAGATCTGTCTCGAGCATATTTGACATCCAGTCAAGATCATACACCTGGTCTCAAATCAACAACAACCCTGGTGCACTAGCACCAGATAATGGATCGTCGTACCCTGTTAGCGCCTTCCGACAAATTTCGACCATGGTGCTGGATGATGACTACATTGCCATTGAGGGCCTCGTGGTGGACATGAAGAATGGTGGAATCGGCTTCAGGAATCACAGTGCGCCGCCCGTGTCGCCATTTGGAAGCACATGGTCCGAAGATCTCCTCTTTGTTGAGCCGGAATCGCTCTGTGTCGATACGAATCTGACCCTGGATTTCACTATCCCTATTTCCAGTACCTCTGGATATCAAGTCTCAGACCTGGTGCTGACAGATCGAGGGGGTTTTGCCAATCTCATCAAGGAATACCCGGTTTGGGACCGGGGAGATACACAGAAGAACCCAGACCTCTATTTGCGCGCATACAAGGCAGCCTGGATCAACAACGTGTGGTCCATGGCCTTCATGAACGTGACAAACTTTGCCAACCAAAGCGATCCCGGCTCCCATGCCTTTGAGTACCTCAAATCTCATGTCGGAAAGACATTCCCTCTCATGAGCCCCAATTCAACCGGGATTCTGGGCATGGCATCGTCTCTGGGTCCTGATTTCCTCACTTCGTCCAGCCTTTATGGATACTACCTAAATGGTCTCGACCAGGGAACGGGAATATATGACAATACCAGTTCCCTGTTCAACTTTACCTCGCCATCCGACATTCCATCAGTTCCACCGCTATATCCAAATCCGTTTGGAGTCACTTCATCCAACTTTTCCAGTGCCGGTAAGTCTAAATCCTTCAATTTTCATTTGTTCGCTCAGTAACAAAAGCAGAACTTCTTTGTCAAGGCGCTGGGGGCCAAGATATTGCGAACATCACCAATTTTGCCGCTGCTTGTGGACTCCTTTACGGAGCGCCGCGACGAAGAGACGGGAGCGAGTCCGTTGTCTTTGAACCCGGTTCGAAATGGACTATCCCGTTGTACTCGTGCATCTCCACATCGAGAGCACGGATCAAGACTGTCACCTTCCGTTTTAACGGAAGCGACGATCTCTCTGCGCTGGCCGTCACTGGCATATCTGACAAGGTATACCCTAACGAGTCTTCCAAGCCGCTGTGGGGGGTCGAGAAGACAGACCAGATACTCGCCGACGTCAACATCCTGTGGGGTCTTCTGTCAAGACCGGACCAAGGCAACGTGAGTGTCACGACTTTGCGAAAAGAATTCCTTTATCTGCCTGGCTATGTTGGCGGAGGGGCCTCAGGTCCGTTCACCGTTGGCTATCAGAACCTACCGGGCGTCGATTTCCACGTCGGCGCTCTTGGGGCCCTCTTTTCCATCTCCACCTACGCAGGCGACAGCACCGCCGACTACTCTGGCAAAACCAATCTGGCCATGTACAGGCTCTGGCAAGATCTGTCTCGCACCCCTGCCAACGCCGCCAGAATATTGAATCTCATTTGGACCGACGTGGCGGCTAACTCGGTCGTTGGGACGAAAAGTTTGCAACCGCCGCTGCCGCAGCAAACCCTCCAGAAACGCGACGGCAGCTCTTCGCCAGACGATGCGGCCCTCTTGGTTCCGGTGACCGTGTACGAGCGTCGTGTAAGGTACCACATGGTCTACGGCATCCCGGCGCTAATGACAGCCTTCGGGACACTGTGCGTCTTGATTGCTGTGCTGGTCGTTTTGTGTCTGGGCCGAGCCGGCACCACGAAGATGCGCAGATATCTTGACCGGACGTCACCAGGGCGCCTCGCCACCTCACAACTCTACACTAAGCCGTCAGCAACGGATAAGTCTGACAAAGGACCTGATAGCAGCCGCTCAACAAAAGATTGGCTCAAAACTCAGGGCTGGAAGCAGATCACTCTTTCCGAGGCCGAGGACGGCTCTATTGTCGTGGAGGATCTGCAAGCCGAATGTGCACAGCCCTCGGTGAAAACGATAACCCAATATCCAGATAAGAGCCTCGTGGTCGAGCCTGCTGAGCCCGGGGACAGTACCAAGTAAATAGTAGTATACCTATTTGAGCAGATGAACCTAATGATTACAATGAAGATGACTACCACGGCGCGTAGAATGAACCCAAGAAACTCAGTGCTATACAGAATTGGAGAAATCAATAGCTTTGGCCCCCACGCCGTGCAACGGGGACTTTGCCGTAGCCAAACTCGATGTTCCGTTCCCCCGTCGTGATAGGCAGATCTACACATAACAGCGCAGCGGTTATCTTCGGATCAACACCTGGCACCAGGTTTCACCTACAACCCAATGTAAAAAGTGCAAGACGGTCAAATTTGTTCAACTTGGCTGGGACAAAAGCCCAAGTTGTAGGACTCGTGCCAGACGGCTCGAATCTGCAATGGAAGGCTGGCCCCACGAGACTGGTAAGTACCCACCATCCAGAACCCAGATCCATCCATACCATCATCATCGACCACACGGGCCGTGGAGCTCTGTGCGTTGCTCGAATCCACTGACGGGAACAAACGCAAAGTATCTCCAGGGACCCTATGCCAGCGAGATGAACCTGCACAGGACGAAGAATGGCTGTGCGCTGAAGAACTCGGATGGATCTGGGACGGTGACGGCCATGAGGACGGCCTCGAGCAGTCGTTGTTCCAACTCCCTGCTGAAGCCAGGCCGGCGCGGGAGGTGAACTTGAAGGCAGATCGAGCACACAGGGCCCTCCTCTCTGACCCCGGTACGCTTGTGTTGTTGCTTCTGCTCTTGTCCACCTTTTGTGTCGTTGCGGCCCCGGGCCCTAACATCTGACGAACAGGAATCGACATGACCACGGCTCTATCGCTTTGCAAGACCAACTCGGACGCGTCCACGCCATCAAGTGAATCTATCGTCTGTCTGGAGGATCACCAACCAGGCTACGCCTACGGCGAAGGCCTTCCCGTTGCGACGGCCAACGCAGAACTGTTTGAACCGGCAGAGCCGCGTGTTCTTACAAGGGTTCCTGAGACCTTGATCGGCGAACTTGGACGACTACTACCGAAGGAATTGCGCGACAAGGTCGTGGTGTTGTATTTCCGCCACGTTCACCCCCTTTGTCCGGTCGTGGATGAGTACGAATTTGCCAAAATATACCGTGAGTGCAGACGGGAAAGAGATTTATTCCTCCGATTCGACGTCATGCTCTTCATGGCTATGATGTTTGTGGGATTTGCGGTCAGTTGAGCCCCCTTGCTCTGGCAGAAGCCCAACCTTTCTCTCCCCTTTCCAATGCGAAGCTTCTCACATCTGCACGTAGCACGTGGAAAAGTCAGAGCTGGCGAAAAGCTCCGTCTCGACCATCCTTGAAGGCCAAAACGCATTGCTCGGGCACGTCAAGGTATGTGTGCATGCAACGATTCTTCTTCGATCCGGAGGGGAGTGAGAATATGGCTGTTAAATACCTGAGATGTGGTATCTAGTCACTGTACAACAACAGTTTCACCTCGACGAATCCCACGACCCTGACCTGCGTCTGCGTGTTGCTTAGCTACTGGAGCCCCTTCAACCTAGACACCCAGGTGAACTCTCGCTGGGTGGCCCGGGCCTTTCTCCACGCCAGGCAAGCCAGGCTGGAGGATCCGGACTACGACAGCGGCACAATGTTCTCGCGGCGCAAGATCATCTGGTGGTGCTGCGTCCTGCGGGACCGTCTGGTCAGTGTCGGGCTCCGACGCCTCCATCGCCTGCACAAGGTCGAATCGCGCTGGGGACCAGTCACAACCATGGACTTTGGCGCCGAAGCCGTCCTGCCGCAGTTCATGGGGGCGGAATCGAAGCGGATCATGATGGCGGCGTTCATTTGGATGTGCGATCTGACGCAGTTGATCAACGACATCGGCACGTTCCACGTGGACCGCAAGTTCCAGCGGGAATGGCGCGATGTCTCCTCATCTGGGGATTCAGACCACGACTTGCTGCTGGACGAAATGTTGCAGTGTTCGGCCTATGAATCTCGACTCAAGGAGTGGAAAGTCAGGTTCAAACAAGACATGGCCGGTGCCATGGCTCGGGAGTCCGTAGACATGAGCAAGGTACCATTGCGCATGCCGCAGCTGGTCAACCTGTACGTCGAGCTTCAACTGCCTCTATACGTCGAGCCCTTTGACCATTTCGTCTGTTTGCTGACAGTGGACATAGTTCGCTCTTTGCCGCTCTCTATCGACCGTACTTGAAGGTTATTCAACCAGAATCCCGCTTTGGAACGCAATTCCGCACTCTGGCAGCCGCAAAGGTGAAGGAAGCATCTGCCAAAGTCGTAAAGACAGTATACAAGATCTTCTCTGAAAGCAGAGTCGAGCATGTCCCACTTGCCATGTGAGTACAATACAGGCTTTTCTGCTGCACATGAGAGTGAACCCACACGTCATGTACCTTGGCTAACGGGGGTCTGTCACAAAACCATTAGTACCGCCTGGATCGCCCTGCCTCTGGCCGTATGTGAGCTGGACTGGCATGCTACTGGGGGGAAATCTTCGTGTCTCAGCGTTAACCAGCGTTCGGACATTATGATCTCGTTGAATGCCTTGGCCGAGCGCCTCTGCGGTGTCCAACCCACGTACCGCCTTCTAAGCTGGGTCTCAAGCCTCATATCAAACCAGGGGCAACATTCTCCCTCGCGAGCCACGAAACGGGCCCGATCCGCGGGCCCCGATGTCCGCATTCCGCATGCGAAGCCTGTGGCTTCTCCGGGCGAAGAGGAAGATTCAGAAATCCTGGATCTTGTGGCCGGGGCAGTTGACTTGTCTCTTTCCAGCGACGAGAAAATGTAAAATGACTATGTAATGTTCGAGTAGAGACAAGTGGCGAAAAGGTATTGGCGAGCCTCGCACAACTTCCACAGCTGTCGTATACGTTCGTAATCGTGGGGGACGGAGATGCGGTCGAGATGAGACTTTGTCACTTTAGATATAATTGCTTCTGGGCTAGGGAAACTGCCCTCCTTGTTCTAAATTGCTCAGATCCGTGAAAGGCGTCGCTAGGTGAGCCAACAAGTCTGTGTCCGCGGCCAAGTCTAAGTTCCACTCTGGCACTGCTGGGGTGTTTATGAATCTGGAGAGCAACCTCGCTGGCTGTTCTGCCAGCTGCGTATTTTCCGAAATGTCCTTGAAAGCATCCAACAGGGACGAAAGGTGCTGTTTCTCTGACTCCCGTTCGGGTCCGTTCTCCACGTCGTAGATTTCCGCGGCCAGTGTGGCTGATGCAACCCCAAGGAACAAGACTACCCGAGGGCCCAAGTGAGACAGTTGATAGCGTTGCCGGTAGTGGCTAAGGACCTCAGATAGTCTGACCGCATTCTTCAAGCATATAGATCGAGAAATGGACGACAGCGGTGTTGCCGGCGAGAAGGACTCTTCACCCACGCTGGTATCAGTCATGCGATAGCCCGCCTTTTGCCGATGTAAGACGATCAGCGTGGAATGGTAACACATTCTGAACAAATAGTGAGCACGTTTTCTTTCCAGGGGAAGAAGTCTCTCTCGTCAGGCAGGGGTTCTTGCTGCGGCAGGCGCCGTGCGCAGTGAATAACACCGCAAACACGTCCATCCGGTGTGAATAAAGACTTACAATAATGCGAAGAATTCTGCCGGAGGCGGAGACCGGCTCTTTGACGTGCATCTCAAATCCCACGGAAGCCCACAGTACCAGTCATGGCATTCTGCGTCCAATCTAGCTAACGATTCCAATTCGAGTGTACGGTCAGTATTTGACATCGAAGACCGCTCTAGGGTAATGGCCGCTGTGGAAATCCGCATCAAGTCGACCCAGATATCACGGATGGATACCCTTGACTGAGAATATGCGTCATAAGGTCCCTGTTGCGGCAGTTCCTTGGACAGGAACTTCTCGATGTGCTCGTGTTGTCCTGGCGGTCGACAGGGTCTTGGGTTGTCGAGGATATACCAAAGCCTAAGATCAGATCAGTCAAAACACGCGATGGTTTTCCTGGTTCAAGTGGCAAGTCCGCACTGAGAGGTGACGGTATAGAAAGTTACCGTGCGCCAGATGGCCTCCTGAGCCAGCGGCGAGGTTGTTGCAGGTAGGGTAATCGACATCCCGAGCATCTGATTCAACGTCTCTCCTGCTTTGACTGAACGAGGTGAGGTTAGCTTGGGATATTCCAAGGATATTTGAGCCGTGAACAGGTGGCTCACAGAGTGGGAACCTTACAGTGGAGTGTGCTGGCTTGCGCCAAGTTCCCGATGGCGCATTCTAGATCTGCGAACAACAAAAGACTTTGCACGCTTGCCAGACTGTTGTCCTGATTGTCTTCGACACGGAGCTTCTGGCGTGCTGTCGAGTGAAGTTGACGTTGTCGCGAGGAGCTAACAGCGCTAGAACAGCGGGCTGCTATCGCAATCATGCACATCTGAAGCGCTCGTGAGTAGTATCGAGGCCTTTTTGATGCTCGGTCGGCTATAAACAAAGGCTTTATCACCAGAGGAAACACTGCGTTTTGGCCCGACCAGTAAGCTTCCTCCAGCAGCACATCTTCCTCTTGGGAGGTTGTGCTTTGAGATAACGGCAACGACTCGTCTCCAAGTAATAGGTCGGCATTGCTTGCTCTCCAGTCATCAAGCCCTCCCGAGTGTAGAGGCTCTTCACCCGTTGTTGGCATTTCAAAGGATATTTCGCGAAGCGGCTCTAGATGCGGACTTGGTGACACGTCTTCGTCACTGGCCGGCGGCGGCTCCTGATCATTGTTGGCTGGCCCGACCACCACGGGGTTTTGATGCCCCATTTGTTGAACAAACGACTCGAGATGCCGAATGCGATCTTGCAACACATTGACATACGCTCGAGACAGCTTACTATCATTCGCTGTCAGCCAACCACGGCCACGATCCGTTCGGGGGTGGTCTCACTGTTTGCGGCGATCATCGTTCAGAATGATGCATTCCAATTTGTGATCCCGACAAGAAGTACATGCTTCTTCACCTTCGCTTATAACACACTTTCAGACATTAGTGGCAGCTCCTACTGTGTGGCTATCTTTTTGCGCTTGCATCTACCTTGACTTTCTTCTGGCGGCATGCGGCGCATGCTACCGTTGCGCGGGTGATTTTTCGTGCTTCTGAACTTTCGCCGGCAACATTTCGCATCTTGTCTCATTCGGGCGTTGATCTAGGCAGGGCAAACAAGACTGCAAGCTGCAAGATCCAGACTTGAGTTATTCCCTGCAGATTCGAGAGTTCCGACAATGAAGAGCAGCGCGGTTGATGACGGAGCCAGTGCTGAACCCCACACGACGTTCCGTACGGGGAATCGGGGATGGGAATGATGAGGGGCTAGTGGCCTTCCGAGTTTCCTCGGACATGCGTGGCGGATGTCGGCCAGCCGCTGTTCGCGCCGTCTGGGCCAACACTTGTATTCTACGCAATAAAACCACTTAATCATCACAGCCTTGCGCGGATGGAGTCGCTGGGGTACTCTTCCCTACTACAATATACAGAGCTGAGCAATTCCTCCATTATTCCGAGGCGAACAGTGATCGCTTGAACCTATCATGCCTATTAACAATGGAGCAAAGTTATTGTAACGGTATCTCGAATGTTGATCAAATGCTAGGATAGAGGAAGAAGGGGTGTTAGCGAGTGATGCCAGATGTTGAGTCGCACCAACTAAAATATCGAAGAGGACAGTCAGAAATGTATTGCCCAGGTGCCGAATAAGCTCAATTCTGACTCAAAAGGAGTCTGCACATAGACCGGGCATGAATTCTCCTGTGGACCCGAAGAGAGTCAAAACAGGTTCCCTTAAGAGAACAATGTTCCACTGCTATAAAGCTGCACCTTCAAGCATCCCGTTGGGCTCTGGCGGATTGGAGAATCCACTTACACGCTGGCAGCACCTGAACCACCTGCGGCGTATCAACCAAACAAAACAATTAACAATGATGTGGAGCGTAAGAGACACCTGTCAGAGCACTGAAGTATCTGAAATTTACATTGGGCCAAGATTTCTGAGAGTCGTCCTTAGATTTGCTCCGACTCAATCGAGAGGGGACAGATAAAGCCGTCCGAACCCCTCGAGGGTCATGGTGATGCCGTGCCTTGCTTTGAAGAGGTGATTAGCATCTGGACTGTCTCCATGTGCATTTATTGGGTCTGGTTCTTACAACAGTCCACTTCTGTTTGACAGGGGCGGAAGGATATCATGAATGAGGCAGAGACACTTGGTGGACTCGCCCATCCGGAATTTGAATTTCCGGGGCCGAGGCTCCCTCTCATGCTGCCGGACTGCAGGCTAACTGGATCCTAACTGCAATGATTATTGGCTAAGCCGATTAGGCTTTACTATCCTAGGACTAGTCCACCTACTTTGGGCTAGGTCGCTCTGCCTTATCCACTCACGGTGCTCTACGTTGCAGACAAAATACGACCAAGTACCTCCTTCAGGCAATACCCTCGTCCTCGGGCTCTGCAACCCCTGCTATCCTATTCGAGTCGTTTCGAAGAGGCTCTACACTGCACCGGTGTACTCATACCGTTCCATCTCAGGTAAGATAGTTTTTGACCTTGACCTCCGCTTGTAATTGCAGGAAGACCCCTTCGTCGTGGCCAGGGATGACTCTTCCCTTGGTTATCTTCTGGAGCTGCTTCAGGCGCTGAGTGCTATTGAACCATGCTGGATGATCACGAGCTAGCCAGCCCTGCGGGATCCCATCACGCCACTATCAAATGGGGAAGGGTTAGATTCAGTACTCCCATTTATTGATGGATCGGAAGAAAGGGACCAACTCACGTTCTCGATGACATGGCAATGATCGCTGACGAAGAAGAAAGTGCCGCTGTCCAAAAGATTGAGCTGGAGCCCGATGAGACCTGAACGAGATGAGTATCAGCCTTGCTACGTTAAGGAAGCTTTGGTTGTTAGCGCTATGGATGGAATCTAGGGCGAGATTACCGTCTGTGTGTCCCGGCAGGTGGTGCAGGGTAATGCCCTGGCAGAAGTCGAAGGTCCGATCGTCGAAAACCTTCCAGTTGAGGTCGAGCCTGATTGATATACTCGTGAGCGGAAACGGTTCAACAGTGATCATGGATGTGAAATAAAGGAGAAAGAAAGCTCTCATCCGTACCTCATGTAATGCTTAAGGTATACGAGGTCGTCGGCACCGGTGGCGATGGACCAATATGCAGACCTCAACTCTTTATCATGAACCCATATTTCGACATCCTTCCGGTCGAAGAATTGGTCTAGCCCGCCCGCATGGTCGAGGTGGAGATGGCCGATGATGATCTTCTTGATCTCCTCGAGCTTGTGTCCCGTGGCCTCAACGGCGGCTTTGAGCTCGTGCTCTGGCTTGTACTCGATGCGCGAGAAGACATCCGCCACGGCCGGTCCCCAGACGGTGGGATAGTCCACGCCGCTCCCGGTCTCCCAGAGGATGAGCCCCTCGTGCGGATGATCAATCAACACGCAGTACATTGGCAACCGGCGACGTTTGTTGACGAAGCTTTTGTCTCGGGTGCTCATTGTGCTCGTATTGGCGCCACGCACGACCCAGCCATCGTCGGCTTCGAGCCAGCCAACCTCGAGCAGATACATCCGTGTACCTTCTGGGCAGACATTCGAGACCTTTGCGGCCACTGCGCCAGCTTCGATTGCTTTCTGAATGGCAGACATATTTGTTGACATTTATGGTGATGTAGGCAATATGACAAACAGTGTATTGTTGGGGAAGAACAGGGGAGAGCAATATCAAGTTAGAGTGAAGTAATGAAATGAAAGAAACATGGAGTGTACCCAGTACTTATACTCCTTCAGGACCACGTCCTAAACTTTGGATCGATGAATAACGACTATGAGGGACTATCCCCGTGCAACTGAAACTACCTCCCCGGATCTGTTGTCTTCCCCAGATCTCCCCGCTGTTCAACTGGTAGATTCCTACACCATCCCTCGGCTTGAAGGAGGACGGCATGTAAAATAAGGGTGTATATTTCCGTAGTCCTGCATATCTGGTGCATCTGAGCGTGTCGGGAAGCCTAGGCATAGCCATGGTCAGCTCTCCGATTGGGTGTTTGCTCCGTATGAAATCATTTGTAGCTCTTTCTGAATGCATATCTACTCTTGGGAGCTCCATCGACACTACAGTCCACAGTTTTGTGCAACGATCTTTGTAGCGTCCGCTATATAGTGGAAAGTATCGCTCTCTACAGGGACGGATTTTCCAGATTTGTGCTAGGAAATTTAGACGCCTTCTTCTTCTCATCCTGTCTCTCGTATTCAGGGGGCTGTGAGCAAGGTACGACGAACTCGGCACCTGAAGAGATCACTAAATATTAACTCTTAGAAGCAGAAGGCCAGATACCATGGTAACGACATGGAGATACTAGATACCGCGGGACCTTTTGCCAAGTATTTGGAAGCAATTCGGCTGTGAACGAATTACTCTATCACTTGCGGGTTAGAGCCTTTCATATATGTCTGCTTATCTGCCAGGTCATGTTTTACCGCTGATTCCTTTTGCTCTACTATCTTAATTGTGATTTAAGAATGCGGACGATTTGCTTCTCGTGCCACAATACTCTGCTCTCTACCTGTTGTCTATACCCTTTGATCACAGTCTTTGGTCGCGGAGTGGGCGAACGAGAAGCAATTCGTGTTGTCTTTCTCAGAGACTCAATACCCAGCCACTGCAGGGGAAAGTAAAAAGAAAGAAGCCCCAACCCACTCACAGCCTCGCTTTGACCGTGGACGAGTCCTTGGCTGCCCATTCTCGTATGAGCTTTCGTTGGATCTTTCCACTGGGACTTTTTGGCACCTCTTCAATAAAAATCACTCCGCCGGTGAGATACTTGTGCTTTGCCACCCTGCCCTGCAGCCATTGTGCAAGACCATCAGCAGATAGCTTCCCCTTGGACTTGTCTTTCAGCACCACGTATGCTCTGGGCGCCTCGTCGCCATCTCGTCCGACCTTGACACCCACCACTGCCGCGTCGGCAACGGCGTCATGCTCCAGAAGCGCTGCTTCCAGCTCGGCCGGCGCAACTTGCAAACCCTTGACCTTGATCAGCTCCTTTTTCCGATCCACGATCCAGTAGAGGCCTTCATTGTTCCTGACAGCGATGTCTCCAGTCCGGAGGAACCCATCCTGGTCAAAGAGGTCACGAGTTGCCCCTTCATTCCTCCAGTAGCCCTGGCATATATTGGGCCCACGCACGTGGATCTCGCCTCTTTCGCCCGCGGCGACCTCCGCCCCGGAATCATCCAGCAGTTTGATCTCACAGTTGGGATCGATGTAGCCGACACTGCCACTTCGATCGTCCCTTCCGCCCGGCATGTGGAGCGCTGAGCACGTCACTTCTGTCATTCCCCACGTCTGTACGACTCTTCCTCCATTGAGTTTCGAGGTGACTTCGTTTTGCAATTCCTCGCTCAGGGGTGCCGCGCCGCAGAGAATGTTGCGCAAGGAGCTGATGTCGTAATTTTCCGTCTCGGGCCTCTTGGCGAGCATCACCAGCACCGGCGGGGCAGTCTGTAAGTGAGTGATTGCGTGGGTCTGGATGTGTTGGAGAAACTCCACGTAGTGGAACTGTGCCATTATATAGACTGGTGATAGCGTCTTTAGAGCGGCGAGAATAGTCCATAACTGTCCATAGGCGTGAGAGAGAGGAAGAAACCCTAGCCAGCGCTCTTGGGGCCGGGTCGATGGCGTATACGGCTGTTCTAGATCGCGCATATAAATCGACTGAGACACATTGGCGATCAGATTGGTGTGGCTGATTCGGACACCCTTCGGAAGTCCGGTCGTTCTATGATCATGTCAGTATTCAGTTATCCAGAATTCTCAGACTTCCCAGAAGACCCTGAATATCCCGGACACGATGCAACAGAGACCTACCCAGAAGAGTAATTGAGGACGGCTGTTGTGTTCTTTGCTTCGTCCCCGTTCAGTCTTTTCCACTGCCAGTTTTGAGCTTCATCCACGGTGGCCAGGATCGAACGGAAATCGCGGATTCCATCAGTTTCTGGGTGAGGAATTTGGTCGAGGAGAAAGATTCTGTCCCTCGACAAGCCCGCCTTTTTGGCAGCCGCAAGAGCCACGTTCAAATATTTCGGGTAAACGAGGAATACCTCTGTTCCGGTATTTTGCAATTGAGATGTCACCTCTGTAGAACGCATCTTTCATTTTAGTAGTTCACGACAAGAGCTTCAAGAAGGACAACAATCAAGACATCGCTTACCATTGACACCAAAGCTTACACTACAGCCACTGAATATCCCCCCTGCAGCGATAGCAGCCAAATAGACAACAGGGACAAAGATATGATTGGGAGTAAACATCATAATCGTGAATCCGGTTTTTGACTCTGTGCTACGTTCTGTCACCCCGAGAATCCGCTGTAATCCAAGCGCCAGCCGCTTGACCCAGACGAGCGTCTCCGCTGGAGATAATGAATGTCGAGAAGGCTCATCAGCAGAGATGTAGAGCGGCTGAGTCGAAGGCTTTGCGTCCGGTGGGAAAAGGTACGTGAGAAGATCTGTGGGAGGTATATTGATCGCAAAGGGAGATTTTTGAGGCATGGTTGAGTGAGCAGCGTCCGAATGACTGAATGGCCGATGATCTTGCGGTAGGGACCTCCCTTTGAAAGAGTAACAGGTTCAACCAGCTTTTCTTGTTCGCGTCGGTCGAGATGCCGCCAGCACTTGAAGAAGGGTTTGAGAGTACATAAACATTCCAACTTGCGGGCGTGAGTTTGGGGCGGATAAACTTTCTGCACGCTTCTTGTGGCCTTCTCGGCTGGTGAGGATGTTGGAGTTCGCGTTGATGGCTGACCTCTCCCCACCTCTGGAGTCTCGACAGCCCCAAATCTCTCTCCAGGTCCGGAAAATCATGAGCCGAAAGGCATCGTCAGCCGCGGAACTCGGCCTTCGATTGTGAGTCCGGGGAAAAGGGGGATTTTGAGTGGGGGCATCAGCGGGGCCGCTGGGGGGTCAAACATCTCCAACTAGGATACGTCGATATATGCACATAGGATATAAGCTACATACCATGGTAGATTGGCGAGACGAAGCGACCCGGAGAAACAACTTTTGCCCTAGACGTCCTGATTCTGGGTAGAGGACCTTTTGTAACCATGGCAGGAAGCACGACCGATGCCTCTGTTGAAGCATCTCGCCTGGGCCAGCTTCATGGAAAGGTTGCCTTGGTGACAGGCGCCGGCATGGGCTTTGGATCTGGTATATATACCTTCTTCCCCCGTCGACCCAGCGTGTCCGGGAAATCAATGTGCTTATTATTGCCGCCGCCTAGCCATAACCCAGAAGTTTCATCGAGAGGGGGCCAAGATTGTCGCAGTGGACATCAGCCCTGCAATCTCCGACAGCGTGGTCAAATCTTACCCGGACGGCAGCGTCGTGGCAGTCATAGGCGACGTTTCCAAGGTGGAAACATGGAACCAAGCCCTTGAGACCGCATTGAACAAGTTCGGCAAGCTCGACATTGTCGTGAACAACGCCGGGGTCATCTACAACAACACGCCGAGCCACGAGGTCGAGGAAGAAGAATTCGACCGTCTCATGCGGATCAACGTGAAATCCCTCTTCTGGAGCTGCAAGGTCATTGTGCCCTATCTGCAGGCCCGCGGCGAAGGGGGAAACTTTGTCAACCTGTCGAGCACGGGTGCCTCGAGACCCAGGCCTGGGGTGACGTGGTACTCGACCACCAAAGGGGCCGTGAGCATCATGACGAAGAGCCTAGGCGTGGAATACGCTCCCAACAAGATTCGATTCAATGCCATACTCCCAGCCCTGGGAGAAACGGGAATGTGAGCTCCCCTATCCCCACCCGTCGTGTAGAAGCACAGCGGTAAGAAGATTTGCGAGCCATTGACTAATCTGTTCGCGGCTCGAAAGGCTCCCCAAGGTTCTAGGTAAACCAGATACCGCGGAGAATCGCGCCCCCATTCTAGCCTCTATCCCGCTGGGTAGGTTTACAGAGGGGAGAGACGTGGCTAATGCCGCATGTTACCTCGCGAGCGATGATGCCGATTTCATTACTGGTATATGTATGGAGGTCGACGGAGGAAGATGCATTTGAGTCACAATGGAGCGGAAATCTTCGAGATCCTCTGTAGCATGTTTGCCGACATTCTGGATCAAGTGTCAATGGCCATGGGTTGCACTAGGCTACTGTTATTTTCGAAAATGAAGAATAGTCTCGAGCTGCTTCAACCCCTGACTGTCACGATTAGTTACGCTGCGTTGGCCAGAAGGAAAGGGGCTGCTCTATGACCGAACTTGAATGCACATCGACTGTTCTCCTCTTTGTCCAGTACCGTAACGTTACAGGCCTGCACAACACCATAAGGACTGGTCGGTGAGTACCCACGAAAAGCGAAGCCAGTCGAAGCAAAACTGGCCTCAGGAGCAGGCAACGGGTTAGTCTTGATCTGCCATCCCTGCATTCGGCATGACCAAAGCACGGGCAGTCTTATCACAGCCCAGATGATGAATTGAAGCCATACACCGAGCCCTACAGCTCAAGACGCCCAAGTTGAGGACCAATGCTAGTCATTCTTGTGCGACGAAGGCTGGATTGATTGCCACAGTCATGCCAATGATTGCAGCTCCGAATTCTCTGGCTAAGAAATGCACCACTTCCAGCCAGGGTCAACACTTTTTGAGCCAACCACGTCCAAAACTTCGGTCATTTGGAGCCTGATGGAATTCCGCAGTGCATCGCAGCCATCATTTGTCCGAACCATTCCGTCTTCCGAGGGATCCAATTCTGCAATGATGTTAACCCTCGCAAGGTACCGGCCAGCAATTGTTTCCGGTTCGTCTTCATCACAAGGCCAATCAGGTAGAGGATCCGTCGGTAATACCAGCGCGCCCACTGTCCGGGAATGACTGAAATGGAATGGAGACAGGAGCAGAACACATCTGCCGCTCCAAAGGTGCTGTATTTCTAGCCAGCGCTCAGGGTTTTCGCTCAGAAATTTGAAGCAGAAGTGTCGCTTTCCCGTACTGGGAAGCTCAAATCGAAGCACAACTGCCTCGTCACTTGGCAGAGGGACATTCTCTAGAATCACTGCGTCAATGCCTGCAACGAGAAGCCCAGCACCGGTTGGTGTCGCAACTGCTGCAATGGGGTCGGGCGGTAGGGACGCGGTCTCTGGATTTAGCAGGTTGCTCGGTGCCCAGCGGAATCCATCAACTCTCAAGCGAGGTCCGGCGGCCCAAAGAATGCTGCTCGGAACGGTTTGTTGGCATGACCAGAATGCCTGCATCTTTTCTTCGTCAGGGACCGAGAGAACTGTTTCTAAACCGCGAGCCAGCAATATCGCTGCGCAGATCGCTACGTCAGATTTCCTTGACGTGGATCGGAAACGAAGACTACGCCAGAGGCTCACGATTGGGATGTTCTCTTCCTCCGAGCTCGAGCCTTGCTGGATGTTTCGAAACTGGCGAAAGGAATGATTCGCGGTCACGCCAAAATGGTGAGTTTGTTCGCTTCCGTTGAGGTAAATATCGGTCATTTCCCGCGACAAAGTGTCGTGGGCGGCGACATCGTCTGCAAACTGAAACACCAATTCTTTCGCCAGAGCCGCTTCTTGCATCGTCCACAGCCTGGAGGCCCATTGGCTACAAAATATCCGGCACAACGCCTCAGTGGGGGTAGATGGGAGGTTGATGGAGAGCATATCCTTCGCCAATACTAGCACTTGAGTTGCTGAACGATATACCTCCGCCATGCGTATGATAGCGGTATTTCTCAGTGGCTCCTGGAGTGGCACGCAAAGAGTATCCATCCAGAACAACATGTTCCTGGCACCCGTCAAAGCCGACACGTACCCTTGAATTGCTTGGATCTGGCATCGAGGCAAAGCGTTGGCCCTTGGATTACCCCTGCCATCAGACCACACGTGGCTGATAGCAACGTAAGCCACTCCGGGCTCAAATCGCACAACTTCGATCGCTTCACCCTGAAGCCTGACTAGAGGAAATCCGATACTTCCAAGTGCCGCGGCCAGCTCGCTCCCTTCCACTGTAACGTGTGGACAAATGCACATGGGTTCCGTATGATCGCATCGTTCTCGCTCACACGGGCAAAATGTCGGAACATGCTGAACCTTGTAGGTTCCGTGATCAATATTCGATGCGACACAAACATTATAGTGACAGTTGCTGTGATCTTGCCCCGTGCCAAAGCCAGGCATAAGACTGGCGAAGTAGAGGCCCTGGAGCTCCAAGGTCTCAAACACGCGAGTGAGCATGCTGGGGCACCAGCCGTGATGATCCCGCAGGATTGACTCAAATCGCCGGCACCTGGTCGGCGCAATGCCAATCAAGTCGGCAGAGTCCAGCTGCTTGCGGCAGAAATTCATCCTGTGTTGGTCAAACGCTCTGACAAGAGCCAATAGCGCAAAATGGACGTGGACAGGGGCGATGGCGCTGGCGAACCGATCGTGCAGGAGTTCGAGATCCCGCAGAAGTTCGGCAGCTTCCCGCAGACTATGGTAGAGTCGGTTGGCCCAGACAGAGTCCGACTCCAGTTCTTTACCTTTCTTCATGAACTCAGCAAAGACATTCCGTACGGTGATGTGGTGTGTCGACATTGTACGTCCCTCTGAATCCACCTCCGTCACGCATCGTGAGACCTCATGGCGGAACACGGGCCTCTTCAACGCCTCTTGTAAGATCCCCAACAGTATCCATGTTTGCACGAAAGCTCCGGCCACAGTACCCACGAGCTTGTTTATAGAAACGGGCGGGCCTGGCGGTCGTTCTGAGCTGTAAATGGAATCGGCCCACGGCAACCAGTTGGTGCAAGCGGCGCGGAGGCTACCTTTTCGCAGCGCCGCCACGTTCCAGCCTTGTCGCTGGTCGTAGCCGTGAAAGCCTTGGTGGTCGAATTCGGGGCCGCCAAGGTCGGGTATTACTTCGTGAGCAATAGCATTGTCAGGCAGGGGGATGAAGTCCATTAGGCGTCTCTATTCATTTGAAGGCAGATTCAAGTGCAGAAGTCGATATGACTGATTTGGTGACTTATAGTTAAGAACTCGAGGGATGATTTCCGTGTCCGGCGTTGGTTTACAGGGGAGGGGAGGGCTCCTAAGCCGAATGCGATGTGGCTGAGCAACTTCTGAGCTTCCCCCGAGTCCCATCCAAGGGGGTCGAATCTGACCAGTGAGGCTTCTTCGCTCTGACTACCAATGCATTCGGTCCTAGGGCTGGAAGAAAGCTAGCGACGAAAGGCTGCCGAGACTGAGACATCCTGATAGGCTGCCCTGCGCTTCAGTGGCACCGCTACAAAAGCCCTTACCTCGACTTTTGGTCACTGCTAAGCCTACAGTTGAGCCTCTCCAAAAGTCCCGCCTGCGACAGTTATTAGGCTCTGCATGAGAGTTGACGTGGCAATACTAGCCTGCAAGGAGTTCGTGGCAGGGAGCAGCGCAGAATGACGTGCATAGCACTGCCACGCGAGAAATGAATGTTATAAAAGCCTTGCGTCGCGAGATACTGAACCCTACTATCAACACAGTCTTTGCGTTGACAAATCGACCTGAAAGCCATGATGCTTTGTCAGTATTGCGAGAAACCGATCTCAGCCGCCGTCAAAGCTCTGAAAGGAACTGGTTATGAGGAGAAAATTGAGCTTCCGCTTCAACGTTCACGTTCTAGTATCTTACAGTCAGCTGAAGAAGGATGTTTTATCTGTAGCAGACTGGACTTGGATTCAGAACGGAATATTGAAGATGATTTCTCCTGTGAGGACGACGAGTCGGAATCCGAGATTGACAATTCGTTGGAATTGACAATAAAAACTCGGAAAGAATCAGAAGGTTATTTTATCCTGAACATAAGTCCGAGTGGGGGTCGTGCCTTGGACCTTGTTCTTGCACCAATACCGGCAAATAGCGCAGACACGGACACTTCGATAAAGTCGAAGTCTATCACCAGAGCCGCCTTCTCAACACCGAGAACACTTGAGCTGTGCTGTGGCTGGTTTCGGGCCTGCTCCGAGTCTCATACTAAGTGCCGCGAACTGGCACGCAAACCACAAACCTTTACGCCGCACAGACTGGTTGAAATATTCGCAGAGGGTGATGGAAAGTCGTTCAGCTGGAGGATTGTTCACCCCACTGACACTGAAAGTGCCACCTACGTAACACTGAGCCATTGTTGGGGGAAGTCCCAGCGTACATGCCTGACGAGGAGTAACCGCTGTACGTTTGCAGAATGGGTTTCGTTTTCCGACCTCCCAAAAACCTATCAGGATGCCTTTCTTATCGCCTTTTCGCTGGGAGTTCGTTTCATCTGGATCGATTCGCTCTGTATCGTCCAAGACGATGACGAAGACTGGACAGCTCAGGCTTCGATGATGGGACAGGTCTATCAAGGTGCCTGCTGCAACATCGCTGCGACATGGGCAAAAAACGGGGATGGCGGCTGCTTTATTCAGACAAGAACGCCCACTTTGATTACGCTGGATCTCGAACCTAGCCAGCCTACACCATATGAGGTTTTTCTTTGGACATTCTACTACGAGGAACTTGTGGAAGCTCCACTCAATCAACGCGGTTGGGTTGTTCAAGAGCGATACCTAGCAAGGAAGCAGTTGAGCTTTACTGAGAGTGGTGCATATTGGGAATGTCACGAGCTTGTCGCCTCTGAACGATTCCCTACTGGCATCCCCAGTGACTTGACAGACTTTTCACCCTATGATCGATCCCGGCCACCCACTGGGAAGCCCACATTGGATCTCAGCAGGCCAAGCGCTGTCCGCGAAGCCTGGGCCGTACTAGTGGAGTCCTACTCGGCTTGTCGGCTTACTTTCGTGTCTGATAAAATGGTGGCACTTGCGGGCTTAGCAGAAGCCGTGAAGGAGGCTACAGGAGATTTGTACCTTGCCGGCATGTGGAAGAACGATCTCGAAAGCCAAGTTAGTCATGGAAGGTCTAGCGCTATTCGCTCGAGCTTTGCGAAGGGACGGTTCTGCTTCCAGGAATGAAGCCGTGGATTGGATGTTTCAACTTACCAATCTCGACGAGAGTACTCGACAATGTATGGTGGAAGGCGTCCCAGTGGAAATCATGTGGGACGAGAACCTGCCCTATCGTGGGGCAAACCCTGAAAGATGGGCAAGTTTTATCAAAGAGCGCGAATCCAACTTTCTATGCATGCTGGTGTCTTTGCAGGATGGTTTGATTCTACGAAGGCTGTCCGACGCAACAGATGATGATACATATGTTAGAATGGGTAAATTCTTCGATTGGAATCACAAATTCTTCGACGTCATGTGCGCAAGGTTCAACATTCCACCCGAAGAACTTCTTGACGAAGGCATAGATCTAAGCGATGTTAGGTTGACAGATGCTGTCCACCGCGTGACTGTTGTTTAGCAACAGAAGGGAGCTCTGGGAAGGAGTCAATAGAACCAGTGAACTGTGAACACCTTCTCCTATCCAGCCGAGCACATGCACACGTGCATGGCTCCTGAGCATCCATCATTAAGCTGACTTGATAGATGTATCCTATAACGACAAGATATTCATAAATCAAGCAAAGGCCGTTAAGGAGAAACTACCAGCTCAGTCAGCCTGTTGACTCAAACTTACAGCACAGCTGAGCTTCCAAGCCAACGGTGAGCGTGGATGAGCCACTCTCTGAGTCTTAATTGAGGCATCAACCAGAGTCTCAGCGAGCAATCCCCTGAGCATGGTTGGCATGGTGCTAACGTCAACGTACTCCGCACAGGTAAATATACTGCTGCTGAGCGCTCTGTAGAGTCGGTAACCACTATCAGCCGCCTGGGCTTCCGACACCACCTAATCCGCCACTGATGAAGACGACGAGGACGGCCGCATACGCTGCACAAGCTCCAAATATCTCAGCTCTCCGCGCGTTTGTCAAGAAGCCAACGCATAAAGCGAAGACCGCGGTGTATCCGACAATAAAACCAAGCCGTTTCGTGTTACTCTCAACGTAGTAGAGATTAAACATGGCTCCGAAAAGTAGTAGTGCTGCGAGGACAATATATATAATGGCGACACAGATGTGGAGCCGGCGTTCGGAGTAATACGATAGTGGGTCATCGATATTGGAGCCCTGCCCTTGCTTCTGCTGCTCAATATCAAACTTTCGTATGTTTTTCTACGTCACCTGATTAGCATTCCGCGATCAATCTGGGCTTCAGCTACTGACGGCAAAAAGTACAGGAAACGTATTCTGCAAGAATCTGGTCAGTCGATCGTCATCTGTGACCACCCTGAGGGATACGAGGTCGTTCGCGTCGTCAAAGATGGTTGTGTTCCGTCCATCGAGTGCTGGAATGCCAGGCGTCAACGTGCTGGCGGCATTATTGAAACATTTTCGAATAGCCTCAAGGGTTCTGCGAGGCGGTCTTTCAATGGCTCTGAGTTTGTACCCCAACACGAGCATCTCTTCTTGACGGTGTCAGTTTCCAAGATTCCCAGCTAGAGGAACGACATACGGTATTCTCTAATCATGTACCTCAGCCTCAGGACCAGATCAATTCTCTCTTGGATCTGTGAACGACTTGGCTGATCGACATCGTGCTTGACACTCATCCCCTTCCAGTCTCTCAAATCCGCTTTGACATTCAACGGAGCCTGGATATGCGCAATGTCCAACTCTTCAAGGCGCTTTTCTATCTCGAGGAGCTCGCTCTGGAGATATAAGAGATTCCGAACTCCAAGCTCGTCGAAGCGGCGAAAGATGCATGGACTTCGGTCTTTGTCGCGAATCATGAACCGCGCCAAACCGCGGTAACCATCTATGTGGCTCATGGCGCCGCGTCTATGCTGGATGATGGTTTCTTTGATAAAGGGTAAGATACAGTCCGATTCTATTGATGACCGCAAATTTCAGGCAGTCGATAGGCGAATAGTCACATGAACAAAAACCAGGGACATGCACTACCATTGGTTGTTGTCATCACCCCGCAGATAGCAAGGCAGAATCGGGCGTCAACCTGCCCCTCCTGCTTTCTGATCATCTTAAAAACAAGTCTTCGAGCACGTCGGAGGGTTAAATGTGACTCCAGGAAGCCCCCGAGATATTCCACCATCATCTGTCGCAGTGAGGTCGCAAATGCCTTCGACCGTCTCCGCAGACGAGGAGCTATTGACTGGTGATCAGGTGTATCAGTATCTCCTCCCTCGGTCTCCAGGCTTGGTGCCAGTTAAAATTTCGTTTGAGGCTGAGGACGATTCCTTCTTTGCAAACAGGCCTTCGACGGCTGAAACAGACTTCCACGAGCTATCATTTCCAGGACTGCTCCCACTCGTCGACGAACCAACCGTTGAAGACTCGAATGCCTCAGCCCAAAACCAGGACCACTCTCAGATAGGTTCACGACCCGACAGCAACTCCCTCGAGAGTGACGACCTAGAGAACGAAGCCGTCGTGGACAGGGTTCAGAATCCTGATTCAGACTCAACTCTGCAACCTGTTCCTCGACCTCCAGATCAAGAATCAGAAAACAGCACTCGACGGGATATCAGACGATCTAAACTCAAATGGGATGTACCGATAGTCTTGGCAGGATCTGAAGTTCTCGCCTGTCCTGACACCGGTTCCGAGCAAAACATCTTGTCGAAAGAAATCGCGACGCAGCTTGGGATCTTGGACCTCGTAGACTCGAGCCGCTCGGGCAGGTTCGTTTTGGGTAACGGCAGAGATGTCCAGTCTCTCGGGGCCGTTGACATGGAGCTCTACTTCTCCCGAGAGCCGCAGGGGTTTCTCAAATGCATGTTCCATGTGTTTGAGAGCTTGATACGTCCCGCCATTCTCGGCGGGGTCTTTCTGAGACGTACCGAGACTCTGACCAAGCACCGCCAAAGCCGTCTGCGCCAGCGACTTGTACAGAGTTCAACTCGGTTGCAGGTGATGCACCTTGGTGCCGCCAGAGAAAGGTTCAGATGCTATGTGGACGGCAGCTTGGTGGCTGCACACGCCGACACTGGCTCAGAAATGGATGTCGTGTCCAGAGAGTTCGTTCGAAAATCTTCCCAGCGCCCAAGGGCTCTGCAGGATCCCCTACCCGTGGAATTCGCAGATGGGAGCATCGGTTGGATATCCCATCAGATATTCACCAGGTTCTCCGCTAACCTGGAACGACCCAAATCTGAGTGGGCCGGGAAATGGTTCTATGTGCTGGACGATCTTCCCTGCGAGATACTCCTAGGAGAGGAGACTCTCGACCACCTGGACGCCTTTAATCGAGAGACGTCGTTTGCGATGGAAGTCTTGGACGCGGATGGCATTGAGCTTTGTACCATATTCTGGGCCAGCCATCTGGAGCACAAAATGGCCAACGTGTTGGGATTCAACTGGAAAGGCCGAACGACGAAGAGAAAGAATGACACAGACGGTAAGACTATGCCAGAATGACCCGTCTTTTCTCCAACTTATCTCGTCACAGAAGCAGCAAATCGGGTTGCGGAGGTGTCACTGGCGTTTGACGATCCTCTTCTCGCCGATGTCGATCCTAAATTTCGCCAATGGGTAGGGGAAATGCTCTCTGGAAAAGAAGTGCGATCAGATCAATTGTCCTGTAAGCTGCCTCTCTTTTTGCCCGATACTTCTACTGAAAAGGCTGCGTAGTGCCGCACTCTATCGACTCGACTTTACTCAACGCCTTGGATGGATGGGAGATGAACCGACGCAGCCAGACGAAACATCAAAGTGGAAGCACGGAACAAGTGCTAGAAGAACAGCGTCAACTCGTATTCGATTCTTCGCGGGAGACTGTCCTGCTCGGTCTGCGACGCGCAGCGCTGCCTCCCCTCGACGAGGCTATCAGTCTACTATCATCTAGTTTTCTACCCTCGCCCCATTCTCACCCTGCTACTCCGCCTCCGACTACCGAATCAGGTCCCTCTGGGTCCCACAGTCTCCATCCCGACACCGAGAACGGCGTACGCACCCACCCTCACAGGTGTCCCATCGAAGGATGCCTTGCTCCTCCATTCCAGACCAGCTACCTCCTGAATTGCCACATGAATGTTCACGTTCCGGGGAGTGTTCATTTCTGTCCGGTAAACGGATGCCCACGAGGTCCTGGTGGTATGGGATTTAAGAGAAAGAACGAATGTGACAGGTTGGTATCGTAACCCAAAGACTCAGGTTGCAATATTGACGGATAAATACTAGACACCAGCTGGTCCACCTTTCGCCCGGCTACGTTTGTCCTTTCTGTCCGCCACAGCAACAACAACAACAGAAATATCCGAGACCTGATAATTTGCAAAGGCATGTCAGGTTGCACCACCCTGATATCGCTCCAGACAACCCTCCTCTCCGAAGCGTTCTGAATCGGGGTATAGACAGAGTTCCCTGATGACGAACACCGAGATTGTCACAGTGCGGAGACGGAGATTGTAGTCTACATAATTTCCAGGGATCCAGAATGTGGTGAAAAGACGTTTACTCACTCTTGGAATCGGGGTCTGGCTTCTAGCGTTCAATTGCAGATTAACACAAGGCGTGCATGAAAGTTGGAGTTTAGAAATACTGCGGTTTCTGTTGAGCGAGAAGACAAATCCCCGGACTTCAATCGCCCGCGGACTTGAGAGTTTGGCTGCGCAGTCTCGATAGCGGGAGTGTTGGTGGCTTGTCAATCCTGATGACCCTTAAACGCCTCATACAGAAGGAAAGAGAGAAGGATAGGAGAACGGGCCTTATTCGAGTTAGCCAGGACGCCGAATGGATGCCATCGTCCAAATTTGATAGAAGGTGGCTCGGTGAACCAAGGGCGGCGATGAGGTCTCAGGGAGCATTCCGGGAGCGTTGGGAACAATTTTTATTTGCGCGAGCCTACCACGAGTGCCCAAGCAGATAAATAGCAACTACCCGCGCAGTCTTCCGATCGATTCATGTCGTTGAAGCAATACAGAGACACGAATGTCAAATTCTCCGGTCAGGGAATGAATTGTCGTGGTGCTATGGAGAAGAGTCGGAAGAGAAGAGGACAAAAAGTCTGGAAGAAGACTAACCGAAGACGCAAGGTCGACCTATGAGACTCGACGGAAGGCGAAAAAGCCTCCGATTTTGTGCATCTACTTGTCTGCTTGTTATACTTTTACCAACCAGAGCGCCGTCTCCGTGCCGTGCCAGTAAAAGAGGGGAAAAAATAAGAAAATTAAATACCCGGATGTTCTATTGGCACCAGGATCTCGTGTCCTTTTCATTTGTGGGTTTTCGGGTTGGCCTTTTTTTCCTTTGTATCCGACCGTGCCGGCGGACATCCGGGTGCTGGGTTTCTTCGCTTTCCTGCTTCTCCGGCTTGAGGGAGAGCCACTATGGTTGACATGTGCGCGCGAGGTGAAAATGCGGCCAAGGAGAATGATTAGAAAAATTGGCAGGGACAACAGGACGGCCGAGGGCAGGACAGCACAGTCGGCCAGATCATGAGGCCGGACATCGTGGCTGTGAATCACACGGAGCCGCAGCGGGACTGGCGGGATGATGAAGGAAGGGCAGGAAAGCGCGGGATTTAAAAGGGCCACAGATCGGAGTGCCTAGGGTAGGGCGGCACGGCAGAGTGACGTCCCTCGCATGGAAGACAGACGTACAGTACGATTCAGAGGCGCCGTGAAGTGTCGCGATGCATAAATAGACGTGTGCATATGGGTAAGAGGGACATGGCGGATAAGGTCTAGCGACGAGTAGGTAATGCTTAATTACTCGCTCGCTAGATACACAAGTCCTTGATATGTACCTGTACGCAAATGACTAGCTACATGTAGGCTCCGAGGCATCTACCTAACTTAATGGGAACCAGACGGCTACGCAGAGGGGGCTAGACCCTACTCTTACCGAGAGAACTGGCAGGGTGGATGAGCTGCTGACTGTGCGCCTGGAAGAGAGCGAGAGACCCCGACAAAGTCTCTTGCGTAATCTCCAGCCCACAATGCCCTTTTCCCGCCATGGGCAAAGGTCGTGGGAATGGTGGGAATGTGGGTGATTGCCCCCCCTATCTGGCCCGGATTGCTTATGCTCAGGCCGGATGGCTAGTAATACGTGGGCTGAGGGTGATGCTGATTGCGAGTGGGTATCTTACAGTTAGCCCCAGCCCCGAGAATTGCATCATCCTAGGGGGGCTCCCCAAAAGAGGCGGGCGACGTTCGTGCGTTATTGTGCCATTCTGACCGTAGTAGACAGTTGGATACACTGTGCTAGTAGTCGGCACAGTGTTTTGTTATGTATGGTATTGTTGGCAGTATATATGTACAAAGAGGTGGGAAGGAAAAGGTGGTAAAACAACACAGCTAATGCTCCATCCATAAACCTGTGGGTTACAAAAAGGAGCCTAGAACCAAACGCCTTGTGGGAATATATCATGCAAGGCACCTTGCCTTTCTGGTATCGTAAATGCGGGTTTCATAAAAAGGACATGATTCGTTTTGCACCTAAGCAGCAATCACTTCATGGTTCAAGTAAAAGCAGGCAGAATCAGTGCCCCAAGAGATTCTGCCAGCCAATCCGCTCGTACATGACCACGGCCAGACAGCTCGCCACCACGGCCTTGAGAGGGATTCTCTCGTCGGCCCTAGCTGTGCTCCCATACCCATGGCCGTGTCCGTGGCCGTGTCGATGTCCATGGCCCTGCTCGTATCCTTCATTCTCGTTACTATCCCCAAGGTTGCCTCCGCTTGGCCCTCCAGCAACGTTGGCCAAGAACACCGTCAAGGCGCCCAAGACCTGGTGATCGCGCCTCTGCTTGTACACGGCCACAAGCGTGCCCTGGGAGTCCTCCAGCAGAAGGTTCCCATTAGCCGGGTCAAAGCCGTCGTCCACGGCGGGCATGGAGAGGACCTGGCTATTGTGGCTCGGGGGCGAGTGCCATTTATAGTTCCGCGACGACGGAGACCTGCTCAAGATGTACTCGCGCTTCCAACCATGGCGGGTAATGGTATAGTGGGAGCGGATGTCGTGACTCGCGTTCTGGGGTTCTTGCGTGGCCGAGGGAGAGTAGTGCATCTCCGGCGTGATGTTGTAGAGGGTAAGTGAGATGGACATACGAGTAAACCCTTGCCAGCCCTGGTACTTTATCTCTGCCAGAGGGTATTGTTCGTCCCTCTTGGAACCATCGAAGCTCTTGCTGGACCTGGGTTCCACAGGGACTTCGACAGGGTCTGCGCTGGGATTGGCGTCGAGATGGCCGAGGGTCTCGTCGGGCTGCGTTGGTGGGAGTCCAGTCACTTCGCTTCCCGTCTGGGCGACATCCCGGCCTCGCAGCCACTTGTGCTGGGGGTGCTGCTGATGGGCAGTGCCCGGGAAGATCTCAAATGAAGGCGGAAGCACAAACTTCTGCTTCCACCACTTCATGTTACTGGTCACAAAGACTGGTTCATGGCGGGAACTAGGTAGCGTCGAAAGGTCGGTGAGATGGCCCGTGTGGACAATCCCGGCATCGACATCGACGACGCTTAGCTGGAGGTTCTGCGGGCTAACCAGTCCCAAGGTCGTGCTTTTGAGGATCTCGAATCGGCGGATGGGGCCGTGCCACTCGTGCTGGAATTGTTGGTGTTCATCGGATTTGAAGAGTTGCTGCTGTTGCTGCCTGTCGACCGAGTCGAGCTTTCGCTGCTCTGACTCGCTGAACGCTCGGCGATGGTCGGTCGTGCGTGGCCTAGCCATAGACAGTCGTGGAGGGGATCGGGCTCGAACGTGTTCGGCGGCCGCTGGGGTTCCTGTTTCGATTTTCGCTTCTTGGCCAATTTCTTCTCCTTGGGATGGCACGGACAGCCCCCAGGGTAGTAGATCTCACGAAGAGTGATGGTCGTGTAGCGTCTTCGGCCATTGACGACGGTGTTAGCCTCTTCCTCGGGGAACAACGCATGATAGGAAGGGAGCACGTCGGCGTCAGCCATTTTGGGAGGGTGCGCGCGCGAGGCTGAATTGACCCCTTTAAGTATCTCGTCGAAAGCTGGGGAAGCAAAGGATATATCAAGGAGGGGGGAAGTAGTTCTTGAGAACTCTGGGGCTGACTGAGAAATATAATAGCAACGTGACCAGGACTGACCTTTACAATATCAAGGGCGTCAAGGGAAATCCACCGTCTCCGTCTCCGTCTCCCCCTGCTGCTGTAATAATTGTGGATAAACGTGCAAAAAAGGGGTCCCGGTGTTTTGGTAGCCGGAACGTTGATGGTTGGTTCGCCCGCTCGGATGCAGACGGAAGGCTGAGCGCGCCTGGACACGAAATGCTCAGACCTGCGAAAGCTGCCCAGCCCGTGAGCTGGTGGCTGAGATGTTTGCTGATGTGGAGTGCTGCGTCAGCGTTAGACGTCTGCTGCTCCTTGGACTCGTTTGGGAAGTGGTGCGTCAGAAAGTCGGGGCCAGTGAGGCGGCCTGGAAACGCTTCGTGTGTTGCCTTAGCACCGTGCTGCAGGTTTGTTTGGCTCGCGAGGATTGTGAACTGGCACAAATTGCGGTGAGGTTATGTAAGATGGTCGACGCTGAGACATGCATATAACAAAGCAGTTCAGAGTGCTTGCAGCCCGAAAACCAAGTCGAGCCAGCAACACTCCGGTTTTATTTATATTTATCTATTGCATGCAAAGCACGAGATAGGAATCTGCCTTGCCCTCGAAAGACGCCTCGAAAGATGCCTTGCACTTCCTGGGACAAAATCACGCGATTGCCGAGCGTCGGAGCATTTTAGTGTACTGAATGAGGTACAATGCAATGTGCGCACCGAAATCTGGGGTATATTTAGACATTCGACCGTCTCATGTTCTGATGAAACTGGCTCCGATTCGCCTTCGCCCAGTCTGATCCCGCGTATCCGTATTCATATGACTTTTTTCGGTGCCAGCCAGTAGCCGAGGCTTCGTGGAATATGCCAGGCACTGAGTGGCAGCTCTCGACCAATGGCGAGCGAGCTTGGGCCAGAGCATACGAGCCTCGTGCACCAGGACCAAGACATGTAATAATGTCGTGGGGTGATCTTTCGGGTGTCTGGACGATGAAAGTCTTGGACGTCGATGATGTTGGCAATGGTGGCAAACATCCACCTCCACAAGATCAACTGATCGTCTTACAGATGAATGATTAGGAGAAAGCCCACATCCGTGAAGAGACTTGTGCGCTTCGTCACTCCGTGACTTCCCAATCATTGCGTTTGAGTCCGCTTTCTCCTTCGCATCTACATCAATCGACATTCAAATTGCGCCGGAATATTTTCACGACCAGTGCAGGGTGGAGTATGTAGCTTAGCACATCCTCTCCGAAACGCCGACACGGCCGCAGGCTTCCGAGTCACTCTACAAGCATAACGGTCTCGTTTCCATACCGGAGCGCTTGCTGCAAACAAACAAATATTCTTTCCCAGCCTTCGACGGGTCGCCGGCTGTCTTTCGAGAAAAAGGATGATGGATCCTGTGGCGGCGTTTTGTTGAAATCTGGCACATCCTTAAAGCATTGCGATTTGTCCTGCAATCATTGCTACAGCACCGCGTGTGTATAGCTAATGCTAGCCCTAGTTTCAGTTCAAGTCACAAACCATTGCTCTTCAGCTTCTCAAAATCTGTTGTCCCCCTCATGGCAGCGATCACGTCGCGAGAAGGGTGCTGGAGGCAAGGATTGTATGAATAGACCGCGAGCCTGTCGGGCAGCCATCTACCAGCACACAACAGAGGCGTATAATCAAGGGCGGTCTTGCGAGGAAATACATAGGTATGCAATGGTTGAAGAGGCGCAAAGGACGCGTCGAAGGAGGCCGACGAGGCGAAAGGTGCATGGACGTAATTCCAGAGCGGCAGGTCTGCCGAGCCAAGGCACGTGGCCAATCAGCGTCGGCCAATTTGTGGAAGCTGCTTGTGACAGCATAATTTTCTGAAGCTCCTTTCTCTTCTGTCACCGACGGCTTCAACTCATCCCCCCACGACGATGCCTTGACTCAGAAGATCTTGAAGCTGTCTCGTCTCCCATCTCAGACTCTTCATTGAGACCGAAGCTCACATCGGCCTCTGTGACGCCCGTGGTGTCCTGGCTAGGTCAACCATGAGACACTCAGCAGCGAGGTTGCTCCTTAGAGCATCGCGGCCTCGTCTACCAGCTCATCCGTCGCCAATCCAACCTCGAATATCTAATCTCCCAGTCCGTAGACATGCTTCCACCTCTGAAGAACGGCCGAACTTTACGTCTCGACTGGTTGATGTTCTCTACGGCGCCACTCTTGTTTTCGGCCTTGGCATCGTCTACTTCTATGTCACCGATACTCGAGCAAGCATTCATCGTTACGTGGTCATCCCCGCCCTGAGACTGGTGTATAGGGATCCTGAAGAGGCACACCACGTCAGCAATGGAATTCTCAAATCACTTTGGGACTTTGGCCTCCACCCGCGGGAACGGGGTGACCCCGACCAGAAGCACGATCTCGAAGTTGAGGTCTTTGGGCAGCGCCTCCGGAATCCAATCGCTACTTCTGCAGGTATAGACAAGCATGCCGACATCCCAGATGTGCTTTTTGACATCGGCCCCGCAATCATCGAGATCGGTGGAACGACCCCCCTGCCACAAGAGGGCAACGCAAAGCCTCGCGTGTTCCGTCTAACATCACAACAAGCGATGATCAACAGATACGGTCTTAATTCTGAGGGTGCCGATCATGTGGCCATGAGACTGCGAAACAGAGTGAGAAGGTTTGCACACTCCCTTGGCCTCGGTGACGATGAGATCGCAGAAAAGGCTGTCCTTGATGGTATCGCAGGCGTCCCTCCGGGAAGTTTGATCCCGGGCAAGTTGCTTGCTGTCAACATTGCCAAGAACAAGTTCACTCCGGAGGATGATGTCGAGGCCGTCACTAACGATTACGTTTATTGTGTCGACAAGCTTGGACCCTATGCTGATATCCTAGTCGTCAACGTGTCCAGCCCTAACACCCCTGGTCTTCGCTCATTACAACAGTCCGACAAGCTGCGGACGATCTTAAGTGGCGTGGTAAATGCAGCAAGGTCTGTAGAGAGGCGAACGCGGCCCTATGTGATGGTGAAAGTGAGCCCGGACGAGGATTCAGAGTCGGAAATTGCAGGAATATGCGATGCAGTCTGGGCTGCTGGTGTAGATGGAGTCATCGTGGGGAACACCACGAACCGCCGACCCGAGCCACTTGCTCACTTGAAAAACTTGTCCCCAACCGAGGAACAAAATATGCTTGAAAAGGGAGGGTTTTCTGGACCTCATCTCTTTGAGAGAACGGTTGATTTGGTGAAAAAATACAGGAAATTGTTGGTAGAGAAGCCTGCGTCGATCGATACCTCAAACACTCCGACCACAAGGAAAGGGGCGCTGGAAGCTGAAGCAGATCGGATTAAAGCGGCTCTGGCACCCAACGCCGAAGAATCCAGCCCTGCTGGCACACCTGTTCCAGGCTCAGATAAAATCACTGCGTCTGTTGACACTGGCGTAGTGCCAATCAGCGGCATGCTTGAACAGAATGCTGCGGACAAACAACCTCTCATCAGCCTTCCAGACGAACGCCAATATGACAAGCCACAGCCAGAAACAGAAAATCCCGAGGTCGAAGAAGCACCCGCGCTCGATCTAGAATCACGTTCGGCGGAAGAGAAGAAACAACTGCGGTCAATTCAAGCGGCCATAGAGCGACTTCCTCCTCGGGCACAGCGTGACGCCCTCGATCGTCTCGAGTCTGGTCCAGCCCATTTGGAATCCATTGATCAGCCCAAGGTTATATTTGCGACCGGAGGAATCACCAACGGCAAACAAGCTCTCGAGGTTCTCAATGCGGGCGCCAACGTGGCCATGGTTTACACTGCCCTGGTATACGGAGGCATTGGTACGATATCACGAATCAAGGATGAAATGCGAAAAGAAATCAAACGGCAGGACCAAGAAAAGCGCTCAAATGCTCAAAATTAGACTGATGGTGTTGGGCACTATCTTGGCCGAGTGAGTTCGAAAGTGATCAAATTGACGGCCGTGCCGTTCTCTTGAATCAGCTCCTCGGCGACCCGGCGAAAACCACATTTGGCCAATATCTTGGCACTCGCAATGTTATTGCCGTCTATATCTGCTCTCAAGACCTCCGGTACCATTACAACGCAGTCATCAGTCCCGGTTTCCCCCTCTGCCTCCTCGACCGTTACATCTTTCCGGGGCAACTCCCACCATGCTTGGAGCCACCGCCGAAGCGCTTCTGTGGCATACCCTTTACCCCAAGAGTCGGTGCGCAACATGTAACCACACTCGGGTGGTTCTGCGATATGACAGCCTAACACACCGATGGGCTTGCCGGGACTCGCGAGCTCCTCAATGGCAAAATTGAAAGTGGTGGCGTCGTTTGGCGGAAGGAACCTGTTCATCCAGACTTGTGTGGCCTCCTTGTCAACGTCGACTTTCCCGGTAGAGGTCCACTTCATGACTTCAATCTCTGAGCGAAGGGCATGGAAGTCTTCCAGATCCGATTGTTGGATGGGTCGAAGGAGCAGGCGAGCAGTGGTCATGGGGGATGGTGGGACGGGAAATTCTGGACGCGTAGTTTTCTTCATCTTCTACAGTCTCGAGGGAGTTGAGATCGGAACAAAAGGTGGCAGGATACAACGAATAAAATGCACAGTAACTATTAAATCGTCAAAATACCTATCTGCTTCGTCTGCCTCCTCAGGGAGAGCGATTGAGGAGCTTGATTGTGACTCAGCGACTGTAAATGCAACGCAGCTCGACAGACACCTGAACTGTGACCAATGAGAGCATACCTTGGCATTCGGCAAAGTTGCCTATCCACCGATAAGCGATAAGCGAATTTCGAGTTGCGAATTTTTGTTCCCGCCCGCATTCGCATTTGCGCTTCTACAATTGCCACGACGTCTTTCTTCTCTCCCGTTGCCGCCCTGGACGCTGACCGGCAAGATGAAGACCACCTGGAAAGATATTGCGCCGGTCCCGACTTCCCAAGAATTCATAGACATTGTTCTCAGCCGGACACAGCGCCGGCTGCCTACCCAGATTCGTGCCGGCTTCAAAATTAGCAGAATTAGAGGTTAAAACCCTGCCCGTGTTGAAAAAGAGAGCATGGCTGAGACAAATTTACAGGATTTTATACAAGAAAAGTCAAGTTCACATCCGAGACATTCTGCGAAAAGCTGCAAGCCATCCTCGAAGGCTTTCCTCGACTCCAAGATATTCATCCCTTCCACAAAGACCTCCTCAATACCCTCTACGATGCAGACCATTTCAGAATTGCCTTGGGCACGCTGTCAACTGCCAAACGACTGATAGAGACAGTGTCTCGGGATTACGTTCGGCTCCTCAAGTACGCGCAGTCATTGTTCCAATGCAAATCTCTCAAGCGGGCGGCCCTCGGTCGGATGGCCACAATCTGCAAAAGACTGAAAGACCCTCTCGTGTATCTGGAGCAGGTGCGACAGCATCTGGGGCGTCTACCGAGCATAGATCCCAACACCCGAACGCTTCTCATCTGTGGTTATCCGAATGTGGGGAAGTCCAGCTTTTTAAAATCAATCACTCGAGCCGATGTCGATGTTCAGCCCTACGCTTTCACGACCAAATCGCTCTTTGTTGGTCATTTTGACTATAAATATCTCAGATTTCAAGCCATTGACACCCCCGGTATCCTGGATCACCCATTGGAAGAGATGAACACCATCGAAATGCAATCCATTACCGCAATTGCACATTTGAGATCTGCGATTCTGTACTTTATGGATCTGTCAGAGCAATGTGGCTACTCAGTCTCGGCGCAGATGGCGCTGTTCAACTCAATCAAACCCCTCTTCGCCAACAAACTTGTTTTTATCGTGGTGAACAAGACCGATGTCATGAAGCCAGAGGACTTGGACTCCGAGACACAACAACAATTGAAGGATTTGTTGACTCAAAACTCCAACACGGAACTTCTCCAATTGTCATGCGTCACAAACGACGGAGTTCAGGAGGTGAAGAACACGGTTTGCGATCGATTGATTGCAGATCGGGTTGCGGCAAAACTAAAGGCTGGGCAATCTGCACAATCTGCCACCGCTGATGCACCAACAGGCCGCCTCGGCGATCTTCTCGCCCGCATCCATGTGGCCAGGCCCTTGGAAGGTTCCGTGAGCGAGACCTACATCCCAGAAGCGGTCAGAAACGGAACCCACAAAAAATATGACCGATCAGATCCGGAGAGAAGGAAGCTGGAGCGCGACATCGAAGAGGAAAATGGAGGTGCAGGGGTATACAACATTGATCTGAAGAAGTTCTACGATCTCGCCACCCCGGAGTGGAACCACGATAAAATTCCCGAGTTCTTCAACGGCAAGAACATTGCCGACTACGTCGATCCTGACATTGAGCAGAGGCTTGCGGAGCTGGAAGCTGAGGAGGAGAAGCTGACCGCAGAAGGGTTCTATGACGAGAGCGACAGTATGGAAGATGAAGATGACGCCGAAATCCGCATGAAAGCAGATTTAATCCGGAACAAGAAGACGCTGATGATGAATGAGGCTCGCATGAAGAAGAGCTTGAAGAACAAAGCTCAAATACCGCGGGCCAAGAAAACGAGGACGGTGGGCCAGATGGAGAAGCACTTCGGCTCAATCGGCCTGGACGCATCGGCCCCTGCTGACCGAGCAAGAGCAGAGATCCGTAACGCCAAGCCTGCTTCAGTCGCCGGCGATGAGATGGAACTTGACGAGACAGCCTCTGCGAGACTGGCGAAGTCTCTCTCCCGAGCTCCGAAGACAAACAGGCTCACAGATGGACTGGGCGTGAGTGCCACGGGCGTGACGGACCCTGCGAAGCGAGAAAAGGCACAACGAATGGCGAAACTGAGCCAACGGAAGATGAATCGTATGGCCAGACAGGGCGAGGCTGATCGCCACGAGACGGCTTCGCTACCAGCCCATTTGATCAAGGGCAAGAGGAAGATGGGCAAGACGCGCTCCAGATGATCGAAGGATGGTGAGTTTAGAGATGGTGTTATTGTTTCGGTGTCGACCGTTATGGTTTACGACTCGGCGTTGGTGGATTGTTCAGGGAACCACAAAGCTGGAACGAGGCCTCGGAAGAGACGGTGCACGTTAGAGAGGTTCATAACATCAATCGATGTCTTCGTGCTCCAGAATGATCCCGCATCCTTGGTCACCGAGGACGTTTTCGTTTCAATCCGTCTGGGCTTCTGCTCTGACTCACCTGTGTCGTCGTCCTCGTTGAGCAGATGCAGTCATGTTGAGTCACCTTCCTGTTCTCGGTCCTTTTAGCGCCCGTCTGGACGATAGAGGTATGCTTGACTCTTGGGACATTAGGACAACTCCAGCTGGAATTCTTCTGCCCTGTGACATACCAACCTGGCCTTCGGTGTCGGGCATAATGCGATATCTCTTCCCATTGCTACGTCCGAGGCAGTAGTTCCTCGCATAGGAACGAGGATCACAGTACTACTCAACAGAGTACTAGGTGTTGTTGAGCGTAGATGTGTTTGTCATCACCACTATGCACCTGGTGCACCATGAAATGCACCATGAAGGCGACTCGGAGAATGATTCGGATTGATGCCGAGTTGCTTGACTCATCCCCTCATCCCTTGGCACTTCATCTGTAATCAGCTTCTCGCCTGAAGCCGAAACTCTGGCCCTTTCTTTTCTTCCTCCAGGGATGGCGCAATCTGCGGTCGCTCCCTAGCATCCTTTCAGCTGCTCCTCCGCGCAACCTTCAGCCCAGACAATGCAGGTCGGTGTTCGCCAACCCCGGGCCACCCAACTGCCATCGCCCACAAGACGAGGCGTCCCAAAGACCTCCCGTCCCTGCAAGCCCTCTCGCTCCCCAACCTGAGCACCCTGTGCCACGGGAATGTTGTTGTTCCTGCGCCGCTTTGTACAATTATTAAGCCGGTCGAAACCCCGCCAGGCGACACTGCGACTGTGATTAGTGGGCACCAACCAAGCAGTGTCCCCCACGTCAGCCTTGTGCTTGTGGCATGATGAGGGATGGCGAGCACGGACACCGGACGGAGCAAACTGCTACCTCCAAGCAAAACCATAACCCATTGTTTCTATGGATGGCCTCAGAAGTCCAAAGTATATTTAAGTGCAGGAGTCATACCACACATGCATGAGGAGCAGAACCAGAGTGGATATCGAGGGATTCGCACAGACAAACCTGAAAGGCTTTGAGAAGACGTCGATTCCACAATCAAACGCTCGATTTGGCATTTGAACATAAATTGCTTGCATCGCCTCCTCTGCGCCCCGTCAATCCATCCTCATCCACCGAACACGTACAACCCATCAAAATGGTTCCAAAGACCCAGAAAGCTCTCGTCGTCACCGAGGTCGGCAAGCCTCTGGTCCTCGTCACAGATCATCCTGTCCCCCAACCGGGCTCAGACCAGGTCCTGATCCGCGTCACGGTCGCCGGGCCAAACCCGCACGACCAGAAAGCCCGTGACCACGGCCTCTTCATCGCCCAGTCTCTGCCCGCCATCCTCACGAACGACATTGTGGGCGAAGTCGTGGCCCTCGGACCGAATGCCACAAAGTACGCCGTCGGCGACCACGTCGTCTCTCACGCCGGGTTCGACAAGGTGTATGCCCAGAACGGGCTGCAAGAGTACGCTGTCGTCGACGTCGACGCCTCGGCCAAGATCCCCAAGGGATTCACCGACGACGACGGCGCCACACTGCCCACCAACGTGATTGCCCCGCTTGTCGCGCTGTTCGATGCTTCAACCCTGGCGATCCCCGCTCCCTGGACCGATGCCGCCTCAAGCTTTGACTACAAGGGGACCACGCTGCTGGTCATGGGTGGCGGGAGCAACTGCGGAAGATTCGGTGTGCAGCTCGCCGCACTGGCTGGGATCGGGCGCATCGTCGTGGTCGGCGGCGACGAGGCCGAGTTGAGATCCTACGGCGCCACAGATATCATTGACCGCCACGCCTCGCCCGAGGAGCTCACCAAGCGCATCCGCGATCTCGTCGGCGACGAATTGCTGTACGCCTACGACGCCATCAACCCGCCCGCGACGCAAACCATCGCGATCAACGCACTCTCGTCCACCAAGAAGGGCAGACTCGCCCGCTTGCTCCCCACCGGACCCGTTGACGAGTCTCAGGTCCACGCGAAAAAGGAAGGCTACGAACTACTCAACACCTTTGGCAGTTCTCAAGCCAAGCCCGACGTTTCTAGGCCGTTCTGGGAGCGTGTCCCGCAGTACCTGCTGGAAGGGAAGTTGAAGCCGAGTGCGTACGAGGTGGTCAAGGGGCTGGACGTGGACAAGGTGAACGAACTCCTGGATCGGTACCGGGACGGGAAGAGGGTGGTGAAGACACACTTCCACGTTTCGGAGTGAAGTCTCGCTACGGGGAGGCCTTGATGTGCAAGAAAGAACCTCTACCAAAAAGTTATCTACGTGAAAATCAAGTGAGAGAATGTTCATTGTTACAGTCACCGTCAGCTTCTGCTTGAAAAAATCGGCCAGACTTGCATCGTGAATTTGATTTTAATGGGCCCTTCACGCTTTCAAGTACGATTGACTAGTTGCTGCCCTAATATCTCGCTCCGAATCTCTCGAAAGGCTGACAGCCTCATTCTGCCTCCGGCATTCCAGAGATAGTCTCAAGTCATCGTCGAGCGAGGCCTTAGCAGCCTGCTGCGTCCCCTATTGGTTTCACCTTCACCAACAGCTCACTACAGACACCACCACGATATCGCACAAACCTCCACTCACCGCCCGGCGTTTAACGATATCGAAATGTTCGTGTTCAAGGCGATCAAGGAGTTCTTGGGACGCCATAATTCCTCCTCTCCTTCCAGTCGAGCGACATCTGAAGAACCCGACAACGCAGTCACCGATGACTCGCCTACAATTGCAAAGGTACGAGATAAGGGCGAGACTGAATTGCACGATATTGCGGCCAAGTTGGATATGTCCATTGCAGCGAATCCGGCGATGAAGAGCCACGACCATCCCTCCGACGACTATTTTCCGCGCATGTACAAACAATTCCGGCATGGCTTCAGCACCTCCAGAGGCTCATGGGACAGCCGTTCTTGGATGGCCTTCGACATGTTCAAATGGTCCGAAATCTACACTGCGGAGCGAGATGCTGGGCTGCTTCCCACAGACCAAGATCACGGTTCGCTCCCGATGCACTGGACACTGTGTATGGCCATGATACTGTACATGGTCCTGCTCGTGACGAGGCAAAGCCTGGACTGTATCATGAAGGACATTCTACGGAGGCTCAAGGACTTTCCACACCTGGCCACCACTCGCCTGCGACTCCAGACACCGGAGATGCGGCAGCTCAGATACGCGGAAAGGCAGACCGTGAGAGGCTCGGAGGCATTTAACCGGTCGCTGGGAAATATGGCGCTTGAGCTTTCGGTTGCGCTGGGGAAGGTCAAAAAGGTACACGGCAATGATGAAGCTGAGGAAGAGGTCAGGCGGATACCAATATGTGAGGTGCTGCGACGCGAAATCCACACAGAACATCCTCAGCTGGAACTCCCAGATCTGACCATGCCAGTGATGGAGGTTTGAGCTGGTCCGTGCGCTGGGAGCCGGCACGATCGAGTGAAGCGTCAGTACACTACCTCGTACACACAAGGCAGTTTTCGGGTGTTAGAAAAGCCACACACAGATGTTTACGCAGTGGGGAGACAAACAGAACACCCCTTGGTGTGTCACTTGACAGACGCGTCGAGGCAGTTACGGTGGGCAGTTGAAAGAACACGGCCCCTTGTTCGGAGTTCAACTGCTTTATCGACGCCTCCAACCACTGCCTTTGACCGCGAATAAAACCTGTCTACTTTCTTCGGTCTACACAATCCCATCAACATGTCTGCAAGTTGCCCCCCAAAACAAAGCCCGCTCTGACAAACCATTGCAACAACGACGCACCAACTCAACTCTTCTCAACATGCCCAGAAAAGCAAAGAAGGAATCTAAAGGCAAGGGACCAGACTGCCACCACACGTATGATCCCATCACCACAATCCCCGTTGACCTCGATGTCGCCATAGACATTCTGGAAGAGGGAGCCACTGTTCTAGGACGCCACCTGTTCAATATCGAACACCATCGCTACGTGGAAGGCTTCTACACCCCGGAATCCTCCAACGAAGCTCGGCCTCTCCATCTACAAGCCGAGCTGGCTATTGAGAGAATCATGGGGACGAGTAATTGGGCAGGTGGCCGCCCGCTGAAGCCCTTGATGGACGCAGTCGCACGCGATTATGAAAGAAAATGGGGACATGGTGGTGTCTACCACGATCTGCTCAGCACCTACCCTGAATGCAGGGACGAGATCGAGAAGAACCTGGACAAACACGACATGGCGAATTATATGGTGCGTGAGATTGAACGTAGCTGTTACCTCGTTCGCAGAGCCGCCGCCCAACCCCCACAGCCAGACCGTAGAACTGTGTATATTCTTGGACAGATTGCAAGCACCTGAATGAATGGCGAGGAGGGCTCTTCACACAGACTCATACGGGAGGACATGGTAGAAGGCACAGCAGGGTGAGTGGCCATCACAATAGTCAGATGTAACATGTGCTCCCCTTCATCGAGGACACTGCAAAAATCAAATAGCAGGCCAGCAAGTACCAAAAAGACATTCCCACCACATGCTCTCCTGGTAGTTCACGAAGCAAGACATCACCAGATCCCTGAGACCGCGCATGTCGCCTCCCGCGCTGAGATCCGCCATTTTGAGATCGAGGTGAGGCAGGTTTCAGCCTCGTTCGAGAACAAACAATGTGAAAAGTTTGGGCCAGGTGAGCAAACAATTTCTTTGGAACAGTGTATTCACTCAGCAGTGTCACGCTGTCACTTGTGACTGGCGCGAGGTGAATCAGATATCCCACAATCATATAAAGGCGACTTCATTCTTTACACTTGCACCTTTCTCTCTCGCTTTCTCTTCTCTCTCAGGTGTTTTCTCTTCTTCGATCATCACAGCAACCTTCTTGAGTCTTGACCTGTTATCATTATCATAAATATCTCACTCGACATCCGTTGTTTCAGCACCGTCCTCGTCCTCGTAAGTAACAGTCTCTGCCTCCTTGAGACTCCCAGCTTACTCCTCACCCAGCTCACACAACCCCGACACACGGCTCACACAAGATGGAAGAAGTCCCCAATAAGTCTCACGGGGTGCTCCCAAAACTGGCTCGCGAGGCTCTACAAAAGATGACCTGTCAAGACCCGTCCCAGCCCGCCTCCGAAGAAGACACGGCCGCCGCCGACATCCTGCACGACTGCAACCTCGTCATCGGGCTCTCCAGCCGGGTGTCGGACTGGAAGGAGAAGAACGCGCAGACGACGCGCGCCCTGCGCGAACTGCGCGAGCTCGGGTCGTACCTGGAGGACGCGCGGTGGGACGGGCTCGAGAAGCCGGACCTGCTGCTCCGCACGGCCTGGGCGCTGCAGCACGGCACCGTCGTCGCCCTCGCGCGCCAGGAGCGGGCCATCGCGAGCGACGTCAACGCCCAGCTCGGGGCATGCAGGATCCTGTTCAAGCGCCGCGGCCAGACCATCCCGGACTTTGTGTCGGACAACGCGCGCTTCATGGCCAAGATCAACAAGACCCACGACATCGGCAGGGAGTGCATGCGCCTGAACTTCCCGCCCGACCAGGAGATGCACGTGTACAAGAACGTGCTGATGATGCTCACCTAGGGGGTTCACCACTTGGTGTGTGCCACGGTCGACAATATGGTGTCGAGTCGACAGCAAGGCGATGTGTGAATCAACTAAAGGAGAACTCTCAGGAACGCACGGGCCTAGATCGCCATCGGTGTCTTTTTCGCCATCTTGGACACAGGGACAGGCAATTGTGGAGACATTCTGGAAAGGGTTACTTCAAACAGAGTGGAGAAGGTGGTTCAAGTCTTGTATGTGATGGATACGTCGATCGTACGGCTCGTGGATGTATTGGATGGCCTGGGCTGAGATTTGAGGGGACACTTCTCAGGGTTGGACAGATATTGTGTGCTCTTCTGCAAAGGAGGAACGAGTCCAAAATGCCTACATAGATTTGGCCATTGTCGATTCCTCGAACTTGGATACAAATGAATTCAGGACAATGTGAGATGAGGCACGACCAGTGCAACTCAGACACGCATGAGACACAGAACCATGCCTTTGTCCCTATTTTTTCCCCTCTATAGTGCCATTCATGATCTTTTATCTTCACTCCTCGATCTGATCTTGCCCTTCACCGGTGCTAGTTGTCACGTACTGTGTTCGTACGTGTGGCTTCCCTGCCTTTCACTCCCTGCCGCCCTCGATCTCTCTCGCTGATTCTCCTCACTGAACTCTCCGGCGCCAGCCAGAATTCCCTTCTTCCACTAACCGCTCGTCTCTGCCTCCATACATTCTCCGCTCGCCTCATCAATCTCCCATTCCGGACCGGTCCCGTCGGTGCTGTCCTACGCCAAAGCAGAGTCTGACCTCATCTCCCTCACTTCTATACGTCTGCACTCGCTCCGCATCTCCCTGGTCTCAAAAATTCTGCGCTTCTGGTTAAAAAACATTGTTGTGGAAGGCTCGGGACAGCGAATCATCAATCAGCGACCTGGACATGGCTGATCTCACCTTGTCAAGCAATGATGGTGCCGAACCTCCAATCGCACAACATAGAGCCGATCGTGGTGAGGCCCCAGCACCTGAGTATACAAGATCAGAGGCATACCAAAGCAAACAGGACGACAAGTCAGATGTCATGAGCAAAGCAGACGACGGAATACAAGAAGAGCAGGAATTGTACGTCTTGCAGAGATTCCACGACGCCGCCAATCGCTTCTCCCTTTCCAGTTCAACTCCAGATGAACCCCGCAATTTTCATCAGGCGAAACGATCTCGCAGCGATGAAGGGGCACAGAACGCATTGTTAGACGAACTTGAGGCCGAAAAATTCTCCCATCTGGACGCATGCGCTAGGGCTGCTGAAGTCATGGGTCCACTGACAGGCGAAACCATTTCTTTCTTGAAGGACCTTCGAAGCCTCAAAAAGACCCTTGAAAACACCTCAAAACTCTCCCAGCCACTGCGGTCCTTTCCATTTCTGACTGAGGAGACCCGGCGCGTCCTGCTCGCACAGTCCATGACGGGCCACCATGAAGATATTCGACTGCTTGGCCAGAGAGCCCGATCTCTCATCAAGGCCGGTGATAGATGCTCCGTGCTTTGCCAGAGCATGTCCAGCCTCCATGTCCGAAACTCTGTGAGCCTTGATACGATTGAAGGCTTCCTCGAAGCACTTGATATGTGCGGGTTATGGTCTGTTGTCAATCGAAGATTGCGCCTCGAAGTCGAAAGCTTTGAGGTCGCGCTAAGAGAATTGGGAGTGCATGAGCATTTTGTCGAGTGAGTCGAAACCGAGCTGGACGGACAGGTTTGAAGGTGGATTTGCACCCTCCGTCAGTGTTGTGGAATTATTCCTGGATGATAGCTTGGGCGAATCTCCGGGGTCCCACGGAGACGGACGACAAGGCGACCAATTTGCCTATCCTGAACAGCTGGGTTGCGTCCAATGATGCAGCGTCTATTCTCCCTTCTGAGACATTCAGAGCGTGAGATGGGGCAATATAAATCTCAAGCTTGAAGGCGTAAGCATATTCAAGATCGGGTGGGAAGGGCCTGTGGAAAGGGGGATCGCATGAGTTGAGGGAAGGAGCTGCTGGAGTAGACTTGAGTCTCGCACTTCATCGCTCTCCGCTTCCTCTACTCAATTGTCTTCCCAGCTTTTTTTTACATATCATCCTTCCAAGAGTATTTGTTTCTGCTGGTATCCTTAGACGGCGCTCAATCGGTGGGTTTCTTTCAACTCTTTCCTTGCATCGGACTAACGCAAACACACTTGTAGTTCGCGGTGAATCAGCTCACTTCAGAATTTCTGCATCAGCAGCATCTGGAACTCGCAATCGCCGCGCGATCGACCGACTTCGCCCTCTTCGACAAGACTTCTAGTCAATCGCTAAGCCTCAGCTCGCACCAAACTCGCTAACGTCCCATCCATCCACTGGAAGCCAACTCGAGTCCCCCGAATCCACAAACCTAACATTGCGGGGAGCTTCAGTTTGGAGGGGACACGAAGTATCAAGTCTGGAGAGCTGGACCTGGTGGACTCCAATGCAGCTGCCGGTTATCCCAGAAGAGTTTGCAGATCGGGAAGAAGATGCAACTTTGATGGATATAGGCAACTGCGTATCGAGCTCGTGGCGCCCATTTCTTGAGAGAATATTGGAACGACCCGTCCCAAAGGGATTCTATGAAGTCGTCCCAGAGCCAGAGCTGAGCACAAAACTCACACACGCGGGGAATCACGCCACGACAATGCAGGCCCCGAGCGAGGTCGAAATGACGCTACGAGATCTTCGGACTTGCGGGCTGCTCACAGGGAAAATCGTAACGGTGGTGTCACAGTTGGAGAAATGGACCGAAGCACATGCTCGGGTCTGGAGCGCCTATAACCTGCTTCACAGAGGCTGTCGCTCAATTGACGCCAGATTAGTCCAACATCTCTCCAGCACATGGTTGGAGCACGACGCCGCAGCTCAAAACCTGCTGGAACAAGTCAAGTCGAAAAGGTGCCGCTGGCTCGAGTTCAACAGCAGTCCAAGCATTGTAGGAGGGTCGCAAGTAACAATCCGAACACCTCATGGAAGTGATCATCCTCCTCGTATGGGTCGATCGCTAGCCAATACATCTGGTGAGTCATCCCTGAGACTGGCCCAACTGAAGAAGGCGTATATGCGAATGGAGGCCCTGGCTTCAAGGGTCAAGAGGAATGTATGTTCGCTATACGCCGCTCAAGCAGGACTGTATGCAGCAATACTGAACAGCAGACCGGACTTTTTCACCGTGGAGGACGCAGGACCGGCTGGTATCGATCTCGAAAGAGCCAAAGCGGAATGGGATGGCAAAAACGAGGCGATCTTCAGGCATCGCGTCGCGAAGATGCTGAGGGAGAGAGACAATGTCCCTGTCCCGATGTGGTCCATTCCGGCAGGGTCTTGATGTATTGGGGGGTCGAGAGGATGTCGTCTAAGCGGTTGGTGTCAATGAATGAACGCATGAATTGGCCCTAGACGGACAGCTCCGGCACGTATGGCTCGGGCAGAGATCTGTATAGCTGCGATTCATCCCCCGTTCCCGTCGTCGTCGTCGGCGGCGGCTTGTCTGGCTAGTAAGAGTGAGAAATGGGGAAGAGCTGAGTTGATAGATGGCGGCTAAAAGCAGGACGTGGCACCTGCTTGATTGGCGGACGGGGTGGAGATATGGATGCTCCCATTTGCTGTCACGCTGTGAGGGGGAGGGGGGATGCGGCCACGGGCACCACGGGGAGGTCACGGAGGGGCCCGCCCAGAGCTGCCAAGCGCAAGGCGGAAAGCGGGAAGCGGGGATTCGCGCATTTGTCTCCGTCGGAGCAAACGAAACTCTGAACTGTGCGCAGCTGCTCGCTTCCACGTTCCAGATTTCCCCCCCAAGGCACATGGCCGCCCATGCAATGACCTGAACCCATGACCAGCCATTGATCCGCTGGATATTGATCTCGTCCTCAACACCTGCGCCTTGCCATTCTGTACCACCTCCCATGCTTGAAGGTCCCAGCTGCGCTCCAGCTGTGCGTCAATGACCGGCCATGGCCGACACAAAGGATCACGCTCAGCAAGCTCCGCCGGAATCAAATCCGTCCCTGAGCCACATTCCCCGTCAACCCTCATGGACCGGCTCGGTCGACGACAATAACATCAACCCATCGCCACTGCACGGTCGCAAGAGGTCTGCCGACCACCTGCCGACGGAACCGCATGTTTCGCGCAAAGGCCGAGCCTGTCTGGCCTGTCGCAAGCTGAAGGTGAAATGCGACAGTCTGGAGCGAGGCGACTCTGGGTGCTCGAGATGTCAGCGCCTGGGTCTGGATTGTATCACCTCGAAGCGGATGAGAGTGAGTCTGGACGATGATGGCGAGAACCCTCACCCTTCAATTGTTCGGCTGGACAGAGCTGTGGAAGACATTCTCTCCCGGTTGAAGATGCCCCCGCTGGAGGCTTACTCTCGCACCCATCCATCCCAGCACCTGCAACCACCGCCACAGCCTATCCCTGCAGAATCCAATGCACAGACTACGCGGGAGAACTCACGCGAGCCCAATCAAGAAGATGCGCACGAAGTCGCTCCCGCGCCCATGGGCAGCTTGTACGAGGTCACTCAGCTCAACACCCTGCGGAGCCGCCTAAAGTATGGCGACCCGGCGCGTCGCAACTCCAAAAGGAACATGGAGAACGACTTGGTCGCCATGGGAGTTATCAGCGTCGAAGAAGCAGAGGAAATGTTTAGCTTGTTCAAGACCACCCTCTCGCGCTACCTGTTCGACGCCACCGTTCACGAGTCTCGCACACTGCTCTCTGTCCGCGAATCCTCGACTCTGTTCTTTACAGCCATCATCACCGTCACGTCGCTCCATATCCCAGGCAAGGAGAAGATCCACGCGTCCGCGCATAAGCACCTCAGAGACCTCATCGCCACTTCTTTCTTCGACCGCTTCCATACCCTTGAGGATATCCGCGCGCTATGTATTGCAGCCTTTTGGCTTCCAGACCTCAGCTGGAAACTTTCCGGACATTGCGTCCGGATGGCGACGGAGTTGAATCTGCATCAAGCCTTCTTCAAAGCCCTCTATTCGCAAAAACAGTCGGCCAGTGACCGCGAACATGCATTCGAGAGGGCCAGACTGTGGTATCTCCTCTATGTCCTCGATCACCATTTCAGCATCGCGTATGGTCGACCACCTGTGACGGCAGAATTGCAAGCCATCAAAGAATACGATGTCTTTCTGAATGCGCCGGAATGCACGCCGTCGGATCGAAGAGTTCTATCACAGGTCACACTGTTCATTATACTGAGTAAAGCGTACAACCACTTTGGCTTGGAGGCCGAGAGATTGATGGATGGCGACGATGTTACGCTTCTCACCCACCAGCGATTTATCGAGGATTTGCATCGGTGGAGATATCAATTCCGGCATGCATTGAACAGGGACACCCATGTGGGCGACTACCCTGCTGTTGGTGAGTCCTTTCCGCCCACTACGCTGTCTATATTTCCCCTGTCTAACCCAGGTCTTTCCCTTCTAGGTGTCGAACTCCACTACAACTTTGCGTCGATGATGCTCAACTCCCTCGCCTTACGAGGTCGTTCCCTCTTCACCATCTCCTCCACAGCAACCCTACCCACGTCCCTGCGACCACTTGCATCGCACGCGATCTCCTCGGCGCACCAAATCCTGATCATCGTCCTTGAAGAACCGTCCATTCGGGACTCGATGGTCGGGGTGCCTCTGTACTTGCACACCGTGATCGCCTTCGCGGTGGTCTTCCTGATCAAGATGTCGAGTCGGTGGACGGGGATAGGCGTGAGCATCGACGCAGAGGCCCAGACGAAACCGCTCATCGAGAAAGTGATTGAGTTGTTCAGGAGCTGCAAGGCTGGCAAGGGGCATATCCTGTACGCGATGGCCGACGGGTTTGAGAGATTGCTGAGGCGCAACCTGGTGGGCAACAACGGCCAGTTTGGAAGGACCGTTGGCGGCGCGGAAAATGGCACCGGCGCGGCAGGGTATGCGTCCCTCGACGCCGCGGCGGCCATGGGTGGTGGTGCGCGACAGAACGGCGGGCGAGACACGCCCTACGCCCAGCAGCATGCGGGCCAAGTGCAGGGTGGCCAACCCTACCAACCCGCGGATCTGTACACCTCGTCGTCCCAGACAAACACGCCCTCCCTCCTCCCGCCGCAACACACCACGACCTCGCCGACTCCGTTCACCCCAACAGGCGGCACGCAACAGCAGCAACAGCAGCAACAGCAACACTCCAATGGAGGAGCCGGGTTCGACCCCTACGCCCTCTCCCCGCACTCCCAGCCCACGTCCACCTCGGCGGGCACCTTTGGCGGCTGGCAGACCGAGGACGACATGCTCTGGAGCATGGGCATGGGTTACGACCTGCTGGCCACGGCCCCGGACGTCAACGCCCACGGCCTGGGCGCCTTTGTCGGGTGGCCTGGCGGAGGCGGCGGGGGCAGTGGCGGCGGCGGCGGGAGCATTGATTCGTACTCGCAGGGGTTGTGAGTCAAAAAGACCTCCTGTCTACGTGTGGATGGATGTATCTACCTTCATACCTTTCTGGTCGCTATATATACGCTGTATCTACGTATAGGTAGCGGGGGGGAGAGGGAACAGTCTTTTCGGTGTGTATGTGTGGTATGACAATGCTGTGCCCATGATCTATCTGGTCAGGCGAGGCTATGTAGGGGTGGAATCTAGTAGGATATGCCAGCGAACGATTAGCGAATGTGTAGTGCGAGCGAGCAAGCAAGCAAATGGTCACGGCGCGAATGACAAGGCTGGAAAAAAGGGACGGAATGGTGAATTGGAGCGCGAGAACAAAACGACACCGTCTTTGCCCATGCACGCGTTTGTTTACATTTCCAACCCCTCCACCCCATTCATTCATCCATCCACCCGAGAAGGTAAATATCCTATGTAATTACATGGTTTAGACCTGTGGAGAACAGTTCCACGCCGACACACTCGAGGTTCTTGCGGATGGAGACCGGAAGAAAGGGCCAGGTATATTCGCAACGTTATAGCGTAGGGTGGAGGCGGAATAAATGTGAGGTGAGAAAGAGAGACCGAGAGAAAGGGGGAGGATGAGGTAAACATCTCCAGCTAACGGGGATAGATCACGATGGGGGACCAGAAGCAAGAGTCTGAACAGTGATGGCTTTACTGCATATCCGGGGCTCTCGCGCCTCGTACTTCGCGCCTATGACGATGTCCACGCCCTTGTCCATGCCCATGACTTAAGTCTGGGCTAGGAGCAAGAAAAGGGGCTCTGGGATATGTGCGTATTGTAGCTGGACTTCTTCGGCGTTGGAAATCCCCAAAAGTCGCTTCCTCTTGACGCTCTGCCTCGACTTCGTTCCTTTCAATCCGTCCTCGGCTTCGCATGCGTCAAACCCTCCACTAGTTGTCGAGCTGGGTCCTCCGCCTGTGACATCGCTTTGGAAAGCATGCTCTCATTCAATCCCAGGGTGACACTGGGCTCTGAGGCAACGACTTCTGGGCAGATGCAGTGCCGTACAGTCAGGGTTCGTGCTATCTCCTGTGTTGCGACGAGGCCCGGTCGGAATTCGGTGGGTCAAGCTCAAGCCGTGAGATTTGCAGGTCGACCGCGCTGCGAACAATGCCTTCCCAGATGTCTGGAGAACGTGTGCGTTCAGCCTGAGGCCTTCTTGTCGATACTGATCATAGACCCCGGTAATGCCCATCTGATGAACGGGTGGCCAAGTGTGCTGAGCACTTGCGACGATTCACCAGGCTGATCCATCGCGACGGAAGTATGAGAAGCGTGCGACTGTGTAGAGCGCAGCGTGTATGTACGGCTCATGCAGGTAGGTGCCGTCGGTTTCGATCTCTTTCAGAGAACCATTTGCATGGACTCCATCGATCGGTATCCATGACCAGTTAATCAAACCAGGCAGACCAATGTGTATCAACCTTGTCCGCGGGCCTGAAGGCCAGATCCAGCTTCTGAAGTCGACGTAAAGATATTCAATATGCGTCCAATCTTCATACCGGCAATTCTGCATTTCGGCGACCGCTCGAGATTTTCTCGAGAGCCATCTGGATGTACGGACCCACGACAGGGATATTGCCGGCGAAAGATGCTATGGTCGCGAAGAAGTCGCCAAAGAGGACGAATATCCCGTACAGTTCAACCAGGAACCCAGTCAGTGGCCACCGGATCAATATGAGTAGTATGCCAGCCATAAATGCTGCGGTCCCCTTCAGTTTTTGACGGCGGGCGAAGAAGACAAAGGTCTTTTGGATTCCGATGATGAGGGTGAGGCCGATGAGGAAGAGGATCTGGGGTTCAATCAGCATGCAGGTACTGCGAAAGTTCTGGGCGAACAGACATTTCCCATCGCCAGCCTGTGAAGAAGTCAGTTATGTCGTCCAAGAGCCCTGGCTGAGAACACCTACATTGAGCGATCGAAGAACATGAGGACACCTCCGAACAAGAACATTCCACCTTTTGCCGATTAGTTCATGATTCCCGAACAATCCAGTCAATGTATTTACCTCCGGAGCAAAACGCGACACCAACCTCTGCGAATGGTCAGCCGCTTTCTGTGCGATCGAGAAAGGAGGAAGCAAAGGGCGCATACTCTGCATATCCGTGAGCCACATGCTGGGCATATCGAGTGTTCTGTTTGGAATTGTGTACTGAGGGGTGACGCGAATTTGCCTGAGTAGCGGAAACAGGGCTAAGTGAAGACAGGGAGGAACCGTGAGCAGCAGGAATATACGCGTTCTCTCGTCTAAAGGGGCAGGGGCTTGTAAATGCCAGCGTGGAGACCTTCGAAATTGTTGAGTTGGCCTCAAGGGGTGGACAAATGCGCAGCAGGAACGGATGAACTTCGGATCCGGTCCAAGCTTAGCCCAGCCTTGCGACCGTTCAGCCTCGTCCGTGCCACTGCTAGCTATCGAGACCAGACGAAGTCCTCCTCAAAGGCTGTTTCAGTCGTAATTCTGCTGGTCTCAGATAACACACGACGCATTGATTCATCGTTGCTTTGTGTGGTGACTGTCATTTTCTGCCTCCCCGGGTCCCAGGCGGCGAAGGTGCACCCGATCCAGTTTCACAAATGACCGCCAGTCCAAGCCTCGTTTGGCATCATCAACGCCGACACATCAGGTAGACTTGAGATATCGGCCATGTCGAATTCGAAGGTTGCATCGTTCCATATATTTGTTCCAGACAAGCTGAGCTCTTGAGAGCTCTGTAAGGCTGTTCGTGGCAACGGTGCGTCTGGGTTTATTGGGGATAGAAATTGAGTATTGACATTCAATTCTACATTGTCAGATGAGTCGCCAATGTCGACTATAGGTGACGAGGACACGGCATAGTCGAGGAGGTCCCACAACAGTGCCGTCTCGGCCTTTGGTGGGTTATTCAAGCCCGTATCGATCTGTGAGGTTGCGAACTGCGCAAGTCTAGAGAGCTTAGAAACCTGCAAAGGATTAGGATCAAATGACAAAGGCAAGGAATACACCAGACTTACAGTATGTAGCAGATGGCTGTGAGTGTTCGCCATTTTCTCAACATAGCGCCTCAGCATTTCGAAGTCTCTGGAGGCCTTTACTGCCAACGACTCATCCTTGGAGAACTGTAAGAAGAACTGTGTCGTTGCGATCATCGAAGCCAAGTGACCGACAAATGGATCGAAGACGGTAAAGTTCCTCTCCTCGCACAGTCTCAGGACAAGGACGACCCAAGCCGAGTGCAGCACAGCTTGGTCGGTGGCATGTTGGAGGAACGACGGAGAACGGAGTCTCGGCCGACCGGGGATCCTAGCAATATGGAGAAACGGGTGGTTTAGGGTACAGTGTATTGTGTGGTAGATGCACTGTGTGAAAACCCAGGGCGCCCAGTATCCACGCTGCTCTTCCAGTTCTGAAATTGTTCTGTCGTGGAATCGAGTATTCTTGAAACGATGGACCTCCGGGAGCACAGTTTCAAATCGAGACATCTCGGACTTGATCTGTTGATAGACTGAGTTGGCGGTCCATGCTTCCTCAAGCTTTCCCTCTCTGATGGTCCTCAGATAAGCCATCAAGCGGCCCCATATTGATAGCAGCTGTAAAGCGTACGAGTCGATACCGGCATCCTTCTCTTCCACACCTTCCAAGTCTGCTGACCTATTTGACAAGGCTAATGGGGGCCGTCTGCCCGAGGGCGGCATCTCAGGTAGATTTTCTTCGGTAGGGATGGCCGGTAGACTCCGAAAGCTGCTCCCGTGCATTCGGTCAAGAATGAACAGGCTCCAGCAACATCTGGATAGGTCGGTATTTGGAGAGACGGTTTTCGCTGTGCTGAACATTGTGTTTGAGCATATGGCCATTCGCACAGCCACCCCCAGAGCCATCCATGCCCTCATCGTCTTCCCATCTGCTCGATCCTCCGTTAGCTCTATACAATCCTCGACGGATCTTGACAAACCTGCGATCTCGCTGAGACATAGCAGACAGAAGGCCTGAAGAGCTTCCAAGTCACCAGTCGGCTCTGCCGCTCCGGCGAATAGTATCTCGGACGCAGAGTTCTTGTAGAACTCTACAGCACGGCTTTGGGCATTTCTGAAGAAATCGATGTTCGAATATCTAACGGTCAAGGCTAGGAAGCTCCTGAGAAGTCCTCTGGAGAATCGAGGCGCGCTGGACGGCAGGCTTTTGATGTCAAATAGAGGCAGAGGTTGATCGGCGATCCTGTCGATATATAACCTGACTAATACCTGGAGCACCTCGGGCGGAGGATCTGGTCTGCACTTGATCAGCATTGGAGTTGAGCACCGATTGAGGGACACAACCGTTGCAAAGGGTCGAATCTCGAGACACCGCCCTGAGAACTGATGTCGCCGTCGACTTCTCCTTGGGGCGTGTCGGAAGAGCTGCGGAGCAACTGCGTTGAAGTCCCAGGGAATCTAGCCGTCGACTGCCCCGATTGCAACTCCACAAGCGTGCTGAGACGTCAGTCGCAGTTTGAAGGCCTTCAAGGAACTCACAGACTTGACGACGTCCGCGATCTGCTCCATCCTGGCCTCGAGTCTCTGGACACGTTGCCGATCGACATGGCTCTCTTCCTACTCGGTTCGTGAGCGGCTTATTCCCAAGGACCTCGTAGAACAATCGCACATTTAATCGCCCACCTGACCTGTCTTTCTCGATGCGATATCCGCGGGTATCGCTGCTGCGTGTGTAGCTGCATTGCTGGTTGAGGCGGGTGCAGAAACTGCAGCTTGGTTGTTCTCCAGGACATCTCACTTTCTTGCGTCTACATGGATCGCAAGCCTGTCGAGCACGACTCTGCAAAGGACTGGTCTGACTCATACCCTGACCCTACCACCGACCTACCGCCCCGAGGTTGTTGTATACATGTTGAAGGGAGAATGAGACACCGGGGTTGTTCACAGTCGAGGACATGAAGTCGGAAGAATTTCCGTCATTTTATGGGATTCTATGTTCAGCCTTTCGGGTCCGACTTCGGCTCAACGTCGCATTCCATTCTCCATCTCCATCTTCTCTTCAGAACGCATTGGATCTAGCGACGGCAACATAATAATTGGGCAAGAGGAGCGAAATATTTCAGCAATATACGCGCTAATTCCAAGACTCCTGCTGCCGGCTATATGCTCGTTATCGCTCTCGCTCCAATCCCCAAGTGTCTGAGAAACGAGCATGAACAACTGTGCCAGCAATAAGATTACTTTTTGTTAACAACTACAGATTACCACGGGCCATCTGCTCCCTTTCGATGGCCTCGAACAAAGCCTTAAAGTTACCGGCCCCGAACCCAGAGAAGTTGTTCCTCTGGATGATTTCGATGAACACCGTCGGCCTGTCCATTAAGTGCTTGGTAAAGAGCTGCAGCAAATACCCGCCCTCGTCGAAGTCGATAAGGATACCGAGCTTTTTCAGGGCTGCAAAGTCTTCGTTCAGCTTCATGCCGGCGCTTTCCAGTCTTTTCGACATGGTATCGTAGTAAGTGTCGGGAACACTGATGAACTCGATACCCCTCTCTTGTAGGTTGGTAACCGTGGTGATGATGTCCTCGGTCCTCAGTGCAATGTGCTGCACGCCAGCGCCATTATAGAAGTCGACATATTCTTCTATTTGTGATTTTCGGAGGCCCTTTGCTGGTTCGTTGATTGGCATTTTGATTTTCTCGTCAGGACTAGCCATCACTACCGACTTCAACGCAGAGTAGTCGGTGCAGATATCTTTGTCATCTACAGACCAGAATCTATGAAAGCCGAGCGTTCTTTCATAGTACTCGCAAGCGGCCTCCATTTCATCCCAGTCTTGGTTTCCTGGAGAAGTCAGTACAAGAACCCTCCGAGCAGTTCGAAAATCCGACTCACCAACGCAATGGTCAATAACAGCCAAGTCGACTGAGGGAAGGTACTTGGCGGTTCTCTCGACCTTTGTTACCGCTCGATAACCTGGCAAGAACGCTCCTTGATACTTTTGTCGCTCAATAAGAGTATGAATGGTGTCGCCGTACGTTCTGATCGACGCGATCTTCGTCGTCCCAAAATCGTCGCTCCTGCTCTCGGGTGCTGCAACGGAATACGCACCCTTTGCAACGGCCGCATCGTATACTGCGGCGACGTCATCCACCTCGAAAGCAACATCGCGAACTGCATCCCCGTGGGTGGTCAGATGATCGTGCATCTCCTTCAACAGAGCTCGATCGTCGGAGGAGAGCCAGGGGACCTTCGAGTCAGGGCCATGGAGTGGCGAGCTGAGTACGAAAACGACTTCTCCGTTTCGAACGACATGGGAGGCGACCACTCTCGAACCAGTTTCTAGCCCCCGGTATGCGATTCGCTCAAAGCCCATCCGAGAGACATAGAACGCTGCCGCCTGTTTGGCATTTCCTACCCACCACGCCACATGGTCATACCCTCGATAACTTGCAATCTTCTTGGGGGTATTCGGCAATGACTGCACCGGGGCCGTGTTGCCATGGATCGACTTCTGCCTGATTTGGTGAGGTGGGACGGGAGTTGGGGCCACAGCACTGGGAGCCATTTCGAAGGTGGTTTGTTTTCGGGAGCTGACAGTGGTGAAGAGGAAGGAGAGCCTGCAACATAGATCAAGGAACCGAAACTCAGTGTCGACAGTCGTCTTATACCATATGGAACTTCTCATCTGGCGCACAGAGGAATACCTCAGTTAGTGTGGGGACGGAGGGCACAAAGGCACCTCCGGGCACAACTTCCGGCAATAAGCGAACATTGCCTCAACAAACAAAGGGGTATTTCTGAGCGGTGAGACTCGTACAGCTGTATCTCAACTTGAAGATATCGTACCCGCTTCCTATCATACGACGCAAGGTTATCTTTCCGCGGCTGCACTGGAGTAACCTCTCGCTGATAAGTCAACCAAGGACCATCCCCCGGTCCATCGACTTTCTTGCTGCCAGACGCACCTTCAGAATGGCAGCCCCTGGACTCAGCGCGAATGACTTCAGCGTCTTGTCGGCACTGTTCGACCCAGAATCCTCACTATCAAGCACTGTACAAGTCGACAACAGCAAGCGTGACGACCAAACACACAGCAATCTGAGAAGGCTCCGGGAACAGGAACGACTTGCACTGCGATCAGTTAATCAGGAACAGCCCCAACAGACCGACGTTGAGCACTCTATATCTCAGTTGACGGAAATCATCACAAATGCACCCTCATATGCCTCTGCGTGGAACAACAGGGCGCAAGCACGACGAATGCTCGTGAAGGACGAAGACCTTCCCAGGAGCCCAGACATTGTGGCTCAGATCTTTCAAGACCTTGCTCAGGCTATCTCACTTTCGACTCCAACTGGACCCAACACAACCCTTTCTGGCTTTGATGCAAAGGTTCTTGCATCAGCACATACGCACCGGGGTTATCTCCTGCTTCTGGCAAGCAAGTCCGAAGACAATCAAAAGATGCTAGCGGCGGTGCCACATCTCAATGCCCTATCGACCGAGGAGCTCGAGGAGGCGGCAAGCCGGGAGCTTGGGATCGGAGGCCGTTATGGAAATGAAACCGCACGGCAGCTAGCGGTGAAGACCAACCCGTATGCAAAGTTGTGTGGATCAATAGTGAGGGAGGCGTTGACGAAGGAAATATCGGACTTTTACCAACCTCACATAGCCTTGTAGGGCAGTAATGCATCAGAGTCTAGGCAGCGCATATGCAAAGCATGCTTCTTAGACACCTGTGATCCCCAATTGTGAACTGTTCTCTCTCTTTCCTGTCCTCGACCTCTGCAGAGACACGACTGACAACAATGAGCGCGGAGGGAATCCGCCATATGACGTCTCTCCGAAGATAAGCGAACGAGGTCGTGTCACAAGGCCCGAACGAAGGTTGGTTTGGGTCGAGCGAGGACGGCATTCGCGGTCCGTGCACGTGCTGCTTTGTTTGTGTGTCGCTCCATGCATCAAGGCGGATTGTGGACTGTGGGATCTGTGTTATCGCTGATCAAGGAAGTTTTGCACAAGCCTAGGCACGCACCACGCATCCAAAGGACAGATGGAGCAGACAAACCAAAAAGAGCACGTCTGACGCGTCTGACAGCATCACGCCTTCCTTTCCTCGTTCTCTCACTTCGACCTCATCACAACACCACCCAGAAATATTTATCCACCTCTGTGTCGGTATCTCTCATATCTATGAGACACCTGCATCAGCTGAGCGGATCCCAATGAGGTGCACCAATGCCTGAAAATCAGTGTGTTGGCGCCGCTGTCAGCATGCGCACCTGGTCGATGGTCCTTCCGCAGGAGGTTGAGGGAGGGGTGTTTTTGGCTTGTGTGCTTCACACTCGTCGTGAAGGCTATCGGAAATGACGGCGACAGACACCCCCATTTTCCACATTATCTACCTTCTTTCGCAACCAGAGCGTGGTGCAGAGAGCGCACGGTTTGCCTGAGACTAGGCCTGAATACTCAAGAGGGTTGGGTTGCCTGAATAGCCCGCCACGATATGGCCAATCCCTCGACGAGGTCATGGTGGCAATCGCTGACTGTGTCTAGGCGCGGCTCCGGCACAACGGCATAGACCAGGAAACGGCGCCTGGTATTGTCTATCATGGAAGCTTTGCTCGTATCCTAGCGTCCAGAACGGCGCAATAACGCTCCAATAGGGTGGCATCTTGGGCGCGTGTCCTGACAGTGTGGTCAACAGGGCTTGCGTCAACGTGCCTTGCAGCACACCGTCTGTTCCATTCCAACACACCCTCACCCGAAAGGTACCTAAGATTCTCGGTAAATTTAACGAGGGATGGAATGGCAAAGGAATAATGCTAAACGACGCATGGGCATAAAGAGGGTTCTCGGCGCCTAGACGTTTTCTTATGGCTGCCTCAATGGGCAGACCAGAAGACAGACGAACCGCATTGAACTCTTCCTTCTTCTGACTACCTTCTGAGTTCAAGCGGAAACCATGGCCATCACAGTCGCCGTTGTCGGCATGGGTCCTCTGGGGCTCATGGCGCTGAAGAACCTCAAAGAGGATGGGTTTGAAGTGTCCGGGTTCGAGAAGCGAAGCTGGGTGGGCGGGTTGTGGAAGCAGTCGTACGACTCTATGCTCTCGGTCACGGAGGGGACAGTCTTCAACAGCAGTCGGTTCCGCGCCGCCTTCTCAGACTACCCCTTCTCAGACGCTGTGGACGACTTCCCCACGGCGAAACAAATCTGGCAGTACATGGAGAGCTACTGTGACCATTTTGGGCTGCGGCCACATATTCGCCTCCAAGCCGAAGTCAAGACATTCTCGAGAATCCAGGGGAAATGGGCCGTCGAATACGTCCAGGATGGAACCAGCCACACCGACTTCTTCGACAAGTTGATCGTGTCTCCCGGCTCCTTCGTCCTTCCGCGGTCCCCAAAGTTGAAGGACATTGCAAAGTTCAAAGGAGACGTCCTCCACGCTATACAGTTCCCTCACCCATCTCGCTTCCAGGGGCAGAACGTCCTCCTGGTCGGATTTCACGCGACCGCACAGGATCTCGTCGTTGAGTTGGCCCAACACGCCAAAAAGGTCTATCTGGCCCACAAGAACGGCTTGCTCCTGGTAGGTCATACTGTTGCTCCCCTCAAGTTCAGTGTTTATGGCGCCATTGCTAAATGTGTCACCCCCACAGATTTCTCGCTATACGGCAGATGGCAAGACCTTTGACCAAGCTCTAACTGTGTCACTCATGTTCGTCCAAGTCTTCATGGAGACGTGGTTCCCTAGGCTGTGGACATGGGCCCTCACCAAGTGGCTCACGGTGATGTCGAAAAACGCATTTCCGTACCAGCCCAAGGAATGGAACCTCACGCCGGCGCCGTCATTAGCCACGACAACCCCTTTGGTCGCCGATGCGGTCTACCCTTACCTCGAGAGCGGCTTCGCGGAGCCCGTGTCGGCAGTGCAAGAAATCATCGGACCAAAAGCCATACGACTAACCGGCGGGCGCGTGCTCGACGACGTCGACTCCATCATCTACGCCACGGGCTACGAGGCCGCCGTCCCTTGTGCGCCCAAAGAATACAACCCGTACCCGGTTGCCGACGAGCCGCCTGTCTTGTATCGCAACATCTTCCCCCTCCACCCGGACGCTGACGTGCGCAACTCGCTGGCATTCCTGGGGCAGGGCGCCATTGTCCCAGTCCCAGGCTTCGTGCAGTTCGAACTGGTCACCATGGCCGTGTCCCAAATCTGGCTGGGCCGCTCGCACCTCCCGTCTCTGGACGACATGCTCAAGTGGCACCGCGACCACCTCGCCTGGCGCCGCAGCCTGGTGCGCCGGTCCAAGTTCATGACGAACTTCTACGCGGTCTTCATGCGCACGCCGGAACAGCTGCGCTGGCTGGACCGCACGGCCGGCACGGGTGTGTTCGCGCACTTTGGCGCCTCGCCCTCCACGCTCTTCAGCTGGCGCGCCTGGCGCTTCTGGTGGAGCGACCCGGCCTTCTACCGTCTGTGCAAGACTGGCCTGTTCTCCCCTGCCATCTGGCGCCTGTTCGACATGGGCAGGCGTAAGCCCTGGGCCGGTGCGAAGAGGCAGGTCATCGAGGACAATAAGATCGCAAAAGCGAGGCGTGAGGAGAGGTTAAGGGCGATGGAGAAGTTGAAGGGCGCTGGAAAGCCGGTTTGAGTCCTTTCTTCGAATAGCAGTAGGACCAGTTAAACGGAATTTGCTGGCGCTTTGCCTCGTATGTGGCGCGTGGTAATGATCTTTTTCAGACTCGCAGGTCCTAATGGTTCTCGCTGCCAGTTCTGTCTCTCCTTACGTTCCTTGATTGCATGGCTTTGTCGAGAATCGTCCCATGTATCGAAGGCGGTCACGGAAAGAAACAACCGCCTATGCGGGTCTCCTGGCGCTGAACTGCTTGTATATTGACCGGAAAAAAGCTATATAGAATCCTCAAACGCCGCATGCCCTTTCCTGAGTCATTTTCTCGCTCCACGCAATCTAGCCAGCACAAATTCAGTTCGGAAACGATACACCCCAGCCGCATGGTGCCGATTTCGCGGCTCAATTTCTCAAGGCTCGCAATCTGTCTCCCAAGCCTTCTTCCAGCTTCGCCCTCTCTGCAGTCTCATTTGCCGGTAGCTCGTGTTCCGGCACATTCTGCTGCATTTCCTGGGACAGCTCAACCCCCGCTTCGTCGGCGACCCTGCTCATCAAGGCCTCGACCTCGCTCTGCCCTTCGACGCCGACTTGTTGACTCTCGACACCGCCCGCTACGCCTTCGTAATAGCCCGAAACCACGTCCAGATCTTCAAACTGTGACTCGAACTTCTCCATCACGGCCCCGATCTTTTCCAAGTCCATGTTCTTCAGCGCGGCGTCCATTCCCTTGACCGTCTGCGCCATCGACGCCGTCACCGTGCGCATGGTTATGGCTGTTTGGACACGGGCGGCCACGGCGTCGATTCGGGCAGCCAATGTAAGGAGCTGGATCCTTTGCTGCGAGTTGCGGACCGAATTCGTGGCGTACAGTCGGGCGATCTGGGGTTGGGGCGGGGTTTGAGTCAGGGCTTTCTTGAGTTTGGCCTGTTCGGCACGGGAGTCTCGGTCGGCTTTGGCAGCTTGCCTATTGAGTTGCTTGGAGGTGAACTGGCAGTAGGGTGGTCAGTTTAAGGGTGTTGGAGAGAGCAGTGGTGGTTGAGGCCAACCCGCCCGCAATCACTGGTCAGAGGGCAACCGTGCAGCTTCCAGGTCGATTGACCCAGTACTGAGAACATACCTTCAAGTTGAAAAGGGCCTTTTCGAGGCCAGACATTGTGATCTTGAGCGTAGGAATATCTCACAAGACCGACACACGACTGCTGTTCCTTGCGCGGATACGGCGGCTAGCCGTTCAGGCGAATTAGCGCAGATAGAGCGGTTAGCTGTATCAGGAGGTTGCGAGGGAAGAAGTGTCTTCAGATCTTGGTTCAGGAGAGGTCGGATTTGTGAAATATAGGCAGTAGCGGGAAAAGTGCGATGTAGGTGGTCTGGAAACAAATGATGTGAAGCCTGGTGCAAGTTGCAGCGAGGGCAGTGGATGACGATGGCGGGGACTTGCCAAGGCCCCTCTTCTCCGATGTTTAGCCGGAGAAGGTGTTGCGTATTCAGCCTCGTCAGTAACACTCGGTGGATACAAGCGGAGCCTTGCCAGTCAAATACATATCAAGAGAATGCACACATTCGCTCCGCTGATAGTAATCCGCAGCACATCAGTCGTGGCCTAAAACTCTAGTAGCTGAGTGACTGTGTGGCTTTGACCTGACGAATTCCATGCGCTTTTAGTTGTATGGATCGACCACACGAGAAGATTCGCCCCCCCCCTCTTTTTCTTGGGACAGCCGCGACAGCTTTGTTGCCATTACTGAGCCGTAAGTCTTTATACTTCTACGAATGAGCTCCCTTGAATAGCATTGCCTAGTCTCTGTGGTTTCCATCGTCTTTTTGTACGCTAATACTTCACCCTGTCTGTTTGTGGTATGGCCATTCCACTGCGTAGCCTTGCATTTCATGTCGTTCGATTCCTCATTGATTGTGAAATCCTATTCGAAGATTCCTTGTTCACTAATTGTATCAGTATGTCTCTGCCTCAGCCCCGGCATTCTACTGCAACCAACTGTCCCTGCTCGCAGTGGCTGCTACGAGCCCCCACTCCGGAATCCCTGCCTCTCGTTGAGCCCTCCGGAATCGTTTTCGGAATTTATTTGGTTTTTCCAGATGACGAGACACCAATTTTCCGTTCGCGTCATAGTACCAAATGTTTTCTCCATCGATATATGCAGGGACCGTGTCCTCAAACGGTCGCTGTAGAAGTGCCGTGCGCAGGATATCCCGTATGGCGGAACAATCAAATCCCTCAAGATTTTCGCAGAACTGCTCGATGTGCCGCCCACCCCAGAGTCTCCCCATGTTGGCTATGGCGAAGAGCATTGCGTCTAGGATCCTCTGTGCCGCTTTCTGTTCACAGTCCTCTTGGCGGTGCCGCTTCAACCGGAGGATCCCAAACCCGTAATCGTACTCGCCTGAACTAGTGAATTCGTGAAGAGTCGAGATAATGCTTGTGTGAAGCTTAACTTGCTTGCAAAGCAGAACGGCAGCGGCCAGCGATTTGCTAGCTTCCAAAGCGGAATGAGGCCTAACAGTCAGCATGTCCCTCAAACAGTCCACCCACTCCTGACAGAGGTTCGTCTCCCAGTTCAATACCAATGCTGCAGCAATCGCTTGAAATTCTCTCTCAGAATTCACAATCACATTGATCAACGGCTTAACGAAGACCGGTCGACCATAGATATCGGATAAAGTCGGCCCGATACCCTCATATAACACGGCGAAATCTTCGACTAAAGAAACGAAGGCATCGATGACCTTCGAGCGGAGGCTTTCTTGTTTGGTGATCAACTCTCCTAGCTGAATGAGGTTTCCGATCTCGCGCAAAGAGTGCTTAGGTCCTTCACGAACCTTTATTTCCAGCATTTCCGTCCAAGCTTCCACCACATGGGCCGGGAGATTTTGTTGTCCTTCAAGGCCGCTAATAGCAATTGCAAAATCATCTTTAGCGCCCTCTTCAGCACCCTCCAGAGGGGAATCGTAAAATCTCCGTGTAATTTTATCTATGGCCCATTCAAATGCCTCATTCACAAGTTCAAGCTGTCCTTTGAGAGCGCGGACAGCTTTCCTGGGGTAGATTGCGCACAAATCACGAATTGCATCAATGACATCCGGGTGAGGGGGATGGTGCCGACCCAACGTATAGTATATGCCAATCTCATATTTCCTTTCTGTGCAATCTACGCCCAGCATTTGTACGAACATCCTCAAGATTTCCACTGGTAGGCTGCGGTTTTGGTCGTTCAAGGCAGAGACTATGCGGCCCATTGATTCGGCCCAGTACCGTCGGTTTTGCTGTATGTGTGTGATACTCAATTGAAGGCATGTTCCCAACTTTTTGATATCGCCCGGCAGCAACTTGGAACAGTTTATATAGAATGGTATCTTCGGAGGAAGAGTCTCTCCTTTTCCAGAAATGGCATATTCAAAGTAGTCCAACACTTTAGTAACAGCTTCTGGATGAAGGTCAATCCGTTCCCGTAATATTTCATAAGAGCCTGTACGTGTGGTGCACAAATCATCGATCGCGAAATCAACCGTTTCTTTAGGAAGTTTTGACTGATTCTGCAAGATAGAGCACGCTGTTCCCCAATGACCTGTGTGACCAGGTCTCAGCCAGCCATCCAGCTCTTTGATGGTGGCATCGGACAAGTGTTCCTGACGTTCCAGGATATATTGTGCAACTTTTCGCTTATCTGTCTTTGATCGTATCTGCCCCATGAAGAATGCCTCGACATCTTCTGGTAGTTTCTTTTGACAGAGGATTGCTAGTAAGAGATTAGATTCCTTTAAATTCTCCACCACATCTTCGATAATACTAGGAGGTAATGGCGCCAGAATGTAGGAATAATTCGAAATATATTCGGCAATCCATTTGTTGTCTGCGGCAAGCTCCAATATGCGACGGATACTCTTCTCAGAGAGTGGCGTTCGCGCGGAAAATTCCTGGAGGAGCAGACTGACACTGATATTTTGTTTCTCGGGTTGGAGTGCTAGCTGAGACAGCTGGTCATAAAGAATACTCTCTGGAAATGCAGGAAAGGCACCAATACGGTTCAATTTCCCAAGGCCAATCTCTAGCAAGTTCCATTCTGCGAGTCTCTTTTGAATCGTGGCCCTAAAACTCTGCTCAATTCGGTGCTGGCACTCGCTCAAGCAGTGCATGGTCAGATGAATATGCTGTGTACCGACAATATCTCTTGGTTCTTGGTCCAGAAGTTTGAAGAAGTCATTTACGCATCTGGCGTCCGACAGACTGCCAGCGACGAACCTCCAGACAATTTCGTATCGACGGTTGTATTTGTGCCTTTGCAGATGAGCCTTGAGGCGATCGCCATCGCGAGCCAAATGTTGAGCTGCAAAGAACTCTTGGAACGTGAGATGAACGAAACTATGCCTGTGCCTCCGACTATCTTTCGCGCGGGACGAACGAAGAAGAGAGAGCTTCCGGAGGTTTCTTTCTAAGCTGAGAGGTAATTGGGTCCCACTTGTTTCCAATCGTCGAATGGCGGCGGTGATATCTTTGTCCGTAAACTCCAGGCGATCTGACTCCATCATGCTGATGGCTATCTCTCCCAGGACATCGCTTTCAGCCCGAACCAATCGCTCCAGGCGGGTCCCATCCTGCAGGGCATTAACGATATCAGGGGTCACAGGCTCGCCGTGGTCCACTTTGCCCAACTCTGGGATATCTTTGCGCCATAGTGTGCGTATAACAGCCTGATATAGAACCGTTATTCCTTGTGGACCAAGGTCCTCTTCTTGTGCATCCTCTTCTTGTGAATGCTCGTCCTCGTCTTGTGAATTAGGCTGTGGTGTAGCGCGCCTACCCTGAGGATCGCCCTCGCCGACCTCAGAGCAGGAACGCGGTCGACTAATGCTGTCGCACCCTTGTGCTATTGGAGACCTATGGGAGCGTTTCAGACGTTTGTTCTCACGCTCCGATTCAAGCTCTCCTTCAGGTGCGTCTCGCTTTTCAAGGTTACTTGCCTTCTGCCACTGAAGTTCGTTCCAGCTGTAGCAGATAATATCCAGGATGATAGGTAATTGAACGATTCCCTTGACCAATGGATGTCTTTCGATGAAACCCCGAATGTCAGCGGCCGTGCCATTCGGGACAATTTGAGTGTTTTCCAGATATGCTTCTATACTCTCCATGCTGAGCCCTAAAGCTTCGAGCTCGAGATCAACCGGTAAAATATCATGGTCGTAAGATCGTGATGTGATGATCACATCTGGTCGACCCATCAGCTTCTGGAGCAAGGCACGTTTACTCCGTGGCCAATGTTGAGCTTCGTCTAGACCATCCAGAATAATCAGGAATCTGGCATTCTTTTTGTTGGCACCTTCTCCTTCGGCACTTTCTTCGCCTAGAATCAGATTCGCCAGATATTTTGACATGTCGCTGCCATTCGCAGTAACGCGAAAGTATTCGTCAAACAACAGACTGTCCAGACTAGTAAAGTATTCAAGTTTGCGTACGGGGACTCGAACCACCAGGTCAAACATTAGGCGTAAGCTCTCATGCCAAGAGTACTCATACATGATGCGTCTGCATAGCGTCGTCTTTCCAACCCCTGGTCTGCCTTGGATAAAGATTCGTTTAGGTTTGATCTTCGTACCGCCCTCTAGTTCTCTTTCGTCAAAGAGGTTGTGTAACGGCACGGTTTCTCTCTCCGCATCTCTAGAAGTTGATCGTACAGCCACGGCCAGCATGGTGTCGTCTAAGCTTTCTGGTAGTATGTCTCCGGACACTCGTTGCATTGATTTGCGATCGATCATGGAATATAGATTCAGAACATCCCGAATGCCGTCTCTGGTTACGGGTCTGTCCATCATCCAGCCTTGCTTGGTGTTGATCAGATCATCCAGAGCTTTCAAAAGGATGACTTCTCGTTGGGTATGGTACTCCTCAGGTTTCAACGTTTCTTTTTCCAAGAGGATTTGAAATTCCTCAAAGCAGCCGCGCAAAGCCTCAATCAGTGGCCTGTTTTTCTCAAACGTTTCAAACATCAATAAGATCTTGAAGAAGAGGTCATGACGCCCAGACAGTTTTGGCTGATGCTCCTCTGTTTTTTGTTGGCCCTGATCCCCTGTTTGGAGTTGATTCTGCTCCTTTGTTTTCGGTTCATTCTGCTTCTCCATTTTAGGTTGATGTTGCTGTCTTAGCTCAAGCCGAAGCTGAGAAGCTTTCGTGTTTGCGAACTGCGCTTGCCACCGCAGCTCAGGACAATTTTCATTGTCGAAAAGAATGATGGGAATTGTGTAATTATGGTGCACCGTCTGATTTCTGAAGCGTAAAATCGCCATTTCGGTCAAAACATGGTGGAAATCGTCTCCCATGATTTGAGAGTACCGTTCCTGAACACTCCGGACTGCCTCCCGCAAGTTCTCCCAGAATTCAGCTTTGCCACTTTGTGATTCAGGTGCGCTATGTTCACCGTCTTTGCAGGCCTTGCAGACCTCGGTAATTGCTTCGGAGTATGTCTGGTTGTGGTCATTGTCCTTGAAGTTGCGCTCAAACAGCATGTACTTGGCAAGTAATTTGGAGTAGAAGACCAAGACATAGTCTACATTACGTCCATCTGATATCTTCGGTAGCAAGCAGATCTGATTTTCGATAATGTCAACACTTGCTCCTCGGTGGGCAGGGTTGATAACCGGGCCATATCCATGTGGTGATTTATCCGAATCCACATTGAGGCGAGCTTTCTTGAACCAGGAAATATAGTCTTTCACTACTTCTTGGTGTGCTTTGACTTCAGCCTTGTCGTTCTCATGGGCGTAGATTACGAAGAACTTGGGTGATTTTCGATAGACGCCAAGCTGTTGCAATATCACGAGGATCCTGTCGAACGCTTCCTGAACAAGCTCTGATTTAACTTCCTCGCTCAGAACCTTCTCATCAGTCGGTGTTGTCCCACCTTTAGCGTGGCTTACGGAGTCCATTGGTTCAGCCTGATCGGTGTCCTTTAGCAGGGTCTATCCGCTCGATTTCGATGCTGTTGTTTCATGGCCAACGCGCTCAGGACAAACGACAATCAATATAATGGAGAGAAGGTGATTCAGTGACGGCGACTTGGGCTTTGAAGACGTGTAAATGAGGGGCGAGTAATCATTACCCCGCCACCAACGCCAAATGCATCCGGGCGCTCTGCACCTGACTGCGCCCGATTGCATGCAACTGGACGCCACCAACACAGCCCTCGTTGAACCGACGTGGCTTGTGCAGAATATTTGGTCGAAATGTGATTTCACGCTGGCACACAGGCATTCGTCAAAACGATTACTATGGTAGTCCAAACAACCCGACATAAGGCTGCCGCTGTCCCTGACCAACATGTTGAGCGGCTGAAAGCAATCACTGGATCGAGAATTCGAAGCAATTTCAACAAGCCGTCCCTGAAGTAAATTCACTGATGGGTGCATCCAACGACTTATCAAGCCAGTGGCAGAATCCTAAAGATATTCTCTCTCTTCTTCTCTTGATTGGCGGCGACATTGTCCAAAAGGCAATTGCACAGCTGTTCGGAGTCTATGTTGAATTGGTCGAGGGCGGACCGCGTATTTACCTTACGCCCGTCGCGTTCTCCTTCGGCTGGGTTGGCTATGCCTTCATATCCCTAACCTCCGTCGTCGGGGACAAGCAGCTGATGCCCTCTGATGCAGAGACTCAAGCCATTGTCATTAACTGCAGCAGTGGGTACTCGCGGACCAACCGCTCCTGGCTATTAGCGCGTATCATCCGCGACCACGAGCTGAACGTAGAGGACAAGAAGGGCCCTGAATATGAGAAATTGAAGGACCCGTGGTACAAAAAGACAGCCGGCCTACCCCAGGACGCCGAGCCGCCTTTCGTCTCACTACGCATCGACATCTTCGACCTCGAAGGAGAATCAGGCCCGTCCATCGACTTCGTCTGGGCTCTCAGCTGGCTGACGATTGCCGCCCAGCTGGGCTTCTCGATCATCCCGCTGGCACTATACGATGATTGGGCCATCTTTCTGGTCACTGCCGCGGGCACGCTACTCGCTCTCTTGACCGGCAGCCTGCGTCAGTGGAACAGGGAGAAGTGGCCTGGCCGGAGGCTGAATAAGTCTGAGAAACGTGCCAACAACCGACTGGACAAGTGGAAGAAACAGTCTACATCAGCTATGGCCTCTTCAGACCCAGAGGGAGGTACAGGCGTAATCTCTAGGTTTCCCCCTGTGACGCCATCATCTCGCCAGCCTCAGCCTGACCTTCAGTCCAACTCTAACCCGAGGGAGAAAATTGTCTGCCTCACGCGCGGGGGCGGTTATCGCTATGCCATGATCCTTCGCTGTTCCAAGTTAGCATGGGACCTCGAGACCCTTGCTACCGCCACCTCCGAGTCCCTCCCAGAAACGTCTTGGTGCCTCGTAGGCCTAGCCGCCCTGTGGATCTGCCTCCTCATCTCCGTCTCCGGGCTCCAGTCCAACACTTGGTACTTGCTCCTCATTGGGGGCGTGGGCATGCTGCAGAACATATACGTGGCTTCGGCCCGCCGCGACCCGGCGGCCCTGGGCCTGAAGATGAAGCCCTATGAGAAGAGAAAGACGATTATTGGTTCACAAGTGGATGAGAATGAATTCTGGCTCAAGCCCAGCCTAGCGGAGCCGCCGGACGACGAGCTCGTGAGAGAAGGGCCACCGTATCTGGAGCCCTGGAAGACCGCCGCTGTGCGAGGCGCGATAAGAGAGCTGGAGAAGACAATACCGAAAGCCGGCATGGCGCTCATGCCAGAGTTCTTCCCCGCGTTGTTGAGGATGGAGAAAGAGAGGTACAGGGACGCGAAGGAGACGAGGTTTTGGCAGTTGATGTTTGACAACAGGTTTCCAGCCGCCGAATCGCCCACGACAGACGAAAAAGCCGGCTCGTTACATTGAAATGCAGGACAGTAATACCTACTATTCAAAGGGAATGGATGACTTGGGTGTTTCTCATGATCTATTCCTGCCTATTAACCTCCGAGTGTTGTGGATGCGACTTCAATACTCAACACTATTCAGCCCGCTCGTCGACTAGCTATCCCATCCTGGAGAATTTCCCCTTTCCATTGATTTCTGTCACGGATTAACGATCGAATCTACGAGGGCGGCTGCGTTGGCCAGCGCTTCATCTGCATATCGGTATCCAACCAGCTGCACGCAAATAGGCGCGTCTTTATAATCTTCGGGTCCCGTATCTGTAAGGTGAAAAATGTCAGCAGCTTGTCAATCTCGACGAGAGGGGGTGATTTGCATACAAAGGCTATACATGCGAGCATCTTCCTCGCCGTATTTCGCATTGCTGGGCTCATCCGCGACGTCAGACTCGCAGACCGTATCAACAGGGATGACGACGGCTGGGTAGTCGAGATAATTCCACAGGCCGGTGTAACTGGCCGTTGTCCATTTGTCCAGGGGCACGGCGGTGTGCTGGGCCGGCGGCATCAAGATGGCGTCGATGGCGTTGTCTCGGAAGAGCTTGAGGTAGTTGCGTGCTGCTTCTTGGCGACGCACGTTGAGGGCGAAGAACCCGCGGAGGTCGGTGCCCGGGAAGGTATTGATGCCAATGGCTTTGACTGAAGGAACTTCGGGCTCGCCCGTTCGTGCGAAGAGCTCAAGGTAGTTCTTAAGATGGAAGGATTTCCGTTAGATCAATTTCCCAGTTTAGCACCCGTGGACCACATCGACACTTACTTCGCTTCCCAACAACGTCCAGTACTTGATCAGGTCGATATAGTGGTCTTTGACATTGGGCAAGACAAGAGGAATAAGCTCGATATTCTCGTTTGCTCGGAGAAGATCCGCTGCCTTTTCGAGTCCTCGTCGAACCGGTGGTGAAGGCGTGTAGATACCGTCGTCCAGGACGAGGCCTATCCGAAGCTTTCGCTTGGGCTCGAGATTCACCCACGGCACAGAGATCACAGTGCTGTCATACCGCCACGTTCCCGCCTGCATGGTGGTTTTGAGGAAAAGAGCAACATCCCGGAGAGATGTCGCCATGGGGCCCGCCGACGAGCGCACCCCATCCGTTCCAGGGGTGGTGAGGTCCCTCACGCCCCCGTGTGGCACCAAGCCGACACTGGGTCGAAATCCATAAAGGCTGTTGCAGAGCGAGGGGATCCGAATGCTCCCGCCAATATCGGTACCGACACCAAGCACGCTACCCCGAAGGGCAAGAAGGGCGCCCTCGCCGCCGGTGCTTCCACCTGCCGTCAACGCCGTGTTGCGAGGGTTCAAGGTCCTGCCGAAGACATTGTTGTCGCTATCGCCGGTCATGATGGTCTGTGGAAGATTGGTCTTGCAGTAAAGCACAGCGCCCAACTCCAGCAGCATGGCGGCGGTCCCACTGTCCTCGTCCGCTGGCTCGTTGACAAAACACGCCAATCCGGTCGACGTATCGTACCCCGCGACCTGGAAGCTGTCTTTGAGCGAGATTGGGAGGCCGTGGAGCGGGCGGAGCGGCTTTTGAGGATTCTGTTGCCGTTCGCGATCAAGTGTGCGCGCTCGCTCGATGGCTTTGTCGAAGAAAATCTCGGTCAGGCAGTTGGTCTGTTGCACCGATTAGTCTCGATGCCTCGATGCCTCGAGACGAAGAAGAAGTCTACCAACCAGCTGATGAGCAATGGCTGCCCTCTTGCAGAAGGCGACCGTGACCTGTTCCGCGGACCAAACTCCATCCTTGAGCTTCTCCAGAAGCGCGGTGGCGTCAAAGTCGGAGGTGATATGGCACTCGGTGTCGCTCAAGATGCCACACGTTGGTGGTACCTGCATGAGGTTTGTGACTCCACGGTATCGATCTGAGGGAAGCAGCCATTCTTTGGGGATCTTGCTCTGGCGTTCCAACTGCTTCTCCACCGCGATGATTTTGTAGTTCCTGAAGACCTTGGCCATGCTGTTCGTTTCCTTCTTCCGAAAGTGCGATGGGCTAGTGCTTGAATGCCTCTGCTATAGATTGGACGGCCTCTGCGGCGTATTTATATTTCTCTCGTGGTACAAAAAGCACTTTGCAGGGAGGAACTAAGCATTCAACTCCCTTCGTGAATTCGCCGGTTCCGGTTCTAAAAATGCTCATGCTGCTGAGATGACAGTTGGATTCAGGCCCGACAACGACTCCCGAGGACCAGCCCCTATACCTGTCCCGTCATCGCGATTGTGGGAATGAGTCGATAGTGGGTATTGGATCATGCTTATTGGGTATCTGTTGTAGGGCTGCGTGGATGGTACGATCCTGGTGGCAATATCTCAATGGCACATCCATTGGCATCTCCTCGGTACGGGGTAGCATTGGGTCTGCCGTGTAACAAAATTCCAGATCTCTCATCCCTGGGTCTGTGTCGAGTTCCATAGAAACGATCTGAAACAGTGGAAGTAAACCCTCCGGTCAACGTTCCGGTCGACTGTGGATCAGCGGCGCATCGGCAGCTTGGCAGCTTGGCAGCATGAGCACGGTAGAATGTGCTCAGCCCTCACATTGGGACCAGCCCCAACCATCCTGAAGAGACCGAAACTACACCACTCTTTCCGTCTTCATACAAGTGGCCAGGTATTCATAGCCACAGCGCTCGTAAGAATCGCAATGATGGCAGTGTAAACTATACCACTCAACGAAAGATCGAGTCTGACGCTGGTGCTTATCTGATTCCCTGTCGAAGCGGCTGCTGTTGCTACACCGAACATGGCTGCAGAGGTTTCGCCTGTGCCAACTGCAATCGTCGTAACGGCAGAAGCAACCGCCACTGCCCCTGGCACCGAGTCTGACCCTGTCGTGATTTCGCGGATGGTGGATGAGGTTGCGTTGAAGACGGTCTGGGCCAGCGAGATCTCGTTGTTGGCCAGGTCGTAGACCACGTACGCGGAGCGCAGAAAGGTGTCGCCGAGAACGGCGGTGCTGGATGAGCCCAACGGGGCGAGGCCCAAGATGCAGGCTTCCTCGCCGTTCTCGAAACTCAAGGGTTGCCCGTTGCTGCTGGCGGCGGTGCCGAGAATCAATTCGTCAAACGGCACCTTGATTGTCTTCCCAGAGAAGGTAAAGTCGATGGTGTTATCGGAGCTGCTGGAACCCCCGCCACAGGCGACGTACGCATAGCCCTCTGAGGACGAATAGGTGGCGTCCATCTGGCTGTAGATCTCCTCGGCCAGCGCGTCGGGAAGGTAGCTGAGTGTCGAGCCGCTGTCGAGGACCACGCCGGTCGGCAGAGACGAGGACGAGGAGAGATCCGTCCCGTACACTGAAATGCCGGTGAGGGCGACGGCGAGCTCGGAGTAGCCCCCGTCTGATTTCAGAACAGGAATTGTGGCCAGCTCGCCCGAGTACTTGTCTGTATCGACCCCGCCGAACAGAATCTCTCCCGTGTTGGCATCCAGATCATTGAGCCAGAGAGAGTAGGCGTTGGAGGAAATCTGACCGGCAGCCACCAAGGCCTGGGGCAAATTGGCATATGTGGAGCCTGTTGTTCCATCTTCACTTTCGTCTGTCATGTAGCCAATGCCCATAACATTGTTGTCGGCTGTCGAGGTCTCCCCAATGCCGAATTGGAAGGAATCCAGCGTGACGCTGCCAAAGTGAAGGGTGTCTGTGGCGTAGATGCCGGAAGCACTGGAGCCATCAGCGTAGGTCAGGTCAAAGTTGGCGTTCGCAAACTTGTAGGTCGAAGAGGAAGTCCGGTCGTATGTGCCACCTTGGCAGACGTCTTCGCTGGACTCGCAGTACGTTGAGTTGGCTTCATTGACCCATAGGTCCGAGCTCCCTGTATCGAGCTGGACGCGAAAAGATTGCTTTGGAGTTCCGAGACTGATGTTTGCATAGTACAGCGTTAGTTCGTTGTCTAGTGTGGCTTCCACAGTTCCAGTCCGCCGCCTTAGCCGCGCGCGGTCACGCGTGAGGACATCTGGCACCGAATTTTTTGCGATCGGAAGGCTCAAAACTCGAGGGCTCGACCGCACAGCAAGTTGAATCGAAGATATCAAAGAAGCGGACAATGCAGTAACAGCCACAGATGCTGTCGACAGTCTCATCTCTGGAGGCACAAGGTAGAATGGCTGGGTTAGGTCAGCATGAGCCGAGAAGAGAAATTAATAGCAGCTGCAGTTTTGAATGGCTTGTGGAAAGGTAAGAGGACAAGTGGTAGATCTATATGTACTGCGAATAGGCTCTCCGTAAATAAATGCATGTACAGTCCGGGTATAGAAAGCAGATAAAGAACGTGGGCAGCGAGAAACCGAGTGCTCAAAAGGTGACCGACTGGGCTGTCGTCATATTAACACGATATTCTGCGGTCAGAATGCGTGTCCAAATGAGCTGAAGGTCGATGGTGAGTAGGGTATTGAGAGGAGTGGCCACGACGACGGTCGAGGATGTATGGAACTCGAAACGCGTAAATGTGGGCGCGAACATGGTTTGGGTCAGCCTGTAGGGGGCCAGCCTCAACGACGTACGTATGCAACTCTTTAGTTGACGGCGTCTGTCGTAATCTCAAGGAATAACATGACCGATTGCTGAAGAGAGTACTGAGATAAGGACTCGTAGGAACTTAGTTTCCTGGTTAAATATTCTGCATGTGTCAGGACTTGGATCTGTGCAGTATGGTCAGGATATCTCCAACTAGATGGTTTACAAACGGATGCTTCTTCAACTCTCAAGCGGGCCTAGCATCTTTCTGTAATTGCTCATAGGGTGTCCAAAGTTTCGATTGAGACAGGAGAAATAGTCCTCCTGCTCTTGTTCCTCCACGCTTCGCACTTCTCGCGACTCGGGTTAGCGAAGGGGGCTCTCTTCAATGCTACGACCACAGGTTTGCGAAAAACGCTGCAGAGCCTCGCCATAGACTCGAATTCGTCACCCATTACGTCTCCTTTACGTGGACATGCTGGACGCTATTCCTAATTTCCGAGCGTTCGCAGTTATTGCGATATGCTCGCAGGCCTGAATAACAACACTCACCCTTTATCTTGGGATGTTGTATAAGTAACCAGATAGATACTCGTTAGATTACGGCCTTCAAAGTACCCGACATGATAGATTTGACAACGCAGACCATCTGTGGCTCAACCCAGCTGCGAAGTAATGGACACCAGAAGTGAGCCGAGGACGTTACTAGCCCAGCGGCCCCAAGCATCAGAGTAAATTGCGGGTGTAAGTACGTGTACATAAGACGCGTCAGCTACCGGCGAGGCTGTGGAGCATAGGCACTTACCTGATTGTATCAAGTCCGACTCGCGTGGATCTGCAGCCTCGGCAACCTTAGTGTCACGAATATGTCCCTAGCTCGCTTGGGTTGGCGTCCTCCTCTCCTCCTTTACACCTCTCCTTTGTCGGATAGCACGGGATACGTTATCGACGTTGTGTTCCAGAAATAGCTTGTGGGGCTTGGAGGTGCGTAAACTTCCTCTATCCGTAAAGTGTTAACGCTGGTTTGGCTGGATGCAGCGCCTTTAACTGGGGTCAAACCCCTTCTCACTTCCGTTTGTGGCAACGTGAGTTCATCCCTTTCAGACATGGGCCAAAGTCGATACCCAGGTGTTATTACAATGGTCGCCGTTGATCCTCTGTTATGGTTGTTGTTGTGGTCGGTGGAGATGTCATTTGTTGGACAATTTCTCTTCTGGGACTTATATTTTGAGCGTTGTCGACCAAACACCCCGTCAACTAGATTGTGGGAACATGTTATGGGGACGGATGTCTCATCCAGCTCACGCAGGACCAGCCATTCGGTTAAACTGGAGGATTTCGGTGGAATTCGCCTGAACTATTCTCTCTTCTTGCTTCTGGGGGCAATCTGGCTGGTCCGGGTCGGTCATGGCTTGGAATATGGCGGACCGGAAGAACAGTTCATTAACCCAACTGTGCGCCTTTCCCAGCCTTCCTGGAAAGGTACAGGACTCTGAACTCATCCTTTCGCTCTCTTCGTACGCAGCACCGAAGTCACTCGTTTTGTTTTTGGCTCTTCTTTTCCATCCAATCGCTTTCATTTCTTATCCCTTTCCAGGCTGACCTTCGTTATTCCTGGCAATGAGGCTATCAAGAATCGCGGCCTTGCTGGGCCCAGCAGTGGGTGCCTATGCGCAGTCGAATTCATCCGCCTCTCCAAGTTCTTCAATCTGCTCGACGGCCTCAGCATGCAAACCCTTCTTGATCGAGCTGACGTGGGGACTCACGAACGCATCGAACATCTTCTCCAGAGAGGCGATCTTGACTAATGGCTCCTTTCCTGGCCCTCCTCTGAGACTCGGCGTCGGAGAATGTGTTGACTTTACGGTAATCAACAACATGCCTAACGTCACTGGTGTTCACTTCCACGGCATCCGACAGCTAGGGACACCGTGGGCAGATGGAGTTCCGGGCGTCTCTCAATACACGATTCAGCCAGGCTCCAGCTATAACTATCAGTGGACAGCTGAGGAATCTGGCATCTATTTCTACCATAGTCACTACAAAGGTCAAATGATGGATGGTCTATATGGGGCAATCATTATTTCCCCAACGGAAAATGCGACTAGGCCATTCTCACTAATCAGCAATAGCTCTGCCGACGTTCAGAAGATGGAGGCCGCAGAAGCAAACGTCGAGGCAATCCTGACAGCCGACTGGAATCGCTTTACCTTCAATGAGTTCTTTGAAATCGAGAAGTCCGCGAACATCGACTACTCCTGCACAGACTCTTTCGTACTGAATGGGATGGGATCATCCTACTGCTTATCAGAAGCCACTCTCAACGCCGACGAAGCTGCCCAGGCGGAGATTGTTCTTGACGGTACGTCCTTGACTGCGAAGGGGTGTATTCCACCCAACAACACCGTGGTCCAAGGCAACTACAGCCGTAACTTGGCCGCCTTGCCCGCTGGCGCATACTACGAATGCACGTCTTACACTGGCACGAACTTCACCTACTTGGTCGATGCTGCGGACGAGTGGGCAGCATTATCATTTATCAGTCCTAGTGGTACGGCACTTTTCAAGATCACCATTGATAGCCATAAGCTATACGTTTACGAGGTTAACGGCCACTATATCGAACCTCAGGTGGTGGATCAGATTGAAGTCGACAATGGAGATAGAATCTCAGTGCTGGTCAAGCTCGATCAAACCCCAGCGGACTACACCATCCGCGTCGCGAACAGCGGCTTGAATCAAGTCATCTCGGGGTACGGCATCTTGTCTTATCAAGGCAGCTCAGGGCCCTCGACCACCGCTGAAGCTCTTATGAATTATGGAGGCCAGAACACGACCACCATCACTGTTTTGGACAAGGCTACGGCTTACCCATACCCTGCGGAGGCGGTCTCAAGTACGGCCGATGCAACCTTCGTTCTCGACATTATGAAGGACCCGGAAGAGTCGATGTCATGGGCTTGGGTTCTGAATGGGGTAGACGCATACAACCAAAGCCGAGATGATGAAACCCCGCCACTTCTCTATCAGTCTCCAGCAGACATTCCCACTAGCGATCTCATACTGAGGACTAACTACAACGAATGGGTGGACCTTATCATTAAGGTAGCTGGCCCGTTGGCAGAACCGCACCCCATCCACAAACACGCCAACAAATTCTTCGTTATCGGGACGGGCACTGGGGATTTCAACTACACTACTGTTGCCGAAGCTCAATCCGCTGGGGTCGAGTTCAATCTCGACAATCCACCGTTTGTGGACGGCTACACAAGCACGGAAGCGGAAGGCGCAGCCTGGATGGTGTTCAGATACCAGGCCAACACCCCAGGAGCGTGGCTGTTGCACTGCCACGTGCAAAGCCACTTGACGGGTGGGATGGCGGTGGCGATCCTGGATGCCGTGGACAAGTTCCCATCGATTCCCTCCGACGTTGGCAAGGTGTGCTCCAATGCAGGGTCCAGCTTCACCGGCTCCAATACCACCGTCTCAACCACCTCGCCGACAGTTGCTTCGTACACCAACATTGCAGCGGCTTCGTTGAGTCACCAGAAGGCAGCTGCTCTCAGCGTAACCTTGGCTCTGGCAGCAGCTGCTGGTCTGTTCTACTAGAGTCACCTTAAGGATAAGGGCTAGTTGCATTGGAAGGGTTTTCGCATCGAAATTCTGCCTAATTGCCATACCTTATGATACGTTACGCTGGTTTGGGGATGGACGAGAGTGTTGATTAGTGCGAACTTGGTAGAGTATTGCTTCAAAAATCACCCACAATCAACCCACCCGTACGCTTTGCAGACAACAAGAACCGCCTCGTACAAGGGCGATACTTCTTGTATATATATTCTTATGGAATGGTCCCCGTTCCGCACAAAAAATAATGCCCAGAGATACCCTGCAGCCTTCTAGAATGGAAGAGAAGCCTGTCTGGAGACGGGGAAATAAACAGCAAGCCAATGGCGTCAGAAGTGGCAGTAGATCTTAGCTGACCATCTCAGTGCCCGTGAAGCCTGTCTGGATAAGCCCGAGATAGACGTGGCCCCCACGACGGTTGAGACACGGCCGATTGCCCACACGACTCGCCCTAAGCCCAACCCGGCAGCGGGCTGCGAACAGAGAGTTTCTACCACCTGGCAATTTGCTCCCAGCTGCGTCGAGGTTTACTGAATGACCAGCTTGTTCTCTCCACCAGCATCCATGCTCTTTTGCCATTCATCCACTAGAAATTAGTCCCGTCGCCTCGACTCTCGCCTGCCTCGCTCCTCAATGATCGTTGGGTCGGGGAACGCTGTTGGTCACCGAATGTTCCGTGTGAGAAGACCAGCATTTTTGACACCTTCTATTTGCGAAAGAATCACTTGCTCTTCTCCTTCGCCCTTCGCCTCTTCCTAGGCCAGGTCCTTCTGTTGGATTCATCCGAGGGACTGCAATGGCATCAGTCACGGCCCAGCGTCGCGGAGTCCGGGCTGCATGTGACCGATGCTATGAGCTCAAGGAACGCTGCCAGCGTGTTTCGCTGACTGCCACCTGTGTCAGATGTGACAGGCTAGGTCAGGCCTGTCTGACTGTGCGTCCACCGCGACGGGCGGGTCGAAGGCCACAACATGCAGACCACTCTGCCTCTCAAACATCGTCAAGCCGGTCAAGCTCGGACGCTCAGTCTGAACGCGATGTCGGTGCCTGGCTACGGGATGTTCCTGGTCTCTGCCCGGAAGAGAGGGATCTGATGAGTTTCCTCCTCTACCAACCCCAGACATTGCAGTTCTATGTGGTCGGCTCCAGCTTTGAAGATGCTGAGCAAAAGTCGTTTGAGGCCCCGTTGCCGGCCGCTTTGCCGGTACTCAAAGACGCCTACCTCGCCTATGCAGGCGGGCTGAAGGGATTCCAGAGCGACAAACCGATGGATGTGAATGTGGACGCTAATCTCCGGCATGCATCCTCAGCCATGAGAACACTGCGCATGCTGCCGATTACCAGTGCAGAAGATGCGGCTTTATGTCTCACAGTGGGGATGGCTTTAGCACTTTATATCTACACAGAGGTTGGTGTTGGTGTACCCGATATCTGCCGCTATTGCCTCAGCCGTGCCAGGCCTTATATTGAGCCTGCCGCATCGATCCCTGGAACAGAGCCCCAGCTCGTCTTTCTTGTATTGCTGGAGATCATGGACTGTGCGGTCCACCGCCGAAAACCGACACTGAGGATCCAGTCACCGCCCGCAAAAGGCGTGGATCGCCACTTGGGGTTCTGCCTCCCCTTACTTCCATACTATTACGATCTCTGTGCCATCAGCCACTCGCTGATCGACGCCAGCAATGCCAGTTTCGTATACACACTGCACCAGCATCTCCGGAGCATCCAGGCTGCTGTGAATGCATGGCAACCGTCCACACCGGAGCATTTCGTCAATGAATTCTCGTCGGTCGAAGTGGTCCACCTCCTGGCGCAAGCGAGGGTATACCGATTGGCCGCGTTGCTGATGGCCCACCGACTGCAACACGAATTTGGACAAGAGGATGGTCAGGCGGATATCTGGTCGCGCGAGGTGCTCATGGAACTCGAGCTGGCTCGACGGACGACACAGCGATCGATCCGGTTTGTAACGCTGCCGTTCATTGTTGCTGCGATCGAGATTCGAGACCCAGCCGCACGGACCAAAGCAGTCCAGGATGTGGACGAGTATGTTGATCGATTTATGCCGGTCGTGCAGGAAGCCACCAGGACATTTTTGTCGCGCATCTGGCGCGAGCGGGATGCTCAGGGAATACGCGCTTGGTTTGACTCCGTCCACAAGCCATGCGTTATACTGGACTCTCTCGGATCTTCCCGCTGCATGGGATTCCTCCAAACGCAAGGAAAGTAGAGAGCCAAGAGCTGATTCGGGGATCGAGGCAAAAGAGCGACCTTTGTGTTCTACTGTGAACCACCCCTCCCACGTCTTCACTTCTTGCCAGACCTCGAGGTTCAGAGGGTTCTACCACACACGGCAGATATTTTTCACCGGTTCTGAGCGCAAAAAAAGTCGACGATCTACGCCAGTGCGAATCGAATACTACTTCCAGGGAGCAAAAAGTTCAGATCGGGCGGCTCTGATCTTACCTTTCTCCTTACAACTAGATCCTGCCCTCGACCCTCGTTTTGAGGAGTTTTGTCAACCCAAGTTTACCCACAACCCACATGGATCTAGTTGTTTTTGTGATATGGCGAGACCACCTGCTACCTTGGGCAACAGCGAACACATATCAGGAGAAAGGCCCCACCCACCAAACCCGATCTGAACCCTTAACAAATCCCTTACTCAAAGCATAGCTTGTTATGAGGTCTCGTTATCGCTGTCACACTTCTTTCAGACAGGGAAATGTTAGAGGAGATTCCGGGCCTTTGAAATATATACCAAACATCGCGAAAAGGGACCCAGTTGGCATTGAGGTTCTGCTTGGCGGTAGTGACTGATACTGCCGGACTCCAGCAATATACTTGGCGAATCTTTGCCGATGACCCTTTTGTTCCGTCAAGCCTGAGCTGAGCCTCTGGCTGAAGGTCGTCATGGAGCCCGTCAGCCCGCTGCAGCTCTCAGCAGGATCCCTGTGCACCTCCTCCTCCCCGTTACCGCGGAGATTGTCCCTGCTTCGTCAAAACAACCCGGCCTGCTTTTCTTCTTGCGTCTCTTCGGAGTGGTGCAACATATTCCGCAAGTCCAAGTCTATGAAAATGCGGCAGAGGTCACAGGAAGCCTGACGACTAGGCGAAAAGCCGTCGGCCTTCATCAAACCATAAATATTGAAGTCTTCATTTTACGGCGTTTGGCACGGTCTACTATACGAGCTGCAGCGCGGCGGTTTCAGCAAAGAACCCAAGCAACGAGACACGTGGACTGATTAGAGCTGTTTTGGCTCAAGAACATCGCAATTCGACGAGAATGTCGACTTCAGCCTGGTCGTCGTGCTCGTTCTTTCTGTCATTGATGGGACAAGTCCAATAGGCGCAGCCTCCTCTTGCATCTTTTCACCGTTGAGCCCGCCACTCTTGATGTGGTAATTGCTTCAACAGACCCAATGCGTCCTAAGGCTCCAATATTCTGAAGTTGGGGGCCTCATACCGCGCCAAGTTGCCCTTTATTCGCTGCGTCCGCCTTCTTGACGATTGGAAACGAGTCTTGGGGGCCAGACTCGTTTACACTGCCTTGAACAACTTAGCCTGGCTCGTATCTGCTAACCGCTTTGATGCGGTGCCTGTCTCGGGTGCCTGTCGATCAACGGGGTCGGTCCGGGTTACACGATGTTCAGCCGATTCCAGTAATCAATATCATGCTCTCGTATTGACCAACCTTGACGGTAAAGCAAATTCTCTCCGAGCCGCCTCCGCCGCCGTCTTTTGAGGCAGGGCAGCCTTACAGCGCCCTGTTAATCATGGCGATGCTATCTTCAGCCCCTCGAATTTCGCGTCAACACTTCTGGCTTTGCTTTCACGAGAACGCATGTTAACAGCTTCAGGCGCCCAAGCACGTTGAGGAGGGAAAAAGATATAAATCATGGATTGTCCACTGTTTGTCAAACGTATGAATCAATCAATTCACTGTCGCATTTAGTTGACCCTGACGTTCATCACGATGAAGCAACTTGCTGTACTTGCGTTACTTGCGGTGCTTCCAATCTCGTTGGCGCAATTCCCCCAAGCTCCTACCGGATTGGATATTATTACCTCGAAGGTCAACCCCCAAGTGAAAATCTCCTATAAAGAAGTGAGCGAGTGTCAAGCGAACAGTCAAATACATTCACTGACAGAATGATAGACCGACATCTGCGAGACCACCCACGGAGTCAAGTCCTATAGTGGTTATGTCCACCTTCCGGGGTCCCTCCTCTCAGACGTTGGGGGGTTCGACATAAACACTTATTTCATATACTTCGAGGCGCGACACAATGCGTCTACCGCTCCACTTGCCATATATCTTGCCGGAGGTCCTGGTGAGAGCTCGATTTACACTGCTCTTGCGAGCGAAAGTGGGCCGTGCTATGTCAATGTCGCGGGCAACGACACGACGGCGAACCCGTGGTCATTCAACAACTACGTCAACATGCTCTACCTTGACCAGCCAGTTCAGACCGGTTTCTCGTATGATGAACTTGTCAATGGCACTTTCAATATTGAGACGCAGATCATTACCCCGGAGGATTTCGACACGTCGCCTTTGCCAGCGATCAATGCGACCTTTCAAGTAGGCACATTCCCCAGCCAAGATCCTTTGCATATCACAAATACCACAGTGTCGAGCGCGAGGGCTCTGTGGCATGCGGCCGAACACTGGCTCTCGTCCTTCCCAGGGTATTCGACCTCGTCCAACAAGCTCAGCATCTGGGCCAACTCGTACGGCGGCTTCTGGGGCCCCGAGACCGCCGCCCTCTTCAGCAAGAACCTCAAGAAGCTTCCAGCCAAACATCCCCTGAAGGCAAAGCACTTGACACTGGACACTCTGGGGATCACCAACGGTTGCATTGACTTTGAATATTCCATGCAAGGATATCCGCAGTATGCCTACAACAATACCTACGGCGTCCGTTTCATCCCGGAGTCTGTCTACAAGGAGGCCATGGACAACATCACCAAGCCGCAAGGGTGCATGGACCTCATGAAGACGTGCCGCTCGCTGGGCAAGATCGGCGACCCGGCGTTCAACGGGAACAACCAGACCGTCAACGAGGCCTGCATGGAGGCTTCGGAGGCCTGTTTTGGGATCATGAGCGCCTTTGATGCGCTGAACAATGTGAGCCATCCGCCGTCCCCAACCGATCGAGCCTCAAGGGGAAACCTAACTGACCAAATGATCCCAGCGAAGCGACTTTGACGTGGCGATCCTCAACCCGGACCCGTGCCCGTACGACCTCGCCGTGACGAACTACCTGAACCTCCCCGCGGTGCAGGCCTCGCTCGGCGTGCCCCTCAACTTCACCTACGACTCGGAGCTGACCACGGGCGTCTACGGTCTGCCGACGCCGTACCAATTCCTCGGCACGGGCGACTCGTTCCGCCAAGCGGGGCTGCCAAACATCGAGTACGCGCTGGCCACGGGGGTCAAGGTGGCCTTCGTCTTCGGCGACCGCGACTACCGCTGCCCCTGGACGGGCGGCGAGGCGACCGCCAAAGCCGCAAAGTGGGCGCACCAACCCGGCTTCCTCGCCGCGGGCTACGAGCCGATCCAGGGTATTAAAGGGGCTGGTGCCCGGCACGGCTTGGTCAAGCAGTTCGGCGCCCTCTCATTCTCGCGCATCCTCGACGCCGGACACTCGGTCAGCGCCTACGCGCCCGAGGCCGTCTACCGCGTCTTCGAGCGCGTCATGTTCGGTAGGGACGTCGCCACGGGATCGCGCAGCGTCGGCGCCACGTACCGCACCACCGGCCCGGCGGACAGTTGGGGCTGGAGGAATACCTTGCCCGCGAACGTGCCGCGGACGTGCATGGTCGAGGGGGAATTCACGCCGACGAACCCGTGGGGAGCCATATCGCTGTCCTGAAACTCAAAGTGTGGCCACTGAGGTAGCTGGGTAGCTGTGTAAATTGTAATACAATCATACAAATCCGTTCCCGATTTTGAGTCAAAGATATCCACCTCCCTTTGGTACGCAGCCTCGTCGTAGTTAAAACGTATGGATAAACCTGAAATGCCACCCCGTGTCCCATGCTCGCCTCATGCTTCAAGTCCCTACACTTGCAGATAGATACAAAAAGAGAAGAAGAAAACTCATTTTTCATAGTGCCTTCTGGACATCCCGCTCCATCATCCGCCGCAGCTCCGCGCCGACCATGCCCATGATGAACGGCTGCTGCGACGTCGTGAACATGTACCCACGACTCGTGTACCGCAGCTCCTTGAGCAGGGCCGGGGAGCCCACGAGATATGCTCCGGGTAGGCCGAACGCGGCGTAGAAGGAGCCGTAGACCAGGACCTGGTGGTCCCGGTACGTGGGAGGGGAAGTCGAAGTCGGATACTTGGTACCCGTCCTCGTACTCGAGCCTGTCGAGAGAGCATCTGCCCCTTCGTGCGGCCATAAACTCCCAGCCCCGGCGCGGTCGTGCATGAGAATCGTCATGCCCGCCGGGCCGCGAGCTCGCTGGATCGTCTCCAGGCTGTCGCCTTGATGATTGATTGCACAGTCGACGAATAGGGTGATGTAGGTCGCGGGGCCGCAGGAGCGAATGTGCTCGAGCAACGAGTCGAGGCTATCGCCGTATCCCTGAACCCTTGGAGCTCTCTTCTTGGACGCCGCACGGAACCCATCCCAGACGGCCTGGGGTGCTGAATCTGGGACGAGAAAGACGTGCTTCTTGAACCCTATCACCGGCCGACTCAGAGCGGCGACGGTCGACATCAGCCCAATGAACGAGTCCGGATAAGTGAGTGCGTCTGCGGTCCCTGTGAGCCGTGCAGCTAGCTTCTCGACTTGGATGTGCAGTTCCGACGTGCCTGTGATCCAGCGTGCACCGCCGGACCCGAGCCCGTATCTGCTTCGTGCCGCGTGGCCCGCATCCAAAATGGTATGGTCGCAGATTGTGCCTGTGGTCCTCCTGATGTCCTGGTCGATGAGTTGTCGAATATAGTCGCAGGTGTGCCGCGCCTCCGTTCTCTCCTGCTCAGTGGGCAGCTCGTCAAGGTAGTTGAACGGCCTGGGCTCGAACTTAGCATTCCCAGTCAGCCCGATATTCTGAGCGGCCTTCACGATTGCTGCGATCAGTCCGTCGACCGTGTCGTTATCGTGATCTGCGGAAAGACAAATCCGGACGCGAGACTCCCAAAAGGGAACTGCGGGCGTCGACACCGGCGTGGCGAGCAGGCCGACCTTCCGAAGCGCGTACGACATCTTCGCTGCCATGCTGGGCCGACCAGCGTGTACCGGGAGGATGGGCGAGATGGCATTGCCATATACGTGGACGCCGGCCCGGTGCAGTTCTTCGCGGACGAAGGTCGCCGCCGCAGTCAGCCTCCGAAGATGGCGCTGCAGCAGGGTCGGTTGGCCCAGGACATTCAACGTTTGGATAATGGATGAGGTCGGAACAGGATCGGCTCCAGAGGCAAGCATCTCGTCACGGCGCTTCAGAACCGTCGCGGCGAATCGAGATTTCCCGCACACAATGCCCCCAATCGCCCCGACCGACTTCGACAATGTTCCCGTGCGGAGGTCGAAGAGGTCAGTCGGGACGGGCTGGTCGGGGTGTTTTTCATTCCAAACCTCGATACACCCGCGACCCGTGCGGCCCAGACACATCAACGAGTGAGCTTCGTCGGCAAGCAGAGTGAAGTTATACTTCTGCTTCAGGCGCACAAGCGTGTCGAGAGCAGGCACGGTACCATCCATGCTGTGATTTTCTTGTCAGAGCGCACGATTCAGCGACCCGTGGAGATGACCGACCTGTAGAACCCCTCGATTGAGACCAGGATATTCGCAAACTTGTCCTTGTACTCGGCCAGGATGGCCTCCATTCTCTCAAAATTGCCATGCGGGAACTTCTTGACCAGTCCGGCATGACTGAGATGCGCGGCGACGTGCATCGAGTTGTGGCACTTGTCATCAAACATGACGAGCCAGTCCTGGTTCAGGATCGCCGAGAAGGCCAATACGTTGGAACCGTATCCTGTGCTGGTCGTGTAGCAGAAGTCGGCAGAGAAGAATTTGGCAAAGCCATCGTGCATAGCCGATTCCAGGGATCTCACTGTACGGGAGTCGGCGACGGGTAGCTTCTCGAGGGCTAAGCGCTGCAGTTCTTCCGCACCTTTGGTGAGATTGTAGAAGCCGGCATAGTTGTGTGAGGCGGCTTGAATGACAGTCTGCCGTGTGCCATGGCCATCTCGAACTTCAAGCTTTGGAGCCCACCGTCCCAGCAATATGCGCTCGTTCTTTCCACTCCGGTTGTCTAGCGGGTAGACGTAACAGTGATTGAATCTGCCTGCAACGGAGATCGGTTTCTGATCGTGTTCGCGCTGTTCCAGCGAGACCTTGCCGCGTGTGTAGGCAAGCCTGACACTCTCGGCGAGCTTGTTCCAGACTTTGGCAGCCGGCGGTTGGTAGACATCATGTTCCAGGGAATGTCGCGGGAGATTCTCGTTCGAAGATTGGAAAGCGACCGACGAGCAGGCTGGCTGGGCATGCTAGATCTTCGTAAGTATGCTGGCCCCAGTCACGGTTGACTCGTTCGTTGTTGACTTACTTGAGACTCCTTCGTATCTGGCTCAGAACTGTCGGTGCTGGATATCGAGTCTGTCTGATCGATGCGTATGATGATTGGCTGTTTTGCTGCTTTCCGAGGCTCAAGGCCGCTTACAGTGCTCGCTTTTTTGAAATCCATGTTACCAACTCGAAATATTCACCGTGATTGAGGATGTGAGATAGATTGGCATGCCTCTGCGAACACGCTGGACAGATAAATAGCCCCAAGGACGCCATGGCTCCGTGTCTAGACTGCGACCTGAACTCTGGCACTACCCAAAACCTCAGGTCGAGGTGACAGCTCGACTAGGCAAAGGCAACATGGTGCACTTTTGCTCGTTTGCACGACGCCATTTTCGTGCAGATGTCTGCCAACAAAGCGACAGTCGAGAGCCATGCTCGAAATGAACCAGCTGTAGCGCACAGCTGCTGCCGCCGAGCATGAAGCCAAAGTAATGCGATCGAATCAATGCCTCTTACCTGACCCGCTTCCACGTTGTTGAGGCGAAGATCTTTCAGATTGGGCATGTGCTTCTCAGGTGTATGAGCCACCTGGCGGCGATGGCTTGCTAAGGGACCAGAGGCTGGCTGAGAGAGAAGAGTCGGCATCGACATTGACCTCAGCAGCTCCATTCAATGGTTGGAGTACCCAGATGCGAGGGAGTGTCCACAACGATCTGGGCGTCGTTAGGCTGAATTCTCGATGCCCTGGATTTAGAAAGTGTGAACAAGCTCCAGGGGCGGTCTAGGTGGTCGATACTGCGCCAATGGTTAACGGCTCATACTCGTATAGGAAAGCGTTATGCTGACTTGGCAAGCCTAGCGAAGGGTAGCCCATATCGCCTACCTAAACAAGTTCGTCTTGCCTCCTCTTGGGCTCAGTGGGCGGGAAGATGCCCAGTTAAGGTTCTTGGGGCGTCACTTTCCGCCACATTTTGTCCCAATTTCGAGGAGGCGGTCTGCCACGAGCCCCTAACCAGAGAATCCCCCTTGACACATTTGGATGGTAGACGCGAGGCGAACAGATGCCACGTATGGAGTGACATGAGATTCCTCGTGCTTCGAACAGCATCGCAAGGCTTTCCCATCGAATGAAAAAGTTCATGTCCCGGTGCATCGGCGAAAATAGCGGTGCAGCTGAGTCTCCCATGTTCAGCTGCAAATGCTAGAAGAGAGATCGGTTCAGCCTCTAGAAAAGGTAACTGTGTTGCAGGAGACAGACCCTGTTCGACCTGGCGATATTGCAAAGCGTAGGTCATAAATGGTATAGACCCAATTCGAGAGTGACTGCGAGTACTTGGTAGTCCTGGTCCTCGTACCGGGAGGCAGCTGTCGCATACCATCGCCAATCCCTCCATTGGTGCTATAAAATAGGAACCCTTTGGCCCCAAGCCGCCGGGTCATTCCAGCAACCTTCACCCAGCGGTGCCTGACAATCTCGGCCGAAGCAGCTTGTACATGCCAGGAGACCGAAGCCCAGCAGCCCGAGGGCCATAAGCCCCGCATTCTCGACGGGCTGTAGCGGGCAGTTTGTTGCTCCGCTTCGGTCGAGGTCCACAGCAGATACCTATATTCAGGGAGCGATGAGGGGCTGTCCGCAGCATAACTCCCCCAAAGAAGCACGACACAGGAAGACAAGGTGTTAGAGTGATGACGGTGGTCAGAAACAATGAGTCCCCAAGACGCGTCAGATCAGTTTATGGCCGTCGAAAGGCCGAGCCGAAGAGCCACCGAGCTTCAGAACGCCGGAACCTCATCGTTCGACGCAAAACATAACCTGTCTCCCTTTCGATACCACAAGCATCGAGTTTAGAATCCTTGTATACTTATCTATCGCTTGGAAACATCAACAAACTGCACAGATCCAAATGGATTACCTCAAGCACCTTCCTGCCCTTCCGCCGCGGGATCGCGCCGTCCGTGCCGCTGTTCTGACTGGCGCGTCGACCGTGGCACTGAGCGCGCTCGTCTGGTGCATTCGAGACTATCATGCCTTCCTGGCTCTTGGGCCCGGTGGCGCTTCGTACAATGTCAAGGGCTGGGCTTTCGTTACCATGCTTCGATTGTTTGCTCTTTCTAAGCGCGGCGCAACCCAGGTCTCGGACTATCCAACGGATGGCGCTCATGAAGACATCAAGAATTTACCAAACAGAAAAGGCGAGCGTGCAGCCGTGGGTGGAATCATCCCGCATCGCCAGCTTTCGCAGCATGCACCTGATGAGATGAAGCCGGTATGGACAACCTGGACTGGAATACCCAGTTGTCGGAGTACTGATTGGTATCTAGTACATTACCAACTTGTTCAAGAATGTCGTGGTACAGAATAGCGACATCTTGGAAGAGCGCCTTTCTCTGTACGAAAAACATAACCCTGCGCTATTTGTTCGCGAGGAGGTCCTCGCGAATAAGGACCCAGCGGCTCCAAAACCGTCTTCAACGGCTTACACTGCCCGCGGCGAATGTGGGCATATCCATCCTGATGTAAGTAGCGGTTGCTCCTTCTCAGGGGATCTAACGTTGGCAGCTCGCATTGCTGATACTAATCTTGGGGCTCATTAGTACTCAATCCATCTCTACCTTTCTCCGGCTGATGCTCGACTCATTATCGAGAAAGGGTGGGGCGAGCGACATCGATTGTCGAAACCCAAGACGGCAAGGTTCACTTTCGAGAACGCCCACGTCGCCGACACATACCTGATGATATACGGCCCCAGGGACACGGATGAAGTTGAAGTGGTGCGCAAAATCCTGCAAAACAGCATTCGTTTCATGTCAGGAAGAGAGAATGTCGAAGCCCCGGAGTGGAAGGTGGCTCTAGCTCCTAAATGATCTGCCAACCATTTTTGCAGATGGTGTATGCACACGGTCATGCTGAGAAAAGTCGGCGCAGCGGGAACGGCGCGGCTACCAGCACAGCAATCTTTTTCCCACCTGGAGCTTCAGGCTCGTTTCAATTGAGGTTACCAAAAAGCGCCCAATCCTTGGGAAGTCATGCGTAATGATGTGCAGGCTGTACTCTCGGTTCGGTTCTCCTAAGAAGCTCAGTTCATCCACCACATTTGCCGAAGCATATGTCGCCCTGCTCTTTCGGCTACCGACTAACGCTAGCAGACGCGATGTTATGGAATGAGAGATTTCTGATTTGATCGTCCTTGGTGCTGCCCTTTTGGTTGACTGCGCCTCAATCCTGCCCTTCCCTTCTACCGGTTGCCCATCCCATCCCCTCTGCAGGTGATTCGGCCAAAACAAGAAGAGCAGTGCTCTGATTGGCCAGAAGTGGTGCATACCCCAGGAATGTGCGTGGGCAGGCTACTGTTGTCTGCCCAGAACTGGTCTATGTGGAGACGGCCTGCATCTGCTTGCATGTGGTTGTGGATTCGTGACCGACATTTCCATTGAGGTCATTGACTTTCGTTAAATGGCTCATACAAAAGTGGCAGCTTCTGCACAACATGCCAGGCAGAAAATCAAGGAAGTTGGAACTTTCTGGCGAGACCAAATTCACTCATATAAAGCATTCGCAGCGCGGTAGGTCGACATATCCACCGTTCCCACAATGAGGGATGGGTTGTGGTGAAGCTCTACAAATGGCCTTGATTCTCACCATCGCGTTCGCATACTTTCTGTGTCCTGTTGCATTGGGTGCAGTTGCTTTGCTATATCTGCTGGTGTTCTAACATAAACTACCAATCTTGTTTCGCGATATTGTTGAAACCCTTACCAGAGAAGGGCTTGCTAGCCACGAGCCCTATTTATTTTTTCTTATTCTCCCGCTGCCGTCCGCTCCTGAGACTGCTGCTTGCAAAGACACGACGCAGGAGGCTCGCATCGAGGGCTCACCGCCATATTCGGCTTGCTCCTGTTCCCTTCAACAGGTTCACGCCAAATGGCCTCAAATACCGTCAGTGGCAATCAGTCAAGGACCATCTGGGAACCATCGGCAACGAAGCCCATGGCAACTGTTTCGAAGATCACAGGTCAGTAGACTTTGATTCTCAGGCAGCAGAGTGATGCTGATTTGATACTCGGTCAGTCACTTCGGCTTCGTCTGCGCCACCACGACCGATTGATCAGATCACGGACGCATACCGTCGTCGGTACGCATCTTACCTTGCTTCGACTTTTCACATCAGTGTCGAGGCGGCCAACCTTGAGGCGGACTACCAGCTCCAGCCTCGTCGTCGATCTGAGGCGTCTGAATCAGAGGTCTACCGCGTGTAAATAGTGGCTGAATCTCGATATGTCCCACAGAAAGCATTGGTCTAGAAATATCTTCGCAACGTCCGCGACGAGTCTCCCGAAGCAGTTCTTGTTGAGGATGATTTTGTTGAATGTTTCTAAAGTCAGCCTTTCCAAGGTTGTTTTGCCAACAGGATTCTTACAGGACAAATACATGAGCCTTATCCTTAATCGACTACTCGACCCTTTTCCCAAAAAGTTACCCGGCGCGTAGCACTGGCCACTAAGACAAAGGCGTCGAAAGGTCTCGCCCTGGTCCGGGGGAAATATAAGTTCGCGTAACCAAGCGAGGCTCGGGGACTAGCCGGCATGCTTGAGAAGGGCGAAGTGTCAAAAATCTCGGTAGATCCTTCATGTGGATCGCCTGTAAGCTGCCCAGAGCGTTTAGCAAGAGGGACAGGGTATCATGCTGCCGACGGCTGTCGGCATCTATCGATTTGCGCCATGAAAAAGCCTATGCACATAAACCAAGACGTATTGATTTCGGCACGAGTTTGTCATTTCGACCGAGTCGTGCAAGAGACCATCTCACGATCAAGTGTAAAACGGTTCTCCACTGGCATTGGAGGCCCAAGGGTGGACTGGGGTATAGACAAGAACAGACAGAGGGGATTTTCGAACAGTCAGACGCCTCCCCCAAGACTCAGCCGCAAAAATGCCTCATATGAGATTGCCAGAGAGAAGGGTGGGCGACGGACCAGGCACGGCAAGCTCCTGAATGGCATAAATGGGCGGCAGAGATCAGGACTAGGCCTGGCAGTTGTCCGCAGGAGAAACACCCTTAACTAGGCCAAGGGGATCGCCTCTACCAGAGAGAGGCTGTGAAGCCACCAATTGTAGGCTGGCCCGAAGCCAACTCCGCTCATTTGCATAGGCGTGGGATGGGCGTTCGGGAAGACGGAACAGCGCACAGACTCCCCTCCAACTCTTGGCTTGATATCAGCTTGACGACTCGCACCGTTGATCTTGTGTCCCTGCCCTTTTCATTTATCCCTCTCCTTTTCTTCGGGCGGGCCGCACGTGCAGCCTTCGAGGAATGAACACAGACGGACGGTGCTCCTTCGATGGCAGCACACCCGAAGAAGGCTCAGAAATCAACGGCGAAGACGATGCCTGCGAAGCTAGCCGTCTTGTTCCGAGGTAAACCTTTGTGCCGATTCCACCGTTGGGTTATAGACCTGTTTTCTGACCCCGGCTTCTACAGTTCCAGTCCCATTTCGAGAGTCCTGAGTACGTTCCCGGCGTTGACCTGTCTGGATTTCAGGACCTCTGCATTGACACGAAGCCCGCCAGGGAGTTTCCCTCGCTTTCTGCACCGCTCATCCGGCCATGGCGGAGCCCGTGGCCAACACTCTCGCGATTTCGCTGGCTACTCAGATCCTCGTAGGGTGAAGCGCAACTGCGTCTCTCAGGCCCTTCTCGAGCTTGTTACTACTTTCCGAGCCATCCTGGGATACTCGTGGCTCAATAGCCTCCTCGTGTTCGTCCCGTTGGCCATTGCCAGCTACCTGGCTCGTGCGAACCACATTCTGGTTTTCACCGCCAATGTCATCGCCGTGGTTCCGCTATCGAGCTTGCTCACCTGCGCGACGGAGAACATTGCACGGGAATCGGGCGACGTCGTTGGCGCTCTGCTCAACGTGACGTTTGGAAACCTGGTCGAGATTGTGATCTTGTGAGTTTCCCTCCCGGCCAAAAGAAAAGTCCAAGACTAACATCTTCCAGTCTGTATGAACCGAGCCGCTTCCATTTCCTCAAAATATCTAACTGATGACTCAAGTGCCGCCCTTTATCACAATCAATATGAGGTGGTGCAAGCCTCTCTTCTGGGGTCGATTCTCGTGAACCTCCTGCTCATCCTAGGGATAGCAATTCTGGCTGGAAGTTTTTGTCATCAAGAGCAGTCTCACAGCAAAGAGGATGCGCAAGCTCTGGCTTGCCTCCTCAGTGTATCTGTCTTCAGTTTGCTCATACCAGTAAGCAGTCCTGCAGTGCTTGGTACAGTCACCTGTTGATGCATTGCAGAGTGCTCTTGTCCACTCTTTTGACGATCTGAAGTCAGCTGGAGCCGCCGTGTTGACTTTGAGTCGGGCGTCTTCCTTGACCTTGTTGGCAATATATTTACTCTATATCTTCCTGCAGATCAAGAAGACTATTGTCAGCAGACCATTGATCCGCGTCGTGAGCTCGAACGGCATGAATGGCTCTGCAAGGACGAGTGGAGACATGGCTGCTTCCAATTCATTGCTAATTCCACGCTCGATTCGATTTCAAGACGAGGAGGCGGCTAGAGGCCATATCACTAAGCCCCCAACCCGAAAAGATAGCTTGGAGATGTCTGCGTTGGACGATTCAGGACAGTCCCAGCTCGGATCTGACGACGCCAACGGTCAGCTAAACTTCGAAGAATCCGAAGGGGATGAAGACGCCGAGACACCAGGACAGGGTTGGAAGGCCTCTTCTGACAAGAGACGCAATCTGAGAAGTTCCATCTACCAATTTCCTTCCCGGATACGAGGATCGGATTCTGGCACTTCAAGTCAGCGGCATATAAGTCCTACCGGCTCGCAGCCCGTGCGGTCACATCGCTCGTCCTACGCAGGCTCAACCTCCAGTCTGCCACGCCTGCTGTTGGGAAACTCCGTCGGAAACGCCGATAGCCCAAGTGATATCGAGACGCTAGAGGATTCGCCTTTGGTTATTGGGAAGCTAGCTTCCAGCTTACTGCTCGTTATATCGTCCTTGCTTGTTGCTATCTGTGCCGATTTCCTTGTGAACACGCTTGACGATATCGTCGAGTCAGGGCCGTTCTCCGAAGCATTCATCGGGCTTATCATACTCCCAGTTGCTGGTAACTGCGCAGAGCTCATCACCGCGACTGCGGTTGCCACTGTAAGGATACCTTTGTCCTTGAAAGCCCGGTGCGGCCAAGGAGGAGCCTTGAGGATGACTCTATTGTGTTTGGGAGATGCTAACTGATATTTGCAGAAAGGCAAGTTCGACCTTGCGATTGGCGTCTCTGTTGGTTCATCCGTCCAGATCTCCCTGTTCGTGACACCTCTCGTCGTCATTGCTGGCTGGGCTCTCAACAAAGACATGACCATGTATTTCGGCATCTTCGAGACTGTGGCGCTCTTCGCAACAACCTTCTTGGTGAATGTGCTCATTCTTTATGGCAAGTCGAACTTCTTGGAAGGAAGCCTGCTCTGTGCCTGCTACTTCATCATTGCAGTCGGAGCATATCTCTTTCCCACGCCAGATCATCGAGCCCCGCATGACCGTCCTCCGGACTGACTCAGGTCGCTCCACTACGATGCGTGGAAGAGATATCAGATTGGCCATGATTGATGCAGTAACAGGCTCGGAAGACCACGGCATCGTCTACTCGAAGCCACAAGAGATAATATCTGAATAGGATGGTGTTATACAGAGCACCTTGGTTGAGCAACGAGAAGTGGAGGGCAAGGACGACTTACCAAGGGGTGCATTTGGGACGAAGATAACGATGCTACAGTAGCACCCACAGATATATATTGACGGAGGTCAGACGACGTCCCCGCGATGCTCCAATCGAACTGAAACGGCGCTCAGCTTTATGGAACGGCGTGAGGAGGGACCAGGAGGAAATCACCCGAGGGAAGAGGAAGTAAGGAGGGCTCAGAGACAATGCAAGGCTGAGCGAGGCTGAAGACAACAAACATGTTGACTCAAAGAGCCAAACTTGCCAAGGCATCATGACTCATGCGGATAGTCACGTGTCAATCCACCAAATCCAACATCATCCGGCCACCCACCGTTTCTCAATGTCACCTAAACTTGCTTTGCACAGTTAGCTTCGCTGATTACTAGGTGTACCTTGCTGATAAGACAGGGATGTGTACCCTCGGCCAGTGTCGTACTCTGATGGACTCGACAAGGCACCAGCTTCTCAACCTGGGCGAGATCCGACTTGAACGAGTTCCCATGGCTATATGTGTGCCTTGACTTCGAAAATTGACATGTAGCCGGAGCTGCAACTCTTGGACATCTCGGGCTTGACAAGAATCAGGTGACGATGCTGAGAGCACAAAAGATGCCCGGCTTGTGGCAAATTCAGGTACCCTTCCCGTACATTCCTTATCTTTCATTTTTGATCCTCCTGCCTCGCTTGTGGGCTTCTGGGGCCCAACGTTGTTCGGCGCCTTCGCCCATTCAGAGGCAAAAATGCTACTTAATCCTTAGTATGCAGCAACATCCATGAGCTGCCGGCCAATCTTGGCGGACAGGATGCGATATACTCCGCTCTTCGGCTATCGATCCTGTTATCTGCCAATTGGCTGTCGCAAGGCACTCTACTTTGTTCTTCTCCGCCTTTTCCTTGTCGAGGCCAGAGAACCCGCTGCGGAGCTTTATGCGACAGCTCTGTGCAATAAGAATACGTCGTCCCGCACACAAAGGGCTCACTCATCACTGCCAAGCTCTGGCAAAGGTCGTTCGGGGATTCAACAAGCACCACCTAACGGGTCGAACACAAGCTTGTCGTAACCGCAGTACCGCTATCGGCATCAGGCTTCCCGCGACGCTCCAGCGGGCAATACAACGCGGTATTGGCCAATGACTTGCTCTGGTCTTCTATCTGAAGAGGGGCGTCTCTGCATTGGCTGGGTCGGCACGAGAGCCTGACCTAGCCATCAGAGTTGCTCTAGCTGTGCACTACTCTCCAAGGTTCGTGCTACACAAGATCTTCTGACAGGGTAGCATTGTGGTATGATGACATCTCTCGCTTGTTGCGGTTCATATTTGGTGGAAGCTGCACCTTTACTCGGACGTCAATTCTCGTTCAAGCTCAGTTCGTCACAATAGAAGAACATGATGTTCAAGCGCTGGGATATCCTTCTGCTAGTCGGCACCTTCCTGCTGTCCGCCGTCTCTGGCCATCGCCGTGATGTTTCTCGAAACCGAGGGTATACTGCGAAAGCACTGGAGGATATGCGAACCAGGTCTCTCTATGGCAGGGATACCCCGCCAGCACAACGACTGTACTATACGAATGCGACCGAGAGTGAGTCTCACGCTCCTAGGTTACCATATTTCACGACATAGATATGGTATGCTCACGATGGCCCAATGTAGAATATTACGTCGAGTCTCTGCCCGACATCCCCAAGACCTTTATGACCGAGATGTACTCGGGTGTTATTCCCCTTAACATGTCGGATAACAGCCGTGGCATGTTTTTCGTCTTCCAGCCTCGTGTGGGGCCACCAGTTGAGGAGATCACTATTTGGTTCAATGGCGGTCCAGGTAAGGCTAGGAAATTAACAGTGCAGAGAGAGGTTTCGCTCACCGAGATGACAGGCTGTAGCTCTCTCGAAGGGTTTCTTCAAGAGAATGGCCGCATTCAATGGTCTTGGGGACAGTACGTGCTCCAGAAAGCTTGAGCAACAACTCCTTGGGACTTCTAAATCACTGTCTCTTGCCGTACTAGTGCTTGATGCTAAACAAAAGCAGGTATTCACCAGGAATCAATCCCTACTCATGGGTGAACTTGACGAACATGCTTTGGGTCGAGTATCCAATCGGCGTGGGCTTCTCACGAGGCGAGCCGACCGCCACGAATGAGGAAGAGCCTGCGGCTGAATTCATCGAATTCTTTCGCAACTTCCAGGTACGATCAAACTGCTCCTACATCATGACTCGGTCATTCAGACTGAGCTCTACTAGACGATTTTCAACATCAGCGACTACAAGATATATGTCACGGGCGAGAGCTATGCCGGCCGATACGTCCCGTATGTCGCGAATGCGATGCTTGATCAGAACGATACTACGCATTTTAACCTTTCAGGTACGGTCCGCCGCGCAGCTCTGTATCAGATTCGACAGGTTTTGATGCTTAGTCTTAGGTGCTTTGGTCTACGATCCGTGCATCGGCTCCTATGACTACCTCAACGCCATAGCGATATACCCATACATTCAACAGAACAACAACTTCATGGGGTTCAACGACACGTTCGTGGATCATCTCGCCCAGCGCGACCAGACCTGTGGATACTCGCAGTACCGCGAGAACTTCCTGCAGTTCCCGCCCAACGGCACACAGCCGGCGCTGTATCTCAATGCGACGGCCGACCCGGACTGCGACCTGTGGGATCTCGTGTATGATAGCGCCTACAGCGTCAATCCGTGCTTCAACGTCTACGAACCGAACCTGCAGTGCCCCCTGCTCTCCGACCCTCTGGGGTTCCCCAGTGATCTGATCTATTCCTATCCCGGACTGCCGCCGTATTTCAACCGCACCGACGTGAAGAAGGCCTTGCATGTTCCCGTGGACAGTGACTGGACGCTGTGCACGGGGCCGGTCTTCGTCGGTGAGGGCGGACCACAAGACCTGGGGGATCTGAGCCTCGACCCGATCCAAGCTGTCCTCCCCAGAGTCATTGAAGCGACAAACCGAGTCTTGGTGTACGTTTCTCACGCCTCATTGATACCCTTACATCTATGGTCATAGATCATACGGCGAGCTAACTCCTACGTAGGTCCAACGGTGCACTGGACATGGACCTGCTCCTGAACGGGACCATGCTCGCGATCCAGAACATGACCTGGAACGGCCAGCTGGGGTTCCAGACGGCGCCGTCCAAGCCCATCGTCATCACCATCCCGGACGTCCAGTACCAGCAGGTCTTCACCGACAGCGGCTTCGACGGGCTGGACTTCCACCAGGGCGTGATGGGCGTGCAGCACTTCGAGCGCGGGCTGATGTGGGCCGAGACCTATCTCAGCGGGCACATGCAGCCTCAGTTCCAGCCCCGGAGCTCCTATCGGCACCTGCAGTGGCTGCTGGGGCGGATCGACGCGCTGTGAGGGGTAGCTTACGTGTGCGAGCGGGATCGATTTGACAGAGTTGACACCGTTATCGTTTGCAGAAGAGCAAGCTCGGGGGGATCACCCTGACACAGCAAAGAGACACTTCAGCCTGATCAGCCCCCCCTTAGTCGAGCCTTCAACAGATATCTTTCCGGATATAATACCCTAGCAAACTCATCATGTAGCTGCGTGCGGTGTATATATATATATATATATATGAGGATACCTGGCAGATCTTCATCACGAACCCTCCTCCGAGCATTCTAACCGCAATAATCTTGCTCCGCAAGGCCACTCCTACTCAGCCTCACCCAACGTCCCCCTTGACGCCGACCCTCATCAGCGGACCCAGCGACCGAGCACAAGCTCTCCACGTGTCGCGGGTAGTGTGTCCTGGCGATGCGTCTTCGGTAGGTCGGGGTAAATTGACTCTGACTAAAGACCTTAATCGACGATATTCCGCGCTATTCGATTCTGTCACATGGATGGCAGCCGAACGACGATGACGAGGTTCCTTTCAGCGATCTGAAGAGTGGATCAGGCAAGAGCAAGAGAGGGTATGCTAATATCGAATTCTGTAAGGTGCAGGCGCAGAAAGATGGGCTACAACACTCTTCAGGGTGGACACGTGCTTCATCTAGGAATGTTCAGCAGCGAGATAGTTCCCTGCAAAATTAACGGAACATAATATCTCCTAGCATTCCAAAGAGGGAGCCTTATCTAGGGCAGCGCTGCAACTATTGCGTAGTTCTTGGGTAACGACTACAACTCACCGTTGCTGCTTTCGAAACTTCCTGGCAACCTCGACATGGACCCTATTGCTTGTCATCCCTTTTCTCTGAGGGTGCCTGGCCCTAACTGGATTATTACGGTTACCCAAGGGGGCTGTGGCAGAATTTCCTGGCCATATTTTTGAGGACAACATAAGCTATCTAGTTTGTGATAGCACCATCACACGCCCACATCGAACATATGATGCAAATAAACTATTTGTGATTAAAGGAGCTCGCCATTTCCTCGGCCTTACTCGTCAAAATCACTTCCTCGAAGAGCCTTAGCTGACTACATGAGGGAGGGTGAAGGAAAACTCGATGCGGTTGGGATGATTCGTTCGTCGCGAAACGTTTGCTTGGGGCATGAAGCTTCCGCTCAGAACATTTCCCCCATATCGTTCGAATTCCTCGTTGCCGCTGACGGGCCGCTGTTATACATACTGATTACACGCCCTCCATTAGCTCCCGCGAAAGTGCATACATTCCTATATATATATCCGACTTACGGTGCTGACGTGGTTGCATTTCCGGATATTGTCCGGAAGCCGGTGATACTGGTTAAATCAAGTCTTATATACCTACAGATCACCTCACAAGACCGCAGAGTGATTTCCTGCATAGAAAGGGGCCTGTTCACTGTTCAGATCTCCCTTACATGACCTTGACGAAGGGAAAGGATTGTTAATTGTCTCAGAAAAGCAGTATACGAAGCTCCACAACACCAAAGGAGAGGAAAGTCTCGAGATGGAGTGGGACGAGAACACGCAGGATGAGCACGAGTACATGGAGAATCCGGACGAAGAGGAACAGATGGGCGAGGAGGATTACTATGAAACCCCGCTGGAAGAGGATGAGATGTACATGCACGACGGACAAGGTGGGTACGAGGACGACGAGCAAATGCATCAGTACCATGGCGCTCAAGGGGCGGCAGATGGAAGCCAGCATATGGGAGCGCAAGGTCATTCAGCTTCTTCAGGTGGAGGGACAGGCTCGAATGGAATGAGCGCGAATCATTCTTCCAAAACACCGTGGCCTCGACCTGACTCCCATATCCAACAGTCGCAGTCACACCCTCAGCCCACAGGGGGAAATCAGGCATCAACATCTCCTCAGTCGGACGCCCAGATCGAGAAAACAGTCAATAGTCAGCTGGTAAGCAGTCTTCAGAGGCAAGGGAAAAGCCAAGCGGTAAGTTTCGAAATTCCCCTGACCGGACTTCAGGGTGGAAAAAAGGGATGTTAACATTTCATCCCCTTTAGGAGATTAATAGCGTTGTCAATTTTGCGAACAATCCCCCGGGCGGTGCTGCTGGGTAGCCGCCGTACTCTTTATTTGCAGCCATATATTCCGAACTCAACCTTCCTTCTCTCGAGATGATCGTATTATTCGTTCTCTCCGGATAGAAATAGTGAGACATGTTTTTTTTTTTAGCCAGAGTCTTGAAGAGGGGAGCCTTGTTTAACCAGAACAGCTGACGACTTTCACTTTCGAACGAAAAGCTAAGAACAAAGATATCACACTATCCCAGGAGGCGGAGGGGTATCCCTCCAGGTGTCAGAGCCAGGCAGTCAGAAGCTGTGTTGCTTGTTATGTAATCGTTTCATGGGAGCAGTGTTGAAAGAAGTCTATGGGTGTATTCGCCGCTGCTCAAACGAGGGCATTCAAGAGGTCTTTGGCGCAGTCACATCGCAGCTGGCTGATGGCGTGAAGTGGTGAGTAAAGTTGAGGTTTCAACTGGTTTCTGCCGGCCCACACGAGACAAGCGTGGCCGCCTCGTCGGTGCCACTCGCCTTTGTAGCCGTCGCCTGAGAGCTGCTGTCATATAGGATGCATACGCCAGTGTCTTCGTGATATTCCAGTGCGTAGCAAGCATTGTCGTCGCAGAATGTCAGGCAGGCGTCAAAGTCGGTGGATACGGTGTCGGCATAGGCCGCCAGCGCTGTGATGGACCTGCCACAGAGGACGTCGTAGGTGCAGCCCCGAGATCCTGCTGCGGTCGTTGGGCCCGCTTGGACACCCGTGGGACAAGCACCAGTCGTCTGCGGGGGTGTGGGAGTAGGTGGGAGACATGTGCCGTAGCCATCTGCATTGCCATTTTCACAGGTCGACCCGACATTGCAGCATTCGGAATCCAGGACACATAGGTCGCCATCGGAGACGCAGTCAGGGCAAGGGGGTTCGTCGCAGCATATCCCGCCGACATAGGGACCACAAGGGCCAGTTGGTCGGATAGGGAAGATTTCTGGGGTGGTTGTTGTGGTAGTTGTTGTCTGACTCAAGTTAGCTTAGAATATCGCAGAAAAGAAATAGGAGGCTTACTGATAGAGTTGAGGAGGTAGTAGTTGAGGTAGTAGTGAATGTCGTGGTCGATAGAGTGCTACTTGTGGTTGGGGTCGTAGACGTTGTGGTCGTTGAGCTAGGAGTCGTCGTGGTAATCGTAGGTGTAGTGGTGGTGGTTGTCGAAGAAGTGGTCGTGGTCGTGGAACTGCTTGGAGTGGTGGAGCTAGACGTGGTGCTGACGCTGGTCGTAGAGCTGGAGCTGCTAGAGCTGCTGGGAGACGTAGAGCGGGGAGTCGAAGAAGTCGGCGAGCTCGAGGTTGTGGAACTGGTTGAAAAACTGGAGCTTCTCGGCCTAGAACTTGTCGACGTCGAGTACGTCCTCGTGTGCACATAAGATGGCGCGGGGCTATTAGACGTTGAGTGTCCTGAGTGGGAATAGCTGTTCGAGGGCTGCGACGGCGTACTTCTTGTCGAAGGTGTGGGAGTGGATATCTCTACAGTGACCGTGGTCGTCCAAGTACTTGTCCAACTCTCCGAGCCTGTATGGGAAGAACGTGCGCCGGAATTTGTGCGCGTTCGGGTGGTCAAAAAATGGTTAAGGCTGCTGCTGTGTGTAGTCGAATGAAGAGGCATGGCAGGTTTGGTTCTTGATCCTAAGCTTTCGACACTGGTGCTCCAGTCGCCCCATGTTTCCGTCCTTGTATAAGCTGCATCACTGGGGGAGAACCAGTCATCCCAGGTCTCGGCACTTGTAGACGCTGGGTCAGCTGGTGTCGACCAATCTTCCCATGCAAAAGGTGACTCTGTTTCGATATCGGTGGTATCTGAAGCAGCTGTTACCGACGTTCCAGTTGCGAGACCAGATGGATGTGGCCAGTCTTGTCCTGTTAGGCCTTCGGTCTGTGCAGCTTTCGGACTACCATGAGTATGTGGTAAAGAGGGTGGTTTGTCGGTGAGTGTTGCATTGACCGACGTGTGGCCGTTCCAGTCGTGACCATTTGCTCCCTCTGACGGTGCTGAATCTTGCGGTATCCACGTCCATTGACCGGAAACTGTTTCAGTAACGATTGTGCATTGTCCTTCGCCTGCCCAATCGGCTGAAGAGCGTTCCGCTAATAATGAGATTAGTGCGATGCAGGAAGTGAGTGAAGTGAAAGAGTGCATTGCTCTTATAATGAGTGGCTTAGGTGAGTGACGGAAAATGACCAACAAGGAGTGTTCTGTTCACAATCTGACAGTAGGAAGGAGTACGTAAAGAGTGGGCACACCGAACGCGTGAATATATGACACAAACCTGGGGAGAAGCATGCTGTCGGTCGTCGTTAGGAATCGCCCATCGTTGCTGATCAAAGCCGTTGTACCCCGTGAACGCCTGCGACGATCCAGCTTGTGCCGGTCCAGGCGTGGCTTGGGAAGAATTGGATGGCGTTCAAGAGAGAGCGCACAGAAGCTCCTTAAGCGTGATAAACAAGCCTTGAAGAGACAAGCGTAAAGGCTACAGCTAAGTCCAGTCAAGCTTATCGCCACCGAATCTTACTGAGCCGATCAAGTGTCAAGAAGGGGGATTGTAACCGAGATCATGTCTAATAGATTAACGCCCCTAACTCCTCTACGGCCAGGCTTGGCTGCAATGAATGAGGGTTCACAGCTGGGCAACTGTGGCCGAGGCCCCAAAGGGGACCCCAAGTCCAAACTGACTGCTGCGAACGGGTGTCACACAGCGCTCCCTATGGCTCGCCCAGTGCTCGGGCGCGCTGCTCCCCCGGTGCTCCGTTACCCCTTTTTAGGACAAGCTCACTCGCGATCTCTTTGTAACCACTGGAAAGAGTCCGTTCTGTTGTGCCGTCGATCCACAGCTGAGAACCATAATAGCCGGACTGTTCTTGAGCGTAGTGGAAAGCGAGTTGTGTCTTGCCAATGCCGCCCATGCCCCAAAGAATGAAGGCTGAAGGCATCGTCGTCGCCTCTTTTCGTCCAGCTCGCATGGATGAAAGCGATCATCGATTCGGGTTCCGAATCTGGACCCCCTGGTCGAAACTGTCTCGGTACATAGACTTTACAACCAACAAAGGCAGAGACTTTTCTTATTTTGATCTTCTCATGGATTTCTGGCACTATCTTGGCACCCCATGGGGCTCATCCTAGAAGAAGTCGATGTCACTACTGACTGTTGGAATACTCCCACCGCCACCAATTGTCTTGCACTTTTGCATTCGCCTTTGCCCGCATTGACTGAAGACTTCTGTACACTGATTTGAACCCCGAGTCGTTCTCTGACAGGAACTTGGCCATGTTACTGTGATTACTGGGGATAGAGATGACTTGTACGTCCGCTGCGCCTGGTAATGCTGCTGAGTGCTGGGGCACAATCTGGATTCACTTAGTATAATTGCTCACGTACGTCTAGAGTCGTATCTCCCCACGACCACTCACCAACATATGTTTGCCTAGAATTACTGTATCATATTCTTCGTAGCAGAATACCATCTCAAAACGCTCCATCAAGGGAAGAAAATCTGTCGATTGGTCATCCAACCAAGAAGAATCTTCCTCAATGCTAGAGAGTATGGATGTTTTCGTTGTGATGAAGACAGACGCAGCGCGGGCCCCTCTCTTTGCTAGAGAAGCCACCTTACTTCCCTGTTGGGGCGTGCCCAGAAGGACAATGCCATACCTTGACAATATGAGAGCTCTGTTTGCTCGAACATGAGTCGAGGTGGACAGATTTTATAGGATCACAGGGTGGCCTATAGCTAGCTGACCTCGTTGTCATCTTGTTGATTCGTTCATGTGCCTCGAGCGCACATCTCCCTCCATACTATTTGTTCTTTTCTCTCCCTCGAACAGCTACATTGTGTCGGCCAGTAATAAAGGATCCTAAAAATGAGTTCCTCCTAGGCGGTTGTGTTGCTGTCGCAACTATTGCTTTAGTTAGTAAAGTCATAACAGCGTCCATTGACTACCTAGTCAAATCCTGCGGTACAAGTTCCGTTGCCCTACCATACCGCGGTCATGACGCCTCCGGCTTCTGCCCGTATACGACAACGCTAGAGATCGGATTAGCTTTTGGATCCTTTCCACACCGGGGGAAGGAACGGGGGTTTTCCCTACAATGAAACATAGCTGTGAAACCGTTGGTTCACAAGCTCCTTCCTCATCTGCGCCAGCAAGACCTCCAATTCCTCTCGCGTTTTGCCCAGGTTCGCTGTATAGCCCCGAAGCAAGAATGCCTGCGCGCCTTCCATGACATTCACCAGCTCCAACGCACCGACCTTCTTTAACCTCGGATCCCGAGCCCACGGAGAGGTGGGGATTTTGAAGATGTGCTCGTGGATGTTCTGGAAACCGGCCTCGGCCATCCACGACCTGTAGCTCCAAGGAGCGTCAGGCGCGGCCCCGATCCGAGCCGCGATCTCTTGGAACGTGTCGCACACCTCGACGTACGCTGATCCTTCCTTGGGCAAGGTGCCGTCATCGCTCTTGGGCACTGGCCACACGCAGGCAAGTTCGAGGTACCCTCCCGGCTTGAGGTGGCTGGAACCGGTGTTAATTAGTTTAGGCCGCTTTTTCGGGTTTGCTTTGGAACTGCTGCTCACCTGTACGCCTGCCCGATGAGCCTGGGCCAATCGCGAATCGAGTGGTAGAGATCTCGGCCATGGATATAATCGAATGAGTTTTCGGGATACAGCCAATCTTCTTCTGCATCATCAATTTCGAACTGGCAATTGGGAGGGACCCTATTTGTTTCTCATCAGCCTCTTTGAACCTCTTCGATTGAACCAGGAAAAACGCTAACCATGGGGGTTGGATGGGCGAAATATCCGTTCCGAGGACTATGGCCGACGGGAACATGTCGGCGAGGTAGATGGCAAAGATTCCTTACTACTGTGTCAGAACCTCTCTTCTCGAGCTTCGGGTTTCGTGGATTGCAAGTTAGAAGTAAGTACCTGTGCCGGTGCCAATATCTAACATCTTCTGGGGATTCGGAGGCAACGGGGCAAGAAATAGCTTGTTGTTCTGCAGCAGAGTGTACTTTTCGTGGTTCATGTCGATCCGGTCCAGCTCGTAATCGTCAACGGGCAAGCCATATTCTAATAATCCACGTTAAAAAGTCTTCGGAAGGGGAGTTGGGGACTAATATGCATATTACCATTTCGTCCGTACGCGGCATATACACGACCATTCTCAATCCGCCCGTTCCTGATCTCCGACCGGATCGAGGTACAGTAACTAGACGTGCTTTTGAAGGGTTTTTTCCGTCAGCGATATGATATGGGAGATTGAAGGCTGGCTCGGCCAAATCACCTCGATTCTGCAAAACCTTCGTCTTCCGGCGGCGACTGCAATATCGCGCGGTTCAGCAAAAACTCCTGGAGCAGAGCATGGATCGAACTTACGTCTGGCTCTATGGCCGCCTGCGTGATCTGCTGGTTCTGATTATTGTTGTCCGGTGGTGTGTCTGTCATTGTTTCGTCGTCTCTATTTTATCATGATGTTGTCTCATATGGAACAACCATCGTCTTGCGAACCATTGAGTTATTTGAAACTTAATCTAGGCGGAAACCACGGACGCTGTGTAGTCGGCGCTTGGGGTGACGCTTCCTGGTGAGTGGGGGAGTACTTTTGACGGGGGGAGTCTCTCCGGTCCGCCAGTGAGAGCACACACCTGAAGAAGCAACTGAGAAAGCTGGCTGAGGCTGGGATCTGGTGTATGGGGCAGTGGGCTGAGACTACCGGCACTGCCAACCCGAGAGCCGTGCCGATAGCGGCCGAGAATGGCGAATACTTAGGCTGAGTCGTCCAACTCTTTTTTGGCGACTCCAATTGACAGAGGGCCACGATGCAACCAAAACACCCTCGTATCTGCAACCAGCTCAATCGAGACGGTTGCCAACATACACTTCCCAATGCCAGTCACCTCCCGCCAAGCTAAGGGGAGCGCGGAGTCGCGGACGCCAGTCTTGCGTCCGAAGCGCCGCACCTAACTGCGCAAACGTGCATATCAACGTGCTTTGTTGTCTACAATCCGAGCCAGTCCCCATCTTCCCTTCACATGCCGCGCTCATGGGTGTCATGGTCCATGGAAGAGGTCTGATTGCAACTCCCGCGTAATCGTGCTGGCCTTGTGAGGGGCAGAAGGATCTTATCGAGGGGTTTCGATCCCCCTCATCGAAAGTAGAAACCTTGTCATCTGCTATGACGGTCTTTTATTCAGGCATCGATTGAACCCCTGGAAAAAGTTATTCAGCTTTCCGCCCGTCTCGTGGTCTGCTACAATGAGCTCCCAAGGAAACGACCCGCCCGCTTTGGATGTCGCCGCAAGTGAGCTCGTTGAGTCTCTCAACGCCCTGACCAATCAGATTTATGAGACCTCCAAGGACTACAAGGACCCCTCGGGGCAACAAGGTCTGCTGCTGCGTCAACGAATGACCAATGCGGCCCGGCAGATCATCAACGTCGTCCGGGAGCCTGGTGAGACGCCATATGAATTCTCGACACACGTGAGTGTTTTGGTCCCTCCCTATACACCCTGGACCATGCCCAACTGAGACTTGCTCCAGATGGCCGAGATGGGGGCGATTCGGATGTTTATGAAGATGAAAGCATTTGACAAGATTCCGTTGGAAGGAAGCATTTCCTACGAGGATTTGGCGGCCAGTCTCGGTGCTGAGGTGCCGCTCGTCAGTACGCTTGATTGGTTGCACATTTCGCCGAGACATGACTGACCGGCTGCAAGCTCGCATGGCTTGGATGATGGTGGCTACAGGTCAGTTCGGGTGGATATGACTGCGCTCGAGTCTCGTCGTCTCAACACGTTACAGGTTTCCTCCATCAAATCGGGGAGGACCGTGTCGCACATTCCCGGCTTTCAAAGCTCTATGTCTCTGGAAACGCCCAAGGGGTCTTTTTCCAGATCATGTAAACCTCCCGCCCCCCTCGCTTCGTGCGATGTGTGACACTGAGGACTATTCTGTTTCCAGGTTCGATGAAGCCATGGTCCCATGGGTCCAGTGGCCGCAATTCTTCACCAAGTACGGTCTGAAAGAACCCAAGTTGGGGAATCACAATCCCCACTCGTTCGCTTGGGGCGACCCGGAGAAGAATTTCTGGGAGGTCATCAGCAAGGACTCGAAACGTCTGGTCGATTTTAATCAGAGCATGAATACGCTCGACGAGGTGCTGCCGGTGACGGGCATGTACGATTTCAGCTGGATTGCGAAGAACACGGAAGGTCCCGAAGACAGACCGCTGATCGTCGATGTCGGCGGTGGCAAAGGCCAGGCCCTCAAGCGCATCATGGCTGCGTTTCCCGAGATCCCAGCCAAGAGACTGGTGTTGCAGGACCGGGCACCGGTCATTGAGGAAGTCATTCAGGCCAACGAACCCGGTTTTGAAGAGGTCAAGAAGATTCCGCATGATTTCTTCCAGCCGAACCCTGTCAAAGGCGAGTTCTATCTCCCCTTCTCTTCCTTCCTTCCCACCTCGCCTTTCCCTCCGCGAGTCTAACCCCCCTTTTTTTCCTCCTTTCCAGGCGCTCTCGTCTACTACATCCGGCGCTGCATGCATGACTGGTCCGACGAGAACGATCGCATCATCCTCTCTCACCTCGCCGACGCCATGGCCCCGGACTCCAGAGTCCTAATCACCGAGCAAGTCATGCCCAATCCGCCCACGGCCCTGAATGCCTGGACCGATCTCTGCATGATGAACCTCGGTGGCAAGGAGCGGACCGAGAAGATGTTCGATGACCTGACAGCGAGTGCTGGGTTGAAGATGGTCGGCGTGCACAAGAGCTTGGCGACTGACGTTGCGGTTATCGAATGCGTCAAGGTGTGACCAGACAGAGAGGGAAGTGTTAAGTTGGACGCTGGTCTAGACACATGGCCCACAGCCTGATTCGAGGTCCCGCCCCCAAATATATACAGCAGGCGCGTATGACACTATCCTCAGAAGACTATCAAGTATGAATCTCCTTAATTCCCTCTCTTGTAGAGTCACCTACTCGCTGTTCCATGTGTGAGATAATGTAGCATCCTATGGAATGTTCTTCCCGATGAACTCCTTTGCCTTGTGGCTGGAGGGAGTCCAAAAAGGTGCATTTGAAGTATCTTGATTGAGATTGGAGGTCAGCCGAGAGCAGGTTGATGTTAAGGGGGGGGCTTTGCCGTTTCTCGTCATCAAGCGAAGATTGAGGAGAGGTTCACCTGGGCCCGAAGAGGCCAGAATTCCTGTGAGGGTGTTGGATCCGGCGAGGCACGTCTGCCTGCAGCAATCGGTGGCGGCGCAAAGGTGACCGACGGGCGGTTTGAGCCATGTGAGGGGCCTAGGGTTCGCTGATCGGTTGCTGCGATATTAAGGCGCGGAGAATCAGTTTCATTTTCCACTGCTGGGTCGAACGACATGGGCCAATCAGCATAACCGCGAGGATGTGGCTTGGCACAGCACAGCCTTGCTAGTGGAGCATATATGTGTAGGGTAGGTCCGGAGAGAATCGATGTTCGAGGCCGAATGTGCACTACACAGATGTCCTTTGGTTGGGTGAGGGAACGCCCGGGTGGTCTGAGACATGCATTGAGTTGCTACGAGTACTTTTGCTGTGAGCTCGAAGACCGGAAATTGCAGCCTATTTTGGCCCCAATGGCACGCCACGTAGGTAGGTAAAAGGTGGCTGGTAAGGCAAAAAAAGGCAGCTATTGGGAACATATACCTAAGACTGAATTCCATCCTGCCCCGCAAAATACGTCTTAACAAAGGCATTCGACTGAACAGGATACCGTATACAACGAGCAAACCTTGTCGCAGATGAACTCTCAGATCAAAGAACCCTACCTTTCGAAGCCACTCGGACTCGATGATCGATCCATTCGCTTGCTCGTTGTCCATCCGCCTTCCACCTCGGACAACGATGGGGGACCTCTAAAGGCAGATTTGACGGTGGCCCAACTCGACGAGCATCCGGTCTTCTCTGCGTTATCCTACGTCTGGGGAGTGAAGGCCTCCAAGCCTCGGGATATCAAATGTGGAGGTTTCCCAGTCAATCTGACCGACAATTGCCATTCAGCCCTGCAACATCTGAGGCGACGCCTAGGGTCATTTACCATCTGGGTAGATGCCATTTGCATCAATCAGGATGACGAAGCCGAGAAATCAAGACAGATACGCCTGATGAGTGCCATCTACCGAGGCGCGACAGAAGTCTTCATCTGGCTGGGCGATGGAAACGAGAGAACCAACAGGGCCATGTCATACCTGGAAGCTTATGGACCGCTCGAGCGTGGCTTCATGAGACTAGCAAACAAGAAGAGAGACATTGGATTCTGGTCGCCAGTTTCCACGCTCTTCTCGCTCTACATCACCCGCTGGATGCCGCATATGCACCTGCCTCCACCAAAAAGCTACGTCAAGCCAGGGTCGCCAAAAGAGACTTGGTACCGAACTCGGACAACGTCAGGAGTGGTTTTCGCTTCGGCTGAAGATATAACTGAGCTCCTGGACAGAGAATGGATCAAGCGAATCTGGACATACCAGGAACTCATGCTCGCCAACAATCCAATCCTGGTTTGTGGCGACCACGCCATTTCATGGTCTGATCTCGCCATGAAACTGGCTACTTTTCACTACACGAGAATCGAGTCAACTTCACCTACCCTGACTGCTTGGAGACGCATAACACTCACCAGAAAACATGTACAGGCCCAGCTGGAATTTTCAGCAGCTTCTCCTAAAAAGGCTGACAATCATCCATTTCTCAGAATCGACTTGGGAGACTATCACCAGTTCCTTGAGGTCATCTCTGGCATAAAACGTTTTGTTGGAACAGTCTTTACTCTGGTTTCTGCAGTACTCCTTTTCTTCTTCCTCGGCCTCGGCTTGGTCTTCATGTCTACCATGGTGTCCTTGCTAGATGAACTGGGACCAGCAGAACCACCCGACAAAAAAAACGTCACCAATTTTAGCGGTGGCCAGTGTCAGCAGGAACATACAGATACTAAGCACTGTAAGATCAGCAGCCTAGTTCACTACGCTCGAGGTTGCGGTCTATTTCTCGCGGGGATCAGTGGCTTCGCCGCCTTCGTGTTGATCGACTCCAAGATTGGATATGTTGCGAAGACCCCACCCGGAGACGCAGTGTTGACCAAGGGCCAGAAGGAAGAAGATTCCAATCTGCACGATCTGATTGACGCTGTTTGTACACGAAACGCCACAGATCCCAAGGACAAGGCGTTTGGGTTGTACCCAATTCTAGAGGAACTCCTTCAGCAGAGGCTTCCCATGCCGGATTACAGTCTCCCAATCGGACAAGTCTACCGCGCTCTAACTCTCTACCTCCTCCAAGCCACAGACTCGATGCTCATCATCTTGGTAGCGGCGACGCACAACGTGGCTGGCGAACCATCATGGGTAGTGGATTGGTCGGCAGAATTTCCACGCTTTTGGTTGAGGCCATCGCTCATCACTGGCAAAAGCAAAGATCTGCAAAAAGTGGCAACGGATACAGCTAATGGAAGGCACTGGCGCCCACTCAGTGAAGCAGACGACAAAGTGCTCGTCGTCCAAGGACAAAAGCTGTGGACGGTACGAACATGCCTCAGTCTCCAAAGAACAGCGAGCTTTTATCGGGAAACTGACGATGCGTGTCATCTTCACAATCTCCACGTTATAATGTGCATCCTCAAGGAGAGGTCAGCGCAGATACTCAAAGACCTCCTTAGCGACTCGTGGAACCACCCAGACTTGCCGGACGACATCGGTCCCCTGAATCAAGTAGCATACTGGAAATTCCTTCGCAGGAATATATCCAAACCAGCCGCGACAATGCTGCAACTTCTCAAGAAGAGGAAGACAGGGAAAATGTTTCTGTCCTTCCATCCAGGGACAGTGTACAAGCGAGGGCACAGGACGTCTAATGCTGAGATCTTTCGCACTCATATCGCAATCTGCAATAGTCTGGTGCGAACAAACAGAATGTTTTTCTCGGCCGTAGACATCGACGACGAGGGCGAAATGGGCGATATGAAGAAGTCGAGTAATAAAAAACGTAAAGGTTGGGGAGTCTGTCTCCATCGAGTTCAAGTCGGTGATGATGTGATCCTTGTCCAGGGACTCGAAGTACCGATTGTCGTACGTCGCAACGCTGAATACCACCACCAACTTATCAGTCCCGCTGTCGTATTGCAGGTCCCAAAGATAGACGATAAGAGTTCGGAGGACAAATGGTACATTTCATGAAAGGACTTGGACGCCTGGGGGGCTTCGATGGGAAACTGCTGACGCGTGAGCTGTGTGTGGCGGTGAAATAGGGGCTAGGGAAAACAGCAAAGCGACGATTTCTCTGTCAAATAACTAACTTCTGCGAATAGGTATCCTCAAGTACCGGTGAGGCTCCCGTTTATAAAGGGGGCCCCCTGGGGCCTGAACTAGCTTCTGTGGATGGGCATCAGGATAGGGCTCCATGTGGCTCACCCAGTGCTCGGGCATGCTCCCCCGGCACTCCCCCGTACTCTGCCGTGGCTCCCTCGACGCTCTCCCGTGGTCGGCCGGGCGAACCCGATGCTCCGTTACGTGCCCTAATTAAAGCGGCTTCGCTCTGTTGCTTGAACGAAAATGGTAATGGACGAAGCACGGGTCGGGGTATATATAAAGTGTATATATCTATCTGTCCCTCCTGCTCATTCCATTGTGCCCAAGTCCTCGGCCACGGTGAACTTCGCACTGGTCTTGTCCCTGACCATATCGACGGTGACGCCCTCGGCGGTCTCCTTCAGGAGCAAGCCCTTGCCGCCGACCCTGTCGACCTCGAAGACGGCCAGCTCGGTGATGATCATGCTGACGACGCCCTTGCCGGTCAGGGGCAGGTCGCAGACGTCGACGATCTTGCTCCGGCCGTCCCGGTCGGTGTGGTAGGTGCAGACGATGATCCGGGTCTGGTCTGGGTTGCTGACCAGGTCCATGGCGCCGCCCATGCCGTTGAAGGCCTTGCCCGGGATGATGTAGTTGGCCAGGTCGCCGGTGGCCGAGACCTGGAGGGCGCCGAGGATGGAGACGTCGACGTGCCCGCCGCGGATCATGCCGAAGGACTCGGCCGAGTCGAACGTCGACGCCCCGGGCACCAGCGTCACCGCCTCCTTGCCCGCGTTGACCGTGTCGGCGTCCGCGGCCTCGCGCGTCGCCGGGTACGGGCCCATCCCGATGATGCCGTTCTCCGACTGCAGCCACACCTTGGTCGATGCCGGCAGGAAGGATGGGGCCAGCGTCGGGATCCCCACGCCCAGGTTGACGTAGTAGCCGTCGTGGAGCTCCTTGGCCGCGCGGCGGGCGATGCGGTTGCGCTTGACGGCCTCGGGGCTCTGCTCGGCGGTGGTGGTCTGCTGCGTGGTGGACGCGAGGACGAGCTTCTCGATGTGCTTGGGCGACGTGGCGGGACAGATGCGGTCGATGTAGATGCCCGGCAGGTCGATGTGGTCCGGGTCGAGGGCGCCGACGGGGACGATGTGCTCGGCCTCGACGATGGCCAGGCGGGCGGCCTTGGGCATCAGCACGCCGTACGCCTTGGTGGTCGTGCGGAAGACGCAGTTGCCGGCCTCGTCGGCCTTCCAGGCCCGCACGATGGCCACGTCCCCGCGCAGCGCCGTCTCCATCATGTACGTCCGGCCGTCGAAGAGGCGCGTCTCGCGCGCCCGCCCGGGCTCCACGACGCCGTGCTTGCCCGTCTGCGGGTCCTTGGGCCCCAGCCGGTGCGGGATGCCGCCCGTCTCGATCAGCGTGCGCGCCCCCGTCGCGGTGAAGAAGGCTGGGATGCCCGCCCCCGCGGCGCGCAGGCGCTCGGCGATCGTGCCCTGGGGACAGAGCTCGATCGCCACCTGGCCGTCGTGGTACTGCTGGCCGAGCGACTTGTTGTTGCCGATGAAGGACACGATCATGCGCGAGATCTGGCCCGTCGAGGTCAGCTTCGCGAGCCCATACTCGCCCGCTCCCGCGTTGTTGGAGACGACGGTCAGATCGCGGGTGCCTTTTTTCTTAATAGCGTCGATGAGGGTTTCTGTAGGAGACGCCCCGGATGGTCAGCTTCTACCTTGACTCAAGAGCTTCTCCCTCGGACAGATCAAGAGAACAGCAGCAGTTCGAGCTGTTGGGAGAATCCGTCTAGACACTGGTACACGCACCTGCAACGCCACAGAGCCCAAAGCCTGCACTCAGGATGGTGGACCCGTCCGGGATGTCGGCGATGGCATCGTCGGCGCTCTTGAAGACTTTGGACGCCGCTCTGTCGATGACGGGAGCTTGTTGGGGTCTTTGCCGTGAGGCGGCATCTTGTCGCTGCTGCTCTCTTCGACTCGATTGGGCGCTGAAACATCGCTTCTTCAGCTGTCTCCTCGGAGCAAGAGATGCCAAGGGCGACGACAACGATAAAACGCCAATTCTCCGCAACCCAGCAGTTTCGTGTGTCCGCGACAATGATGATGATGATGATAACGATGATGACGACGACGCGAAGCCCCGTACAATAGCCCTTCGCGAGCTCGCGCTCTCCACTAGGAGCGACATGAGCGGCAGCACGCTTTTCTTCTTCCTTTCTTCTTTCTCGCTCTCTCTAGCCTTTCACACTCGCGCCGTCAGGCTCTACTGGACAGAGAAGTTTCAGAGCTAAGTCAACAAAGTCACCCGCGAACAGATCGACTCGCCGAGTGCGGAGGAAACGCCATTGCTGGTACTCGGTACTTCGATGGAGGCCGCGGTGGGGAAGGGGCCTGATTGGCAGATCCGGGTGTTTTCCGCTCTCGCTCGGGTATTGATCTGGATGCCGAGTGGAGAAGGGCAAGGATGCTTGTTTGGGACGGGTCGGCAGCTTGATAAACGTGAGAAGTATCCAGGTGGGAGGATATCAGTACGAGTAGATAAGTATACGGTGCTCCTACTAATGCTCTGAAAGCGTGAGATGGTAGCAGTGATCTTATTCAGGCAAAGGCGCTAACCAACTACATCAGCAATCAACACAAAGACAGTATATCCATCTCTACGGCAGCCCCATCCTCTTGGTCGTCCGCTCATTGTGGCCCCAAGCATCCACACTGCCGTCGTGCACGGTACACCTCCTCATGTCGCGGGCGTATTTCTCCATGAAAGTGCCCTCGCCCGCCTTGTGCATGACACAGGTATTGTCCCAGACGACCAGGTCGCCCTCGTTCTCCCACTCGACGCTGACGAGGTACCGGGGCTGCGCGGCGTGGGCGAGCAGTCTCTCGATGAGTGCGGTCCCCTGGGATTCGGGCACCCGTTCGAACGGCTGCTTCGGGGTGGGCACAAAGTCGGCGGACTTGGGCGTCTTGTACTCCAGGTGATGCATGTGGTTGGCAATGTAGAGGTTCTGGCGGCCGCTGGGCCGGTGCGTCTGGACCACGTCGTGGCGTCCAAAGGGGAATTCTTCCGGGTTGACGTCCTTGAGCCACGGGCTGTCCTTGGGGGCGGCCTTCTTCCGGGAATGCATCAGGCTGTGAGCGCCGATGTACTCGTTTTCTAGCAGGTCCTTGCGCAGATCTTCGGGCAACTCGTCGAAGGCGGTTCTCGTGTCGGCAAAGTCAGTGTTACCGCCGTGACCCCTAGGCGGAAGTTGATGGGCGCGAAGCAGACTGTAGCCGGCTCGTCGGGGGTTGAAACTTGAGTCCACATGGAATATCGAGTTGCCCTGATCCAGGTGAGTCAGCTGTTTCTGGACATTGAGGAGGTCACTCTTGCTTACCAGACCCATGTGATGGCGTTGACTTCCGATTTTAACAAGCTGTCCGTCGTCCTCTTGGTTAGAAACGTCAAACAGCTCATCAAAGGGGAATCGATTCTTGCGACCGAGAGTGAGGTATGGCTTGACGTCGTCTAGTTCACCGAAGAGGGCAGAGAAGGCGACGTGTCGGGCATCATCGAGACCAGCATTGCGGAAGACAAGCACTCCATACTGCCGAGATTATGTTAGTTTGCAGAACGTGAAAGGTAGGGGAATTATCATCGATGTTGAAAAGCGGCAATATAAAGGCTATTCAGATGACAAGACAATACAACGGACTTACGTCGACGATGGCGCGGCGGATCTCATCAAAGACCTGCTTCTCGACGGGCTTGGAGAAATCCACACCAGTGACCTCAGCCGCAAATGTTGGCGCGAGCTGCTTAACCGTGATATGGTGGTACTCGGAGTCTGTCGCGTGAGGCATGGTGGATGGTTGCAACACAGAGTCAAGGGTGATGATGCAGGGTCGATGCTCGTATAGTCGGTCCTCCGGGCAGGATGATCCCAAGTGCAGCTTGTCGCCTTAAGGGCGTCGTGGCTTCTACGTCCGGATTCAATTGCAGTAGAGTTACCACCCTCTGTGAGGACAGTCCTGGACGAGCTTGTCAAAGAAGATGATGAACCGTCAATTAATGCCGCCCCCGCGGGAGCAAAGCGAGGCCAACGAGAGATAAGCGGCTTCCTCGACAACGAAGATATCTCGGAGTTTCCCGCACACGCAGCAGCAGCAGCCCGTCAGCAGGTAGTATGATAAGATATATATCGGTATTTTCATAACAATAGCCAGAGTCAGGAGACAAAGGGGGTTTTTTTTTCCCTTGGCTGGACGGCAACGCGGGTATCCGGAACCAATTGCTGCCAGACACAGCAGCTGCAGTCGAGTCAGTTTGGAGATGTTGTTGTATAACTGCCTCCCCCCAGTGCCCCCTCCCCCCGCGGGGTGATGGAGATACCGAGGCTGGGTGGGAAAAGGGGCTCATCCCCCATATTTGTGGAGAGGAGCAGCGATTTGCGGGGGTCGGTAACAGCTCGTAGTACTTCACCCCCTTGTCCTACGACGGTGCAACAAAGTCCACGAGATTGGTCAATGCTGCTCACAAGCTGAGTGGAGGAGAGAGCGAGACTGCTGCAAGCACGAGGTCAAGACGAAGACAGGGCAGACTGCTCGGCCTTCATCGCACCGGATCACTCACCGATGTTCTCTGAGAGATTGTCACTCGTGCACGCGGGGACAGAAGCAGATGACCTCCTGCAGTCTCATCGGTGTGCCGTGGTTTCCCTTTCAACCTCGGTGGGCAGAACCCAACGGCTGTCTGCCAACTAGACCAAACGCCCGTCTTGTGCAAGCAATGCCATGGCTGGATATTCCTTACCGGCAACCCTCAGGCAACCAACTAAGAAGGGTGTAGGAGGGCAGTCCACATCCCATAACCCTAGGGGGGTTGCATCCAGAGACTCGGAAAGCAGAATTCGACCTGGACCTTGCACCAGCTGGTGGACCATCTCCCAGGTCCTGTCCATCTCCATTCCCCAGCTCACAGATCAGCCCGCCACCTGATGCCGCCACGTTCTGGGCGTGCGGAGAGATCAACATGCATTTCCTGAATGAGGAGAACCAGAAAACAACTCTGCGCAAATCGCTTCTTCTTTTAGTGCTTCTTGAGGCCTGCAGGAAAGCCCTTGCTACTCTGGTTCCGGCGGATCTTCACCTGGGTCGACAGTCACGGTCTCGCCAACCATTCACACAAGCATAGGCGAATGCAGGGACTGCATGGCGAGACGGAGCTGTCCAGAACAACGGGCTGACAACCCCCGTGCGCTCGCCGGTCTCTACGCCGATCCGGCAGAGAGGTTGGCTAGTTGGGATTTCCAGAGGGAGAACTTCAAATACCGACGGGAGCCACGCATGGGGAGGACGTGGATCCCGACGCTTCTTCTCGCTGTCCCTCCTACTTCGACTCGCGGGTCGTGAGACACTCAGAAACCCGCCTGACCGAGTCCAACACCTGCCTTGAAGAAGGATATTGTCTATCGAAGGCGGACAGGGACAGATCACATCATGGCGGGTATCACAACCCTTCCAGAACCCATCACAATGTCGAAAGAGATGGACGTCCACTCTGAAGGCATCCACGTCGAGAAGGTCTCGGAGCATGAGCAACTCGTCGCGAGACTGAACAATCTCGACCCTCCAGTGACGCAAGAAGAAGTCAAGCGGGTGAGGAGGAAGATCGACCTCCGCCTCCCACCCTTCCTGATGGTCCTGTACATCTTCACATGGCTTGACCGCGGAGCGTTGGGTCAGTACCTTTGAAGTGTCGCGCGTGCCCGGTAGATGCTGACCAGCTGAAACCAGGTAATGCTGCCCTGATGAACATCAAAACGGACCTCAACCTCTCCGGGGCGCAGTACAGTCTCGCCGTGAGCATGTTCTTCGTGGGCACCTGCGTAGCCGACGTGTTTACCAATGTCGGAATGCGATACATCCGTCCCAGTCTCTATCTCTCAGGAGCTATGGTAGGCCCTGTCCTGGGCGATTTCGGGAAGAGAAGATGTGAGTTAATTTGGTGAGAACAGATTGTCTGGGGTATCATGGCTACACTCCAGGCGGTAGCTGGTGGCGCCTCAGGGTTGTTTGCCATCAGATTCTTCCTGGGCGTCTTTGAGGCCGCCTTTATTTCAGGGGCGCCATATTTGACAACAGTCGTAAGTACCAAATCCTCTATCGCTTGCGACACCGTGCCATAGTTTCAGTATAAGCATATGCTAACAGCGACTTGCAGATGTACCCCCGAGCCGTGAGTTCTCGTTCCCACCGAACTTTGTGACCATGCAGGCTGAATAGATCTAGGAATGGGGCAAGCGCATCTGCATCTACCTCTCTGCAACGCCCATCGCCGGCGCCTTTGGCGGCTGGATCGCGTGGGGCGTGGCTCACATCTCCAGCCGCCACATTGAGAACTGGCAAATCCTGTTCATCCTGGAAGGACTGCTCACGATCGCGTTCGGGATCCTGTGCATGTGGGTGCTGCCCGACCGCCCGCACAACACGCGCTGGCTCAGCCCGCGCGAGCGCGACGTGGCGGACTGGCGAATGATGAACGACGGCAACCGCACGCACGGCAAGGTGCACTGGGCGGTGGTGGGCAAGCAGCTGCAGGATTGGCGCATGTGGATGAACATCGCCATCTACATGTGCCAGGTGATCTCGACGTACACGATCGCGACGTTCACGCCCATCATCGTCAACACCATGGGCTTCGACAAGGTCAAGGCGCAGCTGATGGTCGCGCCGCCGTACTGCGTCGCGTTCGTCATGGTCTTCGTCGTGGGCTACCTGTCGGACCGTTTCAAATCCTGCTCGGGCATCCTGGTGATCAACTCGGTCGTCGCCGCCGTGGGCGACCTGCTGCTCGTGCTGCTGCCCGCGCGGTACAACCACGCCCGCTACGGCGCCACCTTCCTAACCCTGACGGGCATCCTGTCCGGCGTGACCCTCTCGGTCGGCAACATCACGGGCAACTGCTGCGGCGACATCAAAAAGGCCATCGCCACCGGCCTGTTCCAGGCATTTGGCTCCACCATGGGCGTGGCCACCGGCTACCTGTTCCCCCAGAAGGACGGCCCCGCGTACAAGACCGGCTTCTGGGTCTTGTTCGCCTGCACCTGCTTCACCGGCACGGGCTCGGCCGTCATGACCTTCATCAACGTGCGCGAAAACAGGAGGCGCGATGCCCTGACGGGCCCGCCGCCGACGGATCGCGTCATTGACTTTGACGAGGGTGGGTTGATGGAGAAACACCCCCACTGGAGGTATTATAGGTGAAATGGCGGACCGGTCAGAGCGTGAAGTGGTGACGATTCTCAGCGTGGACAGGCCGGTGAATGGGATGCATAAGTCAGGGCCAAGGGAGAGAGGAACACTGATGGATGGGTCTGGAAAGTCTCATCGCACATCATTGAAGGGGGAACAGTGCTCCTGGGCACCCGATAACCATATATCGACAGATCCAGGTCTAGCGAAATGTTGGAAGAGTGCTATCGACCAACCCAGCGATGGAATGAATCCATGTCTCTCGCGACTACATTCTCCCTCTCCTTCTGCTGTTATTCTTCATCCTCACTTCCATCTAACCAAATACTCCCGGGAAGGTGCACCAAGTCAGGTCTTCGAGGCTAGTTATCGGGTAGAGAGAAGCAAGGCGCTTCTAGCATATCAACGTATGTTCTTATGCTTTTTCGAATGAACAAGACTTTGTCCCTGTCGAATAGTACTATTTGTCAAGTGAGGGAGCACAGCGATTCTAAAAAGTAGGGCTACTTGAGTCAGGGGGAAACCGCTGGAATACATGTAGATGACAAGGTATTTGCCAGCCTTGGTATACGAAGCGGCGCACTGTTCAGCGTCCACGTCTCTTACTGAGAAGGCCAGCCTCGCTTGGACCGTCTGGTCTATCTCCAAAATACCACCATGATGGCAGTCCGCCATGTATGATTCTCAACGCCATGAACCATCCACCCCCCTTTTAATCGTTGTAAGCCCCTGGCCAAAGCCAACCCATCCTCCATACGGCCCAAATGCAAAACCCAGTATTCTAAACCTGTCGCGGAATAATGCTACATGGCGCACTCGTGGATCCCACCGGGCCCAAGCTCGTTATACTCGCTCCGGCTCAAGAAGCCCTTGCTGTTGCCCTGGTCCACAATAAAGACCACCTTGGCAGCCACTTGAGCTCCCAGGAACCCAGCTTCTTCCATGCCAGACATGGCCGGGTTCTTCCACTCGGGGAAATATTCGGGAGGTTTGACGAGTTTGATGGAGATTGGCGCTTGGGAGAATCCTCGGTGGTGGTGAGATAGCGTCGACATGGGGTTGTTGGGATCAGACATGCCCATTGCCGTTGGCGTCCCGCCAAGAGAAGGGTTCATTCCGGGGACTTGGAGGTGGTGCGATTGCGTATTAGGCTGCATCATGTTTTTGGTCGCGGCAACGAGCAAAGGATTGACGCCGTGACCTCCGGGATGGTGGAAAGGGTGGTTTCCCTGGCCAGGAATGGGCGTGTTCGTTCCGGGCGTGGCGACTGGGGTTGTGAAATTCGAGGGAAGCTCGGAGGTGAATATCGTGGCGGTTGACGGAGACAGGATATATCGTGAATTGAGCACGGAAAGAAGGTTAGCCGTGAAGCCTGTTGGCAAAGAAGAAAGCAAGTTAGTAATAGTAGCATCTGTCAATTCCAAGTCAAAGCTCACCTCTGATCCGGCTTCCATTACCCAGTATGATTAGATTGTCCCAGAGAGTTGCCCGCTGGGGAATGTCGGGAACGCTCATAACGGTATGATGGATCGCCTCCGCGATTGTGTCGACGATGCCCTCGCATGCTCCTGGCGGGGGAGTCGCTGCCATGAATCGTTCCACCCCAACTTCAATCTCTCGCTTTCGTTTTCGACTCAAGGGTTGATCGCCATCCGTCGACTCCTCCACGGGGATGAAGTCCACATATATAAAAGTAGCTCGTTCTCGTTCTGAGTTTCGCAGTCGGATTTGCCTGGCAGCCTCGGCGGCGCCACCTTTCTTCGCAGCGGCCTTCTCGGCCTTTTCCCGTTCTCGCTTCGCCAGCACCTCGGCGGCATTGTCGCGCGCAACGATAGCTGCGACGTCAAGAACACCTTCGTTGTCCTCGTCGTCGCCGTTGGGACCTTCTTCACCTACCACGGTTCCCGTGCCCGGGCCGCGAGGCGCCTGACCGGGTCTCAGTCCCTCGCCATCCTTCGCATTCATTCCAGAATCCAAAGCTCCTGTAGATGCCGCGGCAGCCGGATTGGCAGCAGGGACAGCTGTGCTGATAGAGGTGGACTTGGGATACGGAGTGCCAACGGGCAAAATCTCGCAGATCGGGCTCTTTTTCAGTTGCTCTGCCATATCTTCGTCGAACCCCTGGTTCTCCAACACCTGCTGCAGCCGGAGCGTCATGGCGCGTCCACCACAACCGGAAAGCGCGATGCCCCTCCCGATATCGTTAACCTGAAACTCCGTGACCGCACTGACATCACATTTCTCATGTCCGACATCCAACACCAACGCCGTCGGCACACCATATGCATAGCAGGCCGTTAGCGCGGCATCCATGAGACAAAAGGCTGGGATCTTCCAGTTTTCAAAGACAAATTGAGTAATCATTTCATGATCTTTGGCGCTCCAACATGGTTGTGCTACAAAGAGGACCGGCATATGGAAGGGGGGAGACATCATATTGTAGATGTGCGAAAGGAGGGCGAAAAAACATGACCAGTTCTCGATGCGCCCTTCTCTGATCGGGTAGACGGCGCCCTCGGTGGACCAATGGTCGTCCTCGAAGGTTTCGATGGTTTCCTCTTCGACATCGGCCGCGGCTTCTCCTTCTTGTTGAGGGTCGGGTTGTGCTTCTTGCTCGGGCGGCGGGACCATTTCAGTATCCTCGGTCTCGGGCTTCGAGGTTTCTTCGCCCGCAGGAGCCTCTTTCATCTCAACATCTGTCGACGGAGCAGGCTGATCTTTCGGCTCTTCGACTTTGGGTTGCTCTTCGGCGGCCTCTTCCAGCTTGAGCTTTGCTTCTCCATTCGGCTGCTCCTGTTGCTCTTTTACAGGTGATTCACCATTTGTTTGCTCAGTCTTGGCCCCTTCACCGTTTACTTGATCGCCATTTGCTGGTTCAGTCTTCTGCTCCTCGCCATTCGTGATAGAAACATCCGGTTTGGCATCGAGGTCAATAGGTTCTGGCTTAGGGGTCGCAGATGCGGGCACGGGGTCCGGTTCGACGACTTTCGGCTTCGTTATGATCTTCGTCCTGATCTTTACGGGTTCCCATTCACCAGGCTTCGCGCCCGGGAACATGCGCGTGGGGAAGCGATATCTCGGGGGCGTGAAGGACTCGGGCAGCCCAAGTTGCGCGGCGGTGATTTGCGACCCGGGCGCAATTATCTGGGGGCGAGTCAGCGAAAGTGGTCTCTTGGTGTTGCTCTGTGCGTGCGGAAGTGAAACTTACGAGCACATGCTCATCTTTGAATGGAGGCATCGCGGGGTCGAGCGATCACATTGATCTCTCCTCGTCAATGCGGCTGGCGCGACGGATCGCAACTCTTGGGGGACATTTTCTGTCGCGCCGCCAAATCAACTGCGGACTGCAACGCGAGGCTTTGCCAAGAAAGTACTTACGTTTCGAGCTGATATGATCCACGTTAGACGGCGAAAGAGTGCACTTGATCCACCGAACCTACGACGACATCGGAAACTTGATATCAAAATCATCCTTCCAGAAACGCGGAGACCTGGTGAATTGTAGTAGCAATACATTATGATCGTTATGTTCCGTAACCGGACTGAATCCATCCACCGAATACTTCGTCTATGTCTCAATCACCAAAGCATCAGATGCTGAGGCACCCCTCCATGACCACCATGAGCTTGATTCAGATGTGCGTAGCATTCCGTGCTGGTCCCGAAGACTGCCATACACACCCAGCAGAGGTGCGACTTACACCCTCCGCATGTCATATGATTGCATCCGTCCGTCTTCTCGATCCGCGTCGTACATTTGGGGCAGTCTTTGATGTTCAATTTTCTCTTCAGTTCCTCGAGAGCTTTGTAGCCTCCCGATGCAATGTCTTTGTACTCGGCACATGTTTGGCCGTCATGCCGTGTATGGCAGGATGTGCATACGGGCACCAGACAATTGGGACACATGTAAGCCGGAGGCTTCGAGTTTGAGGCGGGAGTGCAGCGATAGATATATCCGCAGTCTGGCTCGGGGCAGTAGTGGAAGGCGTCGGGGCGACGTTGGACGTACTCTTCGAAGGACGACTTGAGCACACTTTCGAAGACAGAGGACGAGAGTCGTTCCTTCAGCTCTTGTAGTGTGAATATGGTCGGGCAAGTACATCCATCACCTTGGCACTTGACTTGAAAATCGGCTTTGCTGGTTGATGCCGCAGATTTGCAGCTGTCTTCAAAACACTCGAGGCAGTAAGTGTGCATGCATGAGGTTTGAACAGGGGTTTCTGCCTCACAGAAGCAGATCGGGCAGTCCCCTTCCGGCGAAGATGGGTTTGCGGCGCTGGCACGGATTTCTATACCATCTGCGCCATTCAAGATCGCCAAAGCCATTTCATATTGTTTCTTTGTACCACCAACTGTAAGCCTCTTCGATACCACGTCAAGGACGGCCACATTCTTGCCCAGAGCTTGTTCAACGTACTTGAAGCCCCCTTGGACCATGCGCGAAAACTGATCGGGTTTGAGGTCGATCTTGTAGCTTGGAGACGATTCTTCTTTGAGCGCTTCGCTGATCTGAGTAACAGCCTGCTGGTATTTCTCGAGAGGTCCGTAGAAGCAAAGCTGGCATTTCGCTTTGTCTCTGCGGACAAGTATTCCAAGTTCTTTCTCAATCGCCTTGACTCTCTTGTGTGCGCTTCCATTAGTCCTAAGTGCTGATGTCCAGATTGGATCTTCGCCATTCTTTAGGACAACTCCCTGCGAAATTTGATCAAGCGTTTTGCGGGCATTGGCCACTTCGTTGGGGTTGTCGCCCTCAACCTTTAGCACTGTAAACCCTGGCGGGCTATCCACGTACACATGACATGCCAGATGTCGTTCTCTCCAGATCTTTCTTTCCTCATCAAATCTGGTCTCCATGGCTAAGTAGAATGGCGTTTGAATCTTAATCTTGGTTGACTGCTTCAGTGTTACAGTCAACTTTCCCTTCTCAAGGATAGAAAGCTGCTCGTTGTTGAGTGAGCATGCCGACATAGCATCTGCCTCATCCTGAAACAAAGCTACAGCCTTTACCCGTTTACCCATGGATATGGGCTCAAGATAAAAGTTCTCCAGCCGGCCGTGTTTTTCCAGAAGGCACCGAACTTCGACACTGACTTCTGCATCGGAAGCTCGGTAGCTCGGGCGTGAGGGTTCAATATGTCGTGGTTTGTCATACGACGCTCGGATGCTTTCTTCAACATCAGTACGTGTCGCAGGGCCAGGCACGTCGCTTAAGGTAATAGTCCACGCAACAGGGTTGTGCGAAAATCCGCCTCGCCTCCATCCAGTGTCAGCTTCCTTGGCTTTAGAACATTTGACAGATTGACCTAGAACCTTGTAACGACCGTCGGCGAATTTCTGGGCAACTCGGTCCGCGATACCGCCATTTCCATAGTTTACCCAAACACTTCGCGTAGCTTTGTGCCAGGAGACGGAGACCTTTCTGCAATTCGACCGCTTGCTATGGATTGGGTGTGGCGTTGCGCTGAGGTCGGACTGCTGCTGCTTGAGCCTGTCGCCGAGCTCTTTCGCAAACGACGGGTCTTCCACTTTGACTAGAGCTTTCGTCTCTGACGGCAGTGTACCTTTTGGAATTCGAACACAATCTATGCTGACATTGAAGCCGAAGCCACCAAGAATCTCGACTATTGTTTCAGGCTGGATCCCTGGTTTGAGACCAGTTATGCAAGCACAAGAGTAGTCTGTTGGGAGAGAAACTTTGAGGACATGGCCGGTTTCGCTGAAGGAGACCAGGGCGCCTGAAAGATCTCGAGTAAAGTCGTCTTGGCCTTCTTGGTCCTACATTGTAGGTAATGTCAGTATCAATTTCAAAAGACAAAGCGACCAAGTGATGTGGTACTTACCTCGTCCTCGATCATCGCGAGATCATGGTTGCCTGTCTTCTCAGCCTGATGGCCACCTGAAGTGTGAGAATATGGACATGGATCATTTCGACAGCCTCCTGCGCTCCCGAAGAATTTGCAAGGGATTGTGGCACGGGAGTCTGATTGTACTTGAGCAGTAGAGCTGGCACGAGTCGCATCTCCGGTATTTATATCGAGCCGTTCGATGTCGGCAGATGTTGATGCAATCAAGTTGACGTCTTTCTCGCTGTTTGCGGCCCGCTCGTGGGAGAATCTGCAATGGTCCCCGTTTCTACATCCTCCATGTGCAAAGTAAAAACACGGCTTTGCCTTTGTCGGTGCCATGGAGAACTATTTCGATAGCGGCAATGGCCTTAGACAATCGTTGTTAGTGCCTGGAGCAGGTGGAGACAAAAGTTTACGCGTCCATATTATTGCGTAGATGCACAGCCACATTTAGATAGCGCTAAGTTCACGTGACTATGGTGGCGCAGCTGACGCCACATTCGCACCACAAAATCATCCATCACATTGCAGCATGCATGGGCTCAGAGATCTTTGGGAACGACAATTCCAAACATGAGTATAGTCCTGCGATGGAAAGACTGATAGATATCGTAAAAGGCTTTTGGTTGAATTCATCTATGGAAGGTTCGTTATCAATCTCAATGGACCTCCTGTGCTGGCACCCAGCTCCCGCCATCATCTCTGGTAATCGTACAATTGGAACTCGCGCCTTGCCAAAGTTGTGAGTTTCTGGCAACGGCCCCATAATCAACGCCGGCCATGACCTTGAACTCCGATACTCCATCATCTACCACAGCAGCTTTCTTGTCCATCCAAACTCGACGACGGATTTTCCGATGTTCTCTCTCCAACCTCAAAATTACCCACTTAATCGTCATCAGACTCGACCATGTCCACCGACGTTCAGGATCCTCAGCAAAACCTTCCTCGCTAACCACTTGCTGCAAAGCCCGGTCTGTCGCTGCCAGTAAGAGGCGCGCCATGTGTGGGCTGCAAGCGAGTAGTCGACTCAGAAGCTTCATGCGAAAGACCGCTGGTCTGGTCGGTGTCGAAGGCATCGAAATCAAAGAATGAATTAGTGGGAAGTTGGTCAGGATGGAGGAGAAATCCTGTTCCGTCGAGGTCATTGACAATCGCTGCGCCAAAATCCGGAAAAGATTGCACATTGGCAAGAGCGTTGTCGTCGAGAAGGAGTGAAATATCGTCAAGGTCTGGAAGACCTGAAGCAGGTAGCTGATCCCAAGGTTGTGTCTGGGACTCGATGGGAATGCTGGCAGGCTGATAGCCCAGGTCTCCGGCTGACACTGCAGGTCACACAATACCACAGCAGGATATTGTGCCATACCGGAGACGGTGGGGAAGCTTGAGAGCGTTGCCATCGAATCAGAAGTGGTCTGTTCAACTTCGGGATGTTCGTGGATGAGGTTGAGTTGAGGAGCGAGGACCGGGGATTCGTGTTTCATGGGAGTCGAATCTTCGGATAGAACCAGGGTTGGATGACTAGACTCGGTATCCGAGCAGTCGTTGAATGACGAGGGAGTGAAAGGTGGTTGAGTGGAAGATGCACGCAAGTCGTGGGACGGTGTTGCATCCTCTGCGTCGTCGAGGTCGATTTTGGGGGGTTCGGCGGGGACTGGCAAAGGGAAGTCTGCCTGGACACCGAATCTCGACTGATAGCGATCCAGGAGTTCCCGGAGAGCGGCATTTTCTTTCTCGATCCGGATCTGCCTGGCCTCGAGTTCTGCCACTGCAGCCTTTTGCCGTTGTCGAGACTTGTCGGCTGCTCTGCGGTTTCGGAGAATTCTCTCATTCTTTCTCTGTTCCTTCTCCTCCGCCGTCTTGGCTCTTTTTCGAGGCGGGAGTATTTGTTTGATTTCCGGAACAGGCTGTCCCCAAGCCTTCCTCTTCTTCTTCTGGGGTTGGTCTTGGGGAGGTTGGCTGGCCTCCTTGCCCTCGTCTGACAAGGGAGGTGGCGTCGGATAGCTGCGACTGTAGCCCGCTACAGTGAGGGAAGCAGGGTCGACAATATCTGTCGGACCAGCCATGTTGGTAGGATGGGCGGTGTGTTTTTGCGCGAATGACGGAAGGAGGAGCGATTAAGATAGATGGCAAGTTGGTAGAAGGGATTAGGTTGTTGTTTATTACGGTGAGGCCCAAGAGACCACGTATCCTCAAGGCCGACTCATGACTGCTCAGGCCGAGCCATGCCAGTATAAAGTGGAGTGAACCATCAAAGGGAGATTAACCAAGGAAATTCATGCAAAGGAGTCAGAAGGTGAAGAAGAAAGGTTGGTGATGAGGTCGAGTTGGGTGAGGGATTGAGGAACAGGCACCTGGAATAAATAAGGCCAGAGTGTCGAATTCGGGGGACGCAGGGGGTGTGCTCACCAAACATCCACACCGCAGCCTCAGCAAGGGGGTTTCGGGTCCAAGCCTCTACACGAGCCAGTCGCATCTCGTCTTCTGGCTCATGATCCTATTTCTGGCCTCCACTCATGTCGCCATCATCCCGCCTTCAACGCAAGCCCCTTGCCTCAGTCCACCTCGATGTTGCCTCCTACGCGAGTTCCTCCATCCTCAGCTCAGCCTTCGACTCGTCAGCCGCACCTCCTTGTCCCACTCTTGTACGCCGATGCACATCCGATCCTGCTGCTTTGGTCTATCCGTGGCTTCAGGAGACACGCAGCTTGTTCCAGTCCTACATGAGAGGAAGCTACCAGTGTCTCTCAGTATGCAGGGGAAGTTCTCCACAAGAGCAAGAAAGGGACAGACACACAAAGAAGCCCGAAACCTGTTACCACATGGAAATATACTACGTGTGGCTGGATCTCAGCATACGTCCGATCCAGGCAGTATCGTATTGCCATAGTGAGAGTGCTGACTGCAGCTCTTCGCTCCCCGTATGATAATCTCTATAATCTGACTCCCTGCAGACGTCCCTTTAGGGCGCGGACTGTACGCAACCAATCAGACACTTTAGTTGATTCTCTTCATGCTCTCGATGATGCGTTTGTCATGTTGTTGCTATTTCCTATCCTCTACCTTGAAGGCTGATGCAGAAATGGGGTATCATTGTAATCGACTTTTTCCTTCCCTGGCCGCCTGTCAATCATGATCTGTCTTCCCATAACACCTGCCCGATATATGCCTCGTTTTGTCAAGGCCGCGAGTATGCCATGTCCTTCCAGTTTTGGTCTGCAAGTGTTGCCATACCTGGATATGCATCGCACACCTCAACATATGCCTCAACATATGTGTTGACTGCCCCAGATATGGCCGTCCTCTTCCCGGCACATCTTCGCCAGACCAAATATTCTCAGATAAGGTCAAAGCAAAGACTGCATCAGCTGTGTTGAAGACTGACAGGCGCATCCAAGACCCGTTTCTTCATCCAATCACGGTCCTCGTAAAGCTTCTCCTGGTAGATCTCGTCCACAAGATCGTTAACCATATCCTCGACGATTTGCTCTTGATACCGCTCACCGATAGGGCGGGCATTGGGGTGTGCAGGGCCGTCCTTCTCATATCCGTACCACCAGGGGCCATCAAACTTGCACTCGACCGCTCCACCAGTGTAGTGACTGATCGCTGGGTAATAACCTAGCAAGCCGTCGTCCACATCGCCATGCCCACCGGTGACGGCTCGACTACCCTTCTCAATGTAAGAAGCAGGTGGCAGGAATGCAAAGAGGTGTTCCCAGACCACGCCATGGTATTTACCATTTACCCAGAGTTCAATCTTGCTACCCGGCAGGGTTCGTAGGTGTGGGAGGTCATGGTTAGGATGAGTCTCGGTCAGGAGGTCGTATTTCTTGCCAGTTTCAGGGTTGACGGATTTGTTCTTTGTATTCAGCGTTGGCCGGCTGAGATCATGGTTGGGCGTGTACTCTGGACATTCGAAGTAAGTCATACCTTTGTGGAGAAATGGGTTGCGGTCGCGGATGATGTCGTGGTCGGAGGGCATGGGGCATCCGAACATCGGACTCAGGGCGGAGCGGATTGCAGCTCGAGCATTGTGCGGTTTCTTGACAGCATCCTCTTTACTCTTAGGCACGTCGCCATCTTTGGGTTTTGATCCGCCCTTAGCAGATTTCTTCCCTGCGCCTTGCTTCTTCTTCATAACCGCCGGCCCGCATTTGAGATCCGGATATTCTGACGGGTTGTAGGTTCCCTCCACCACCTTTTTGTGTACCTCCAGCGACGGTAGCGTGATCATGAGCCCAACAACATCGCCGGGGGACAAGTCGTCGGGATCTTGTGCGCCTTCACCCTGCATATGGTACATCATGGTGTTGAACCGCACGCTGCCATATTCCTTGGATCTCCCACTCCTCAGGATAACTGCATATGAGTAAGCATTGCCGCCCAAGTTCTCGCTCCAGTGGTGTTCACGTCTACAGAAGCCCACTCTCAACCCGCCTCGGCTCGTTGACGTTCTGTCCAGATTCTGAGTCTCCGCAAGTGCGCGATCTGGGGCTTCTCGACCTGGCGGGGCAATGCTGATGACCTTGGCTTCGAAGAAGAATTGTCCCTCCCGGGCAAAGACATTAGCCCTTGTGGTGTAGCTACCGAACTCCCCACTCTTGCCCAACATGTCCTTGGTGAAGACATTCTTGAGATTCTCGACGCCACATTGAGGGTGATTCTCGTCGCTAAGGCGGGCGTAACGCGGAGGAGGCTCGTCGGTGTGAAAATAAAAGGTGGAAGGATCTCGCTTCGCGCGAATGTAGTAGCGCTTCTCTTTGCTCTCGACGCTGTGTCTCAAGGTTAGAGATTCCACACGCTTTACGAGAGATGAAAGGGTCTGTACTGTGTCCCGAGAGTGTAAAAGTCGGTCTTGTCACCATTCGGGGCTATCTTAGAATGGTCAAAAATCTTCGGAACCTCCTTCTGGTCTTGTAGGAATTTGGAGTCGTTGGGCGCAATGTAGGTGGGAAGCGCGACAGGTTTCTCATCTTCGATCCGGTCGATCTTGGCCGAAACTTGTTCCTTGAGCTTTTCGCTTGGTTTTTTCTCCCGATGGCCACGGCCTGAAGACTCGTCCATGCCGGACTCAGGCTCAGGTTCTGGCTCAAAATCAGGGTCGGGCTTAACTCTCTTTTTAGGGAGAAAGGGGATTTTGAAAGTGACCTTGTCGCGTGTCGGCATTGTGACGCCGCAGTCTAATAGAGCACCTGTCGGAACGGATAAACTTCGGGCCGAAGTCAGTTATGGAAGACGGAGTTTGAAAGGGACGAAGGGGGTCGCATATTCGGCCCCAGTCGGTATTCCATTTGTCGCAAGCGTCCTACGCCGTGTACGACAGAGACTCACAGGCACTGTCCCGCTCTCCAAGGCAGTGCCAATGGAGTCTCCTCTGTCCTGTCACTTCATTGTTTCATCAGCTCCCCTTGAGCCACCCTCCCAAAAAGCGATACGCGGCCAGTACGTCTCCTACAGGACCAGTGTCTCGTGCGAGCCCAACGAAGGTTAAGAACCAGCCTTCCACCATCCACCTTGCTACAAAACCAGAAATCGCCAAACCAGTGGCAATCATGTATCCGCAGTTGAGTAAAATGAGCAATGCTTCGATATTGTTGAGGAGGACCGCCCAGCCCACGTAGTTTGTCGCTCGAAAGGCAAATCCGAATGAATCGCTTTCCTTTGTCTCTGTTGGCCAGATGACCAACAAAATGGGAAACAACTTTGTGCAGCTGGAAACTAATAGGGCCGTGCTAATGGCGCTGGGACTGGCGTGGCTTGTGGCAATGGTCGGTCGAGTGTTGGGGGTTGAGCAGGAGACCGTTGTGGGCGTCGCATCTGCGAGGGCCTGCTCTTGCTTTTTCTGGTGGGACACGAGCATCCGGACCATTGCTCGGATGATGCCGTGTTGGGCAAACGTCGCAAGGACATTCATGGTCAAAAAGAAAAGATATTGTGCCAAGATGGGCATCTCGCTGAGCCGAGAACCCACGGCAGGGCCTCCGTTGGCTGCATTTGATTTCTCAATCCTGGCCCAAGTGATATAGACGTCGAAGAGGACAAGCAGTGTACCCAGACGCAAGATGCTGGGGTCGAACTTGTCGTCTGAGCGTCCCAACCTGTTGAAGAGAAGATGGCGGTAGACCTACCCACTTGTCAAACAAGGCATGTGAGAGGTACAAAGTCCACTCACCTGTGGTTTTATCAGCACTAGATCGATGAATAGGACGACAAAGTCATGTTCGACATATTTGTCGGCGAAACGTTTGCAGTTGGGACATTGTGTCAGGCGAACGCCTTTGCCCAGAGTTCGGTCATCTGCTTTGCTGTAGACAGTGTATAGCTCCTTGACTGGAGTACTGCATGTAATGCATATGGGCATGCCTGCCTTGGACACGACTGAGCGACTCCGGGTAGTATTGCATCAGGGGAATGATGGACACGAAAGGATGAGGGTGGATTGTCAAACGTTCGGGGATGCATGTAGTGCTATGCTGTAGAATAGTGGCTAGGCGCTGAGGCCTTAGTGAGTCGAGAGGGCAACTCTGCCGACACCAAGCGAAAATCCCAAAATCCCCATCGTCACTTTTTCCCACTCAACCTGATCCGTCAACATCGAATTTGTCTGCCTTCAAGAGTTTAGGATATTTTCGCACAATGTTCTGGATGCGGCTTAGGGATGTCTGCCTCGTGCTACACTTGCAGGCTTTCTCTCTCGCACAGTCAAGCGACCCACGAAGAGAATCCACTTACGTTCAGTCTCCCTCACGCCTGAAATCGGCTTGCATGATTGGCTCGAAGAATGATCCCTTTCGGGTATAGAGGAACTTTGTGAGTGGTAGCATTCAGAAGCCCTTTTCCTTTCTATTCCTCTTTGGGCAGATTCCGCGAGAAAGCCTCGCTGTCAAAAAGCAAAATCGAAGAGGCTGTGATGGCGCAGCGCGAAGCGAGCTTCGTATTCGCGTTAATATAGCAGGTAACGCCAGGTAGGGTTTGTGACGGAAATGGATATAAGTGTTTTTCCACATCCTTTCTCTTGCTCAAACATCTCGAGTGTCGCCGTCTGTATTCTATCTCTAAGCTAGTTGTCACATCCCGCCATGGTTTTCATATACACGTATCGCAAAATCAGAGCCTACCGCGCCCGCAAAGCCGCTGAAGCTCAAGCTCAAAATCAGATATCAACCACACCACGCCTAGAGTCATCAAGCGCGCCGAACAACCCAAAGCCTCCAACCAACAACCCCAAGAAGACAAAACCATGCGCGCAATGCGTACAGGAAAAGAGCAAAGCCCGCAAATACAGGTGGAAACTCCTTTTCTGCCTGCTCCCAGCATTCTTTGTTTCCAGTCTGGACTTGACCATAGTTGCGACCGCATTACCACAAATCGCTTCCCATTTCAGTCAGTACCATTCTTCCCCTCCAGGATTGGCCAGCTTCTCCCGTGCAAGACACTGATGGAAATACCGCAGACAAGTTTAACCAGCTAAACTGGATTGTTACTGCCTTTACTCTGACGTCGACCGCGTTCATCCCCGTATTCGGCCAGTTAGCAGATACATTTGGCCGTCACGTCACCTTACAATTTGCCGTGATTATCCTCACCATTGGAAGCGTCCTTTGCGCTGCTGCTCCGGACTGGGCCGTCCTCCTCCTCGGTCGTGCACTGCAAGGCATTGGCACTGCCGGAATCGGGAATGTCAGTATGATCGTTCTGGCGGATTCAGTGTCCCTGAGAGACCAGGCTGTCAACACAAGTATTTTCCAGTTGTTGAACGGAATTGGCTACAGTAAGTTCAGACCCTTCTTGACGAGTGCGCCTCCTATTTGAGCCTTGTGGAATGTACATTTGGTAACCTCACTCTCTCCTCTCAGGCGTTGGTCCCATCATAGGCGGGTATCTGACAAACTCGAACTGGCGGTACTGCTTCGTTCTAGGCGCTGGCATTGCCGTGATAAGCATTGTCACCATCTTTCTCCTCAGAAACGACCTCAAAGCAGGCAAAGTCTCGCTCTCGCACCCTCCACCAAACACCAGCCGCTTCCAAGCCCTAACAAGCGGTCTATCGACACTCGACCTTGGTGGCATCACACTCTTCATCTTCGGAGTCGGTCTCATTATCTTGGGAACAGCCTGGGGTGGTTCAACGTATCCCTGGTCTTCCGCCGCCGTTCTCGCACCAATAATCATCGGTGCCATTCTCTTCGCACTCTTTTTGTTCTATGAAACGCACCTTTCTTCTCCGACCAGCTTCCTGTCCCGCCACTTACCACGAGGCACCGTGCCCATGATTCCATCCTCGATCCTCTCCTCCAAAGACGTCACTCTAGTCTGCTTCATCGCCTCCGGCACCGGCGCCGCTCTCTACAGCGTCTTCTACTTCATCGGCATCTATTTCAGCCTGGTTGAAGGATACGCAGCTTCCCACGCCGGTACCCAGCTCTTGTACTACGTTCCAGGTATCGGAGCTGGCGTATACATAGCAATATTCATCTGCAACGTATACCCTCGGCAGACATTCCCGCCCCTCCTCATGGGCACCATCATCGAAAACGCCGGAATCGCCGTTCTTGCCTATGCCGTGAAGGTGAAAGATGCGACACTGGTCAATGTCATGATGGCGATCGCCGGCGCCGGCACAGGCATGCGCTTCATGCCTTCAAACCTACACTTGGCGGGGATGTTTCGCGACAGGCTGGCGCCGGTATACTCGCTGCTGCGGTTCGCATTGCCGTTTGGGGGGACCCTCGCGCTCACGATCATGGGCTCGGTGTTCCAGAACCAGATGAGCCAGTACTTCGGGTCCGACGCTGTCAATTCCGGCAACACGAACAACAACGGCACATCCTCGTCCGTGGGCTTCAGTCTGCACAACCAAGCGTCCCTCGACCTGATCAAAAACTTGCCCCCGGCCGAACAGAGAGCCATCCGCTCACAAGGCGCTACCGCGACTATGTGGGCATTCATCTCCATCCTGCCGATCCTGGGGCTGAGTTTGCTGGCCAGCCTGTTCTTGGGGAACGTGTGGATCTCGAAGAAGAAGAGTAAGGGAACCCCCGCCTCAGCGGACCACAGTCCCAGAGACGCGGAAAAGGCAGGAGGCGAAGGAGCTGAAGGGCCCGAGAACGTCCGCGAAGACGGCCTGTGTCGCCGGCACGCCGCTGCCGCCGCTGCCGCCGCGGAGGATCCATCCACGGCGGCGGCGGCCGTGGAGAACGAGGAACAGAGAAACGAGGTCGAATTCGTCAGCGAAGTCTTCTTAATCGCTGTGGTGAAGGGCGACGTGCGCAGGCTGAAGCGGAAAGGTGCTTCAGAGAACACCGGATCATCGAGTATTAGCACCTCGCAGGTGCGCGGAGGAGGAAGCAAACATGGAGGGCAAGGGACGCACTTGCAGACGAAACTGGACGAAGATGCATAACACAGCCATTGGCAAGATTATCCAGAGCTGGCGCTGACGGGAGGACATTGACACGAATTTCTGGAGCGGACCTTCTGCGTACATGATAGCATAGCGTACGGGCATGGGTGTTCTTTCACGAGCGGCTTTCTTTAGAATCTGTATCAATAGACGTTTGTCAAATCTACATTCGATTCCATCGGCTGTACATGGCCTGTCAAAATAGCTCTACTGTACTGGTTGCAAATTCGCTAATCAGCAATCTTCTTCCCATCCGCCCACGTGGGCTTCACCGTCCGACAGACGCTTTCGTAGTCCAGAAAGACGCCCGTCTTGTGGCCGTTGTCGAAAATGCCCGGCGTCGTCCAGAACATGGTCCAGTTCGTCGCCGGGATCTTCCACGTGCCCCTCGACCTCTCAAAGTACCATTTGTTCACGGGATTGTCCTTTCGACTCCGCCAGCAGACGCCGTTGGGGAAGCACGTGCGGACCATGGCGTTGAAGACGATGTCCGCCACCCCGCCTGCCCCTTGGGATTTCTTGAGGACGGCAAACTTGTCGAGGTACGGGACTAGACGGTCCGTGTCGTCGTCTGAGCAACCCGGCGGGGTTTCCCATGTAAGGATTGCGCCGCCTTCGTATTCCCCGGCGATGATCACCCCGGCGATTCGATCATTGACGCGTTTCAGATATGCCTCCACGTCGAGCTTGCGATTGAAAGAGTCGTCGACAAGGTACGTAAGACGCTCCAAGTCGATCCGGGGGTCCGTCAGTTGCAGGCGAGGCTTCGACGTAGCCGTCCAGGTTTGTGCCTCTGGATTGGGCAAGATAGTCAGTGGCATGCCCCGTTTCACAAAAGTCGAAGTCGTCACCGGTACTGAGGATGCGTCGTGCGCCAGTCTGCCTGTGGGCAAAGATGACGAATACGCCGGTTTATCAGTCAACAGATTATGGATCAAGGGGTTCTTCTGCCTTCTCGTCCCGACACCCGACACTCCGCTGTCGTTCAACCTGGCACTGTTTGCGGCTTCAAGCGGCGTGGTCAGCAGTCCGGATGAAGAAGGGGGAAGCATTTTTAAAGCGTCTCGAAACAATTTTAGGTTCGAGGCATGCTTCTGAGAAACATTCCCTTCAGTTGAGCTTCTGAGTTCCTCTTGCAAAGCAGCATATTCTTGCTCCAGATTGACGAAAACGTGCCTTTTGTCAATAGACTTTGTGCTCGGGATTGACCCAGTCTCATCAACAACGATGATTCTGTCCAAGGATATCTGCTTGCGCGCCGTCTCGAGCTTTTCAGCCGCTGGCTTGAGCTGTTCGCTGCCTCCAGGACCAGAGTTGTACCCGGAAAGTTCTCGGGTCAATGCCAGGAGAGCCTCGTCAGCTGTGATAGAGACGGCCTGTGACTGTTCCGCGGAATAAGCCACTGGAAGGACGATTGGTATCCTGCCACGCCTCAGAGGGCGTGTCAACAGCTTTCGGAGGAAAACTTGGGGCCTGCCGTCGGTACCGAAACTCAAGAGATTGTCAAGTACTCTTGCCCCCGAAGGGTGAATCGCGTCGATGGCAGCAACAAGCCTATCCGCAGCCTGAGAGAGGTTTGCTCGTGTTGCTTGCGGACTTCGCTCATGAGGTACCTCCAAGACGACACAAGGTGCCATGCTGAGACGGGAAAGAGAGGATAAGGTCTGGGCAATGCCCTTCACAATCTCGTCAGCCATGGCATTGATGTTGCTGACCTTGACGAGGGCAACATGTAGGGTTTCCAGCTCTTCAAGCGTCGAATGCTGTCCATTTTCATACTGCTTAAAGACCGGGCTCTCCTCCATTGCTCTGCTTCGACCGAGTAGATCTCCGGCATTGACCTGAGGTTGTGATCTTGGCGGGGCATGTTTTTGCTCCGGAGCAGCCTTTGTCGGGCTCTTAAGCCGAGATATATACGCCTTTGCATCTCTTTTGGTAGCTGCCGAGCTCAACAGGCTGGTGAAGAACTCTCTGTTGGCGAGACGCTGTCTGGCTCTCTCGGTAAAGGAGGTTTTCTGGTCATGCTGCGCGACCTCTGGGGCGTTGTTCGACGCAGTATCATCTGTCCGTGGAGCGGGTTGAGTAGAGTAGGAACGAGGACGGGATCGGGAGAGAAGTGAAGGCGAACACGGGTGGGAGACGAGGTAGGCCTTCAAGGCTTCAGCTGCGACGTTCCTGCATGTAAACTGTGAGGGATAATGACTCCGAACTGAACTCAGGGCGGTGTGGTTCATGTTTCCACAGGGCAGTCGACAAGAATGAAGCACCAACGGCCAAACAAGGGCATAGCAACGTCACCTGGGTAGATATCCCGCCACGGGGTATATATCACGGCAACCCTGCGCAGATTTTCACCGTGCAGAATTCATGCATCGAGGGGGAAAATTTTGTGACGCTGATGGCCCAAGCAACGCAGGATACTGCCATGTTGAGCGAGGCCGCAGCCTTCACCGCCCTGGCCAGCTGCCGAGATGATTGGTTTGGTGTCGTTACCCCTCGGCGCCCAGGGGGAAAATCATCTGCAGGCGACTTTCTCCAATATTTCTTTTTATCTTGCCTGCGCTCCACACATTCAACGCGCCCCTCGCACTGAGTCCCGAGTGTCGCGCCCTTTCTCATGCCTCTAGGGATGGGAAAATGGCTTCTGTTTGCCATTGATCATTGTAAATGCTGACCAAGTCGTCGCTGCACCTCTGCAACCCGTGTTCTCCCGAGTCTCAGGGAGAACTCTCAGCCTCGCGTACGCGTTGTACGATGTAGATTCGTCGAGTAGTTCAACTTTGTCAGCCTCCGGAATGTCTCCGCATGCCCATCTGCAACTGACGACGACCAACGTCATGAGGGACAACGGGGAGAAACGGATGAGGCTGGCTCCTTGCACGGTCCGTATCAATTGACATCTCACAGGTATAAATGCAACCAAGATACCTGGTACAAGTAGGTGGAAGAATACATTTGAGCACACTACGTCGCGAAGTCGCAACCTCTAATTCCTAGCGCACTCGAACTTCAAATCCACATCGATACTTCCAACAAGATGGCACCTCAATTGGCTTGGCTAGGCTTGGGGAATATGGGCAGGGTCAGTATATCTCTGTTGACTTGCCATTGCAAGATGCTCACTCCCAAACCTAGGGCATGTGCAAGAACTTGGTAGAGAAAGGCAACCTATCCAACCCGCTGATCATCTTCAATCGCACCCCGCAACGAGCCCATGACCTCGCCGCAAAGATAGGCCACGCGACTGTGGCTTCCTCCGTGCAAGAAGCCGCCTCGAAAGCAGACATTATATTCTATTGTCTCGGCGACGACCCAGCCGTGCTTTCGACCCTCGAAGAGGTCCTCAAAACCGATGTCAAGGGCAAGCTGATCGTGGATTGCAGCACGGTCCACCCTGAGACCACGGCCAAGGAAGCAAAGATGGTAGAAGAAAAGGGAGCCAGCTTCGTGGCGTGCCCGGTCTTTGGAGCACCGGCCATGGCCGATGCCGGCCAACTGATATGTGTCGTGGCGGGTCAACCTGACGCCGTGCAAAAAGTGCTCCCATACTGCAAGGGCGTGATGGGCCGGGCCAATGTTGATTTCTCGGGTCAAGAGCCGAGCAAGGCCACACTCCTGAAGATCATCGGCAACACCTTTGTCTTGGGCATGGTCAACGCCCTGTCCGAGGGGCACGTCCTGGCCGAAAATTCCGGACTTGGGGTGGACGAGCTCCACAAATTCATCGAAGTCATGTTCCCGGGACCATACACGGCCTACTCGAGCAGGATGAGATCCGGTGACTATTACACGCGGGCGGAACCGCTGTTCGCGGTGGACCTGGCACGAAAAGACGCAAGACACGCCATGGATTTGGCCAAGAAGAGCGGGTGCCGGATGCGACAAGTCGAAGTCGGGGACGACTATTTGAAGACTGTCAAGGAGACGGTGGGTGAGAAGGGCGACATAGCCGGTATTTACGGTGCCGCAAGACTGCAAGGGGGGCTGAAATTTGGGAATCAAGAGTAGTTCGATGTTCTCGGAAGTGGTGCTGAGGTTGAAGCAGTCGGTGAGAGAGTGCAGGATTAATGAGCCAGGCTTAGAGAAAAGATGCACCGATATGTGTGTATCTATATGTACCAGGGAGGTCTATAGCCAGCTGGCTATGAAGCGAAGTGGCTCCTTGGGCAGACGAATGCCAGATGTAAGAGATTGGGCAGTCTTGATACACACTGTCCTGCAAAGTACGAAAAGTCATGCAACCACATCTCAACAGGTGCATTGTGCATCGCATCACAGCGTATTACAGCACGTCGACAGGTTTCACAACATCGACTCTGCGTGAGTTTTGCGCAACGGGATTGTGCAGTCTGCAGACAGCCCTCTCCCTACCTCTGCCGTCACTATTGGTACTACTACTCCTGGTTACTGGTCACTATCTATTTAGGATATTAGGATATCGTCCAACACCTCACTCTTTTCCACCGCTCCATTTGATACAAGGACATCAAGTAACATTAACGTTGTCATTGTAAAATTGGATACCGCTTGCGCCCTTTTTGCTTTCCTAGAAGACGTTATGGGCATCATCTAAGGCCCTACCCTTGCCAGCTGTAGGCGTAATTGGGCAGACAGTGACCATTTTGGCGAAATAACAGAGTGGTGGGAGCAATCTATAGTTACAACCCCATATTGTCGTGCAAAGCTGGCGGTTTGGCGTACGTAACATCTACCGCTGATTTGCCCGCCCATCGGCTCGCTTCAAGGTACAGCCCAGCACCCATCCACGCTTACAGTTTCGCACGTAGCAATGGTCGAAACCTACTTGGGGCAGCTGAGCGAGGGCTTAGCTGGTTAGCATCTGGGCATTTGGGTACCTCAGGCCTTATCAGGGAGACACAAGCGAACCCTCCCGCTCTCTGTCTAGACTCCCACGTGGTGCTTCCCTTTTTCTCGATACTGCATCCGAAGCGAGGAGCTAAAGGCCGTTTTCACGAAGGCTGAGGCCCCTCTGCTTGGTCCCTGGCATTCGTGTGGCGCACGTCCTCGAACCTACCAGCCATCATGGCGGTGATGAAATGCCTTTTCTCCAGAACCTTCATAGCCTGGACCGTGTTGAACTCGTCATGAGACAGAAGGTGAGTCGAAGATCTATATATGGCTCGTTTGAGACGCGTCCAGAGCGCCAGAGGGCATCTTCCCAATCCCCTACAGCCGCTGTCACTCTTTTCGTACACCAAATCTGCTTCATAGGTACAGACCAACACCAGAGGGAATCATGAAAGTTATCATTATTGGGAGTGGACTGGCAGGGCCGGCAATGGCCCTTGCACTCAAGCGACACGACATTTCCTGCAAAGTCTTCGACCTCCGCGACGAGACCGCGTTTGACGGCGGCTTCGTGGCGCTGGCGCCCAATGCGCTCCGCGCCCTGGACCGAATCGGCGTCTACGACCGCATCCGGGCCCAGGGCTGGAACTACGAGGAGTTCCGATTCCTCTCGTCCCGGAACCTGAGTCGCATCGCCACGGTGCTGAACGGCAGCGAGGCCAGATACGGATACAAGGCGCTGCGCGTGTCTCGGGGCATCGTCCGGCAGACGCTGGTGGACGTGCTTCGCGAGCGGGACATCGAGCTGCACCTCAACGCCAAATGCGTGCAGATTCAGGAAACCGACCATTCCACGGTCATCGCGACCTTTGCGGACGGGCGCACTGAAGAGGCCGACTTCTTGATCGGCGCCGACGGCATCCATTCCCGCGTCCGCAAACACCTCGACCCCGATGCCGTTCCCACCTTCAGCGGCCAACTCGGCGTCGGCGGGTCCCTCGCCCGGTCCAAGCTGCTCCAGCCCGGGCAGGAAATGTACATGCCGTGCTTGATCCTGGGGAAGTTGAACTCGTTCATGTTCATGCCCTGCACGTACACGGGGGACCGCGTCAGCTGCTTCGCGACGGTCGAGGCCCAGGATCGGAGCCGCGAGGAATGGGCCCAGCTCCAAAAGGACGAGGCGGCCCTGTACAAGATGTTGCAGTCGCACCATGAGAACGAGACGTGGCCCGACATTGTCCGCGTCGCCTCGCAGGGGGTCGACATGTCCTCGCTGTCCCTATGGCCGTAAGTTGGATTCATATTCTCCCTTCTGGCCATCCCGGCAATAGTACTGACATTGACTGCGTCACAGCTATTACAAAGTCCCCGAGTTGAGCTCCTGGTCAAGCAGCTCGAGCAGGGTGATTGTCATCGGCGACGCGGCGCACGCCATGCCTCCCACTGGCGGGCAAGGCGCGGCGATGGCGTTTGAGGACGCTCTTACTCTGGCCGACACCCTTGCCCTGCTGGACAAAAAGGAGTCCGCCCGTCATCAAGACCTGCTCGCACAGTGGCAAACAACGAGGAGAGACCGCGTGAAGAAGATCCTCGCCTTCACCTCCAAGGGCGGCGACATGCGAAAATCGTCGGCCAGCACGTTCCAGCAAATCGTCAAGGAGTGGGTCATGTGGGCATACTTCCTGTTCATCGGGGAGGACGCCGGTCTGTCGTGGATCTATGAATACGACACGGAAAAGTTCCTGGCTACTCATTGAGTGGTGCTTTCTTTCTTTGCTGGCATCTAGGGGATCTGGAAAATGTTCATACCACGTCCACGGCAGTAGGGCTACACGATGTGGTTCTGGTGATGTACTATGTTATAACAGTTGGTGGCTGTCTGAGTCGCACATTATGTATCAATACTTCGTCCCGAGCATTCCAGAAATGACAAAACTCGAACCACTTCCCTCTGCCCAAACCGCATATCTCGCAATCCACCAAGACATGGCTGGCTCTACCGGGAGGGCCCGCCTGTATACAAACCAGACTTCCACAGATGAGCTACGTACTTTTCATCGCCCTGTCGTATGTACGTGCGCCCAGTAATACAGCTTCAGCCTTCAAGTGAGTGTGAGCGCACGCAGACTGGAGTTGAGACCAGCTGACTCGCTGGACAATAGTAGGTAGGTAGGTCGAGGCATTCTTCTATATTCCTCCTACGCACCTAGCCGATCTAGAGGGCTCAAACGAATCACTAGCCTGTCTTATTAACTGCACCATCCTAGCACTCCTCTCGTTAGAGCCTAGGAGACCCTGGTGATTGATCCCGGCTCGAGAGCAGTCGGAGTGCCTATCGCCTAACGAGCACAGTTGCGAGCCCTGCGATCAAGTTCGAACCAGTCAAGTCAAGTCCAGTCCAGTCCAGTCCCGCCACCTGAAATCCCTAACCCAGAGCTTGATCCGAAAACGCAGGGCCGCGGATCGCATCAAGGGGATGGGATGCAAGGGACCTCAGGCGTCGGCCATGCATGCATGGTACTTACCCTTACCCCCCTAACCTCTAACCTCAAACTACGAGGTCCATACAACATCCATATGCACGGGGATCTACATACATAGCTACATAAGTACATAGCTACATATACCACGCATGAGTCCATACAACATGCCACACGCAACATGCCACTCGCCACTTGCTCGCCACTTGCTCGCCACTTGCTTGCTACTTACTTGCTACTCCATGCACTTCGGTTACCGAACGGGCCCTGCGTGCCTGCCCTACCGCCTACCCTGCCACCTGCCTCCTACCGAGTCCCCTCCTCGTACAGCGAGGCGGACGCAGGGCGACTAGCGTCTTTCGTGTGCAGATCATCCAGTGATCACCGAGCGAGCACGGGAGGTGGGGTGGCAAAAGAAAAATGTCCCGCGCGCGCTGTGCTGTGCGTCGGATGGCTACTTGTCCATCGGAGTAGGAGCAGCTGGGAGGGACGGCTCGGACGGGTAGCGCGTGGGGTGGGATGTTTGAGGTGTGATAGCTGGTGATGGTGGTACCATTAACGCAGGGTGATACTGTGATACTGTGATACTGTGATATTATGTATGAGGCCCTGTGACGCGGATGGGGAGCTGGCCTTGTTCGAATAAACAGCGCATGGGTTCATCACCGCTGAGGAGGTCGTCACCGCTCGCCTACTAATTGACTGGCTCACTGACTGACTGATCGACTTCCTTACTTACCGGTTGACTAACATCATGGGACGGAGGGCTGAGAAGAAACAAACAGAGCCACTCGGTACTTAGGTATGCTTTATAACGTCTGGCGAGTATAGAGTAGTAGGTAGGCATAGGCAACTCGCAACAGCATCCATCCACCTCCCCGTTGTTCCCTCTCTCGAATCTCCTTCCGCAAACATCCCTCTCTCGTCCGATCCCAGATACAACAGGTTAGCTACTAGGTAGTCAACTTCTCGCCCCTGCACTCCGGCCGTGCGACCACTCTGCCTCACGACGTCAGTGGCTTTTCGTCCTCTCTCTCTCCCCCTCTTCCCGCACGTCCACGCGACTTGATATTTCTTCTTTCTGTAATGTTAGGGCCGCCACGAGGGAAAACTCCCCCAATGGCCAGTAAACACCCCCCCTGGGTCATGTAGAACTACTTGTAAAACCGTGTCCCGAATAAAAACCCCCATTCCACGCACCGAAAAGGAAAACGGTGGGCCAAAAAAACAAAAACAAAAACAAAAAAACGCTCAGAATGCCGCGTGATCACTCCCCGTCTCACTGCTGCCGCCATCGCTCCTCGCGTCGTCCCATTGCTCGTGAACATCCCACTCGAAGAGATCCTGCAAGCGCAGCTGGGAATTGCTTTCGGCGACCACGACCTCCACGGACCCGTCGCCTCGCTTCCCCGGCCGCCTCTCTTCCACCGTCCACTTCCCCCTCTCCTTGAGCAGGTCTTCCAGGCCGCGCTTCATGCCCTGGGTAAACGTGTGGTTCTTGCCCAGCATCTTGACGCGCCCTTCGAGGACTTGCCAGTACAACTCCTCGGTCAGGTCGAGATGCCCCTGTTGCTTATACAGCAGGGCAAGTAACCGGAGACTCTCCAGTCTTCGCGGGTGATTGTCGCCCAGCGTATCCTTCGAGTCCCGGATCGCGCAGCGGAGGACCGACACCGCCTCGTCGATGCGGTTCTGCCGCTCCAGGGAGCGATGCAGATTCGTCAGCGCCGAGATGGACTGCAAGTGTTTGGGCCCCAGTGCCGTCGACGAAACCTTGTAGACCTCGCGCAAGACCTGCTCGGCTTCTTGGAGCTTCCACTCCACGTTTAACATGAACCCATAGCAATACTTGGACGCGATGGCCCGCGGATCTTCCTGGCCGTAGTGCTGGACGAACTGCTCGTGCACCCCGCGGAGCGTTTCGCTCGTGATGTCGTGGTTACGCATCTGTCCGTTCGCCACGTAGACCATCCACCGCACAATGGTCGTGAGCGGGTGACTCGGCCCCAGTAACCGTTCCGCCACCAGATACGCACTCTGCATAATCGTCTTGGTGATGTCCCCTTGATCGTGCATCTGGAGGATCTGTAGTGTCTGGTTGAGCGCCAATAAAACTTTAGGATCTTGTCGCGGCACGAGCATCTTCTTGAACTCGGCGTCCGCGTCGGCGAGACTTCGTTGCGATAACGTATGGTTGCCTCTTCGCAGATAGATGCAGGCGGCGAAGCACCGCGCCACCCACTTCCACGAATGCTCGTGACCGCGTGAGCTTGCGGGGATGGAGATGGTGCTTTCCGGTAAATCCTGGGTGGCGTTCAGAATATTGCGTGGTAACTGAGGCATCTCCAGATTTGGGAGACTGATAAAATGTTCGCGGGTGGATTCATGGCATGTCGGACAGATCTGTTCATAGTCCATCGAGTCCTCGGACGAGCTGTCGGCGAACAATAGTGCCCAGCTCCGGATGTCGTCGTGGCCGCAAAGGGACTTCAAGGGCGGGGCGTCGACTAGCTGTAGTGCCATGTATTCCACGTCTCGGCCCAATTGGTTGCAGGTCATGACGGGGCTAGTGTCGTAGACCGTGCCAGCATGGCGGACCTGGTCTTCCACGGTGGCCAGGGGTTCATAGGGGGCAGGATAAGTATAAGACAGAGCCGCCGACAACGGGGCATCCTGGGGAGAAGAGACGGCATGGGCGCGTGACGACAAAGAGGGTGAAGCATCCGACGAGTAGGTGGTGGTGGTGGTGCTTTCCTTGGATGGGAAATAAGGACCGTGCCTTTGAGGCGGTGACACGGCCAGCGGGAGATATGGCGAGGCTGCGTGGTGGGGTGACCACCGCTGCGAAGGACTAGTCGGGGAATGTTGGTGGGCGAAAGCGGAGGTGGGGGCTGTGGAACACGAGGCTGGTCCTGGTCCTGGTCCTGGCACACTCGAGACCGACTCTGACGCAGCTCCCCTGGGCGAATCCTTGGCCGAAGGGACGTTTGCTGCGATCTCGGCCGGCGGCCGTCCTCTGGGAGCGGACGAGGGAGGCGGTGCTTCTTCGGCTTCTGCCTCAGGCTCGGGGGTATAGGCTCGCACATGAGCATATTGCTCTTGCTGTTGGTCTGCGGCGGTACTACATTTGACATTAGCAAGGGCAGAGGCGAGGAAATCCTCCTCGGTCATCTTCCGCCCCTTGATGTATTTGTTGAGGTCCTTGAGGGAGCGTTTGTGGCCATGGATCACAAACGCCGTCGACCGTTTACCGCTTTTTTGGCGAGTGTGGTGCAGCACCGCACCTGCAAGCTGCTCGTCAGCACAGGACAACAGGTAATTAGAATAAAAAGAGGAGCAGAAACAGCAGCAATCCCAGTCGCGCTCGTCTGGCAAATACCGCTACAAATATCTTTTAAGAAAGGGGGTGTCGAACTTACATATCTGATAGTCCTTGTCGGAGTAGTTCTTACTGATTCCCCACTGCGACAGTCGGGCTTTATACATCCGCTCCCTGGGTTTCAAAAAAGAATCAGCAAACAATTAATGCATGGGACGTTGAGCCCGCGGCCAGAATAAGACGAGTGGCTGGGGAATTTCGGCAGCTCTTGCCCATAACACACACACACAACACACACTCACGTTGCGCGGAAATTGTGCCGGTCTAATAGTATCCTCCTGACATCTCGCAAGGGGTGCTTTTCATACAGGATCCGGATCTCCTCCTTCACCGCCTGCCACTGAGCGGGAGCGGGGCCTTCGCGCGCCTCGAGAAGAGCAGAGGCAGAGGCGGGCGCCTGGGTTGATGCTGGAGCTGGAGCTGGTGCTGGAGCAGCAACATTCTCGACGGTCCATCCACGAGGATTGCCCAGGCTCAGGGCCATTGACTTGATGTTGTTCTGCGGTGCTCAGCGGTCATCACTGCCTAAAGTGAAGTTAGGGATCCAGAAAATGGCCGAAAGCTAGTCAGCTTCGAAGCAGGAGAAAAACAGCTCGACAATAAGGGCTTGCCTGGCCTGGCCGGCTGTACGCGGTTCCAAGGGCAGAAAGGAAAAAAGGAAAAAAAGGGTAATGTTTGCCTTGCGAGAGCGGCCTCTCACAAAGGAAGTCGACGAGGAGGGGTAATTTGGGTGGCCCGTGGGCGCAGTGGCTCGTCTTCATGTGTCGTGGCCCTTGGATGAGCCCATGCATCTCAACGCTACAGGCCCAGTTCCAAGGGCCCGTTGCATATGCATTGTCCCTTCTGTAGCCCAATCACCACCCACCCCGGCGACAGCGGCGTGGTTTTAGCTTGACACGTAGCCGACAAAGTAAGATTGCGGCCAAAACAAAGGCTGAAACCCTGGCCCCTCGGCGGCGGTAGCTGCCTCCAGCCTCGGGCGGTGGGTGGGATCGTCACCCGGGAGCAACATAGGAAAGGCAAAGACTTTCTGTGGAACTCGAGACGGCGGACGAGGACCCCCAGGGGAACATCTGAGGGTTTTAAATACTTGATGTGCGTCACTGCCGTCGGCCACTCCCCCAGAGCAGAGAATGAGACTCTCGTCATGGCATCGAGATGACGGTTCTTTCTCCTCTGCCTTTGGACTGGCACGGCTTCTCGCCTCTTCCCCTTGGGATGACCGGCAATCTCTGTGGACCATACGCCAATAAGACGACTGATGATCGCCCAAGGTGAGATTGAAGACTTTGCTCCCCTCCCTTGCCAGGAACTTGGCAGTGCCCAATATTATTGGTGTGGCTGGTATTGGGATTGCCATTCCCATTGCAAGCGCTTCAATGGCAACCTATTGACGTACTTACGGACTTTCAATTCCAGACGGGCCTTCAGGAAAGTCACCAGCAACAATCAAATCTAATCCCAGAGGAGAGTTTAATGGGGATGCGTATATACAATGGATATGCAAAAGATGGTTGCAAATGCGACAACGATACCACAGCTGTTGGAAGGTTGGTTTTCAAGGGCTCGTCTTCTTCAGCTTAGGACCTTCGCCCATAAGCGGATATCCCTAGGGGTCTCGCTTCCCTTCCTTTCCCCCGGTGCCATCTGCTGACCATAGCCCGTTGGATGCCCACCCAATTGGCCTCATTGTCCAACCATATCAGTCCCTTCAATGCTTTCACACCAATATTCTGGACACGTGATGCCGTCTGAACAATACCAGCTTCATCAAACAATCCGAAAGTTTGGGTTAATAAATGGGTAAGGCTCGGTCCGAAAATCTAAAGCGCGGCATTTGACGAAACCATCTCCGTTGTTGTCCAACCCATAAGCCCGGGTCAACTTCCAAAACATACCTGTCTCGGCATTGTACTCCATTCAATCTGTCAGTCCAGGGGATGATTGACGAAGACGGCGACGTCAATGACGAGCCCAGCGACTGGTGGTGAAACATTGGGCCACCCTATCCAAGGGAGCCCAACACACCAAAGGCTGGGCCAAAGAAAGAAAGAGAGAAAAAAAAAAAAGGGATACATCGGTCGATCCAGATCGGTCAATGGTAACGGTGATAAGGGGTAAGACTCCCCCTTGAAAGGCTGCCAGCATGACGAAGGTCCATGAGACACTGGGTTCCCTGTTGATGGCATTTGCCGCCGAGTGGCTGTGGCTGAAGCCTTTCTGCCGCCTTTGGTCGGGACAGCAGGCGAGACTGCTTTGAGTTCTCGTTGTCCTTGGTCCCTAGCAGTAACGAGTCTATGGGATAAGCAAACCGCCTCCAGTGCCATCATCCAACCTAACGACCAGATCTCCGCCCCGACTGGTCGATCGTTGAGGGCCGACGATCTTGAGCACTATGTGACCGAGGAAAGTCCTCTTTGGAGTCTGTTGAGCCTTGTCGCGTTGCTTGTGCTGGGAAATGTCGACTTGTCACCGCCTTGTCCGCGTCGAAGGTGTCGGGGCCGGGTTGTGATGGGGGTTGAGGACCTGAGGGGCCTCGACTTATCGTGGACTGCTGGTAAGCTGGCGGAGGATCGGATTCATGCTGTCCAATGTGTGCATATCCCGCTGTTTGATATCCGCTCGTCAGGTACTGACCAGGTTGCCCCGGTCTCGGCGCAAACGTTGCCGTGTTCACGGTGATGTTGAAACTGGGGGAGGGTTGATCGGGTCTTGCTTGACCTTGATAGTATGGACTGGGATTCGGTTGGATGTTGTGCGGCTGAGAATGGGAAGCGTATGCGTACTGAGGCTGAGGTTGATGGTACCCAGGTTGGGGAGGGCTACCGGGCATGTTCGATGTCATTGTAGCTCTCTCCTGCCGCCCAGTGTCAGCAGGCTCATTCGCCGCATCTCGCTTGACCCGGGGTTGCTGAGGTCGGTTTGTGCCGCCTTCTGACGGTCCCTTTTTCGCCCGACGCCTGGCGGTATCCGATTCTCTATAATCGTACGGATCTTTTCTATATTCTCCTGCGAACACAAAATTTTGTCAATCCTTGTTGTCATGCGTCTCCGCAAGAAAGTATAGGCGTACTGCTTTGTGTTTCCAAGTCCCAGTCTCTAGAATCATTGATGAGATCGCGAATGCTAACCTAATCGCAACGAAGGCGCTCAGCATGAGGGGGGCATCGCACAGTGGGGAAAGGCTCTTACGGCATTGAGCGCTCTTTTCGCTAGGATGTTGAAGCCCGTTCGTGTTTTATCCTGGCGATGGTCAGTTGAGACAAGCACACACTCCCCCGGGCTGGTCTCACCGTGGGATGTTGGGCCGACGTTATCTTTGCCGTGCGATCGACCCATCGTGTAATGTAATCGACCAGAACTGCGGCGTTGATGTTTTCGCCGGGAACAAAAAAGTGTATGGGCTGAAGATCTTCATCGCTGTCGTCAGAGTCATTATCGTCGTCTCGCTTCAGCCTCTTGCCCGACTTCGAGGGTTGTTTAGGCATGACGGGATAGTAGATCGGAGGGACGGTAGGCTAGAGGACACGGATCACGGGAGAGGCTGTTAGCAGCGGCGCTCCGGGTCGTGATGAACCTCGGTCGCAACACAGGCTAGCGGATTCAGGGAGAGGGCAGTGGGAAATCGAATGAGCATGCTTGAAGAGATGAGGCGGATCCAGACTCGATGGAAGCCAGAGAGAGATTAACCTGGAAGACTCGAGAGGTGACAAGATGATGCCTGGTTTGGTTTGCGGCAGTTCAAGAGTGCAGCCGCAGCCGATACATTTGCTGGCAGGTTGTCAGTTGGCAGTTGGCCGGACGGGGTGCCGCAGGCATGTGCAGCAGGAAGGGGATGAGTTGTCAACGAGGTTAAGTAAGAGCCACTGAATCAGACGAGCCAACACGGGACAGGACCTGATGCATGAGAGAGAGCAAATGAAAGGTCGAGTCGAAGGCTGCGACCGCGAGAACACATGATGCCCAGTGGGCGACAAGGTCCAACATTTTACCCCGCCGTCGTGCATCATCGTGTTTGTGCTCTGCTGTTGCTTTGAAGCCGCCTTCTGAGCTGCCTGCCTCTCCTTCTCCCCCCGTAGCCTGCCCAGTGCCCAGTCAGTGCCCACTTTCGCGAGTCCGAGTCCCTCCAGCACCAGACTTGTTTCCAAGAACGTCACCCTCGGAGCGAGGTCCTCCGTGGATTACCGCCGCGTGCTCATTGATGGCAGGACGAGGTGGGAACCCCCAAATCTTTGGCGCGTGTTTTAGCGATATCTCAGGAACCAATGTGGCGGCTGGTTGTTGGATGATGGAAGATGAAGACCAACGGTGAGGGGCAGCAAAGCCCCATTCTGGCTGCCAGAGTCCTGGTGCAATCGGCCGATGGGCTCCCAGGAGAAATAACCCGACTCAATCACAGCATGTCCAGCCCGAGAAGCCCTGACAATCCAAGTCTATTTGAAGTAAGCCATTTTCCCCAGGCGCACCGAGTAGAGAGCTGGCGACCCAGGGCTCTGGTCCGTAGATGGCAACGGCTGACCGATGGTCGAACAAAATCCTCGAGGGGTTCTCATGTCGGGTGAGCTGCAGTCAGATTGGGTCGGCCTCCCTGCAATGACCTTGAGAGGAAATGCTACGCCGCGCAAATGTCGCCTTGCTGCCGAGTGTGGGGCCGGATAAACGACCGAGCAAGTGGAGGACAGACTGACTAGGCAGAGATTCGGGGCAAGGAAGAGGGGTGTCCAACGGGCGGCCACAGCGCCTGGTCGAGGGGCTCCGAAGACGGCCAAGGAACAGTATAGAGACATGTATATACGCACGTCCATGGACGCAGATGTCGAGGCCGTTGTCGAAACAAGGTTGTCACCATGTCAACGGCCCGATAGGCACTATCAAGGTCGACTCCGACACTCGGCAGCCAGCTTACAGGAGAAGCACGGTGTCAATGTGGCTCACCGCTTCTTCTCGGCCGCAGGGGTTTGTTCCGGCAAGCCAGACTAGTCGACCAGCGTGCTGCGACCGACAAGACGTTCACACAAACCCATCTGAGTAGGAGATATATAAATGGAAAGGAGTGAAGGTCAAACCTAGCAAGATATGACGACTACGTTGTGTGGCCCAAAAGGGGAAGTCAGCCTCGTCCGCAAAGGGTGCACACTGCCCACCCCAATCTGTCACCCCGGCCTCACCCTCATATGATCCCTCTCGTGAAACTAAGTCTGTGCTGCCGGTAGCTGGAAGCTAGCATCCTGGGTCAAGGGGATGTTCGTATCGATCGTGACGGCCATCGTTGCATTGTCATAGGAGAAGGTCGAATTCTGCGCACCAGGGATGCTGAGGGTTTGTGGCGCTGATCTAACGTTGCAAACTGTGATCCGCTCGATACTAACATTGGCTGGATAACTGTAGTCGCCCGACATCGAGAAAGCTCCGTTGGTGTACGTAAAGTTGATATGTGTTGTGCTAGGTTGATCGATCATGAGCCCATCGTCGATGTAGAGGGAACCCTTAGCCGCCCCATCCGTGCCAGGTGCAATCAAGAGATGAAACCCTTTCGTACGCAACTGTGCTGTAGTGTTTGCACTCTCCACTCGGAGAGGGAGGATTGCACCGCCACGAACATGAAGTGGGATGGTTGTAAAGTTGACATTGTTCAAGGTGACCACCGAGCCGTTTCCTCGCACCGGACTAAATCCGTGGTTCCAGTCGTAGAATATATCGTCAGGTAGATAAATGCGTACGGTCGTTTTATTCTCAGCCGTGACGGGAGACACCAGCAGTGAATTTCCGAAGAAGAACTGGGCATCGATGCCAAAAGTCTTTGCGTCTTCGGGATAGAGATAGAACATCGGGTTCAACACAGGCGTTCCCGTTTGTGTCTGGGTCCAGAAAGCAGTATACAGATAGTCCAGAGCACGGTAGCGAATGTCAATGGCGTTCCTCGACGCTTGGGCTGTAAGCGGCCAACGGTATGCTTCTTGAGGCCGGTCTCCGAGCTCATTGTGATTCCGGTAGAACGTCTGGAAAGCCCCCAACATCATCCAACGCGCACAGAGTGTTTCGGTAGAGTTTCCAGAGTAACCGCAAATATCACTGCCAACCATTGGCAGCTGGAAGATGGAAGCAAAGTTCAACATGTCCGAGATACTGATCTCGTACTGGCTCCAGTCAGCACGGTTGTCCCCTGTCCAATGGCCAACATGGGCACCGGCTCCAAGGAAGGTGCTGCGAGTAATAACGAGCGGCCGCTCGCCAGGACGTCGGTTGAGAAGTGCGTTGCGTGAAGTCGACGACATCATAGTTCCGTACATGTTGTGAGTGTCGTATTCAACAAGCCCGTTGTAGTGGACAAGGTCGGTGTTCAGTGTCTTGTTCGACAGGCTACCAGCTGCATTTTGGATCATGTAAGGAGGATTGATGAGCTTTCTGCCTGGAAGACCTAGCATATTGCCTGTAGTCGGTGCTTGTCGTTTGGAGTTTGATGGTGGTTGGAAATCCGCTGGGAACCCCGGTAGGGCAATAGCCGGACCATTTCGCAGCGCCGCCGGTTTTGGTGGGAACCCGTTTTCTTTGGCAAATGCGCTCGGGTTCGAACATGGATAGTTGCAAAAGCTGGCGAACGGTTAGCAAGCCAATGCAAAATGATAGGACGACTCATACTTTGAGGCTTCATTCATGTCAATCCAAAGTCCGGAAATATCCACCCCAGTCTCGGGGCTGAAGAAGGACGCAAACTCGCCATTCCAATAGTCTTGGGTATCTGGATGGAACCAATCCGGGAACACGGTTGGGCCAGGCCAGACGACGCCCTCGAACACTGACCCGTCAGTCCGCTTCATGAAGACATCCGAACTGTTGCCGTTGTTGAACGCCGAGTAGTTCTGATATGCGACTGCCGGATCGACCATCATGATATAATGTTGCTGGTGGGCGTGAAGATAAGCTACCAACTCGCGCATCTTGTGCAGGGGGAAGCGTTGTGGATCCAATGTGAAGACCTTGCGGGCATCCTATCCCCATGTCAGTAGCTTCCTACGATGATTCCAGTAATATTACCATGTAGTCAATGTCCGTCCACATGGTCTGACGTCGTTAGCCCAAACCTCTCTCGATAGACTGGGTGCCTACCTCCAAGGGAATGTTGGCTGCACTATAGTTGTGCACAACTTCGGCCACGTCCCAAACGTCTCTGTAGCCATATCTGCACTGGTGGAATCCGAAGGTCCAATACGCCATCATCGCTGGTTTCCCAACGACCTCGGAGATTTGCTGAGAGACTTCAATTGGGGAGGGTCCAGCAAGGAAGTAGAAGTCCAGAACACCCCCAAGAGTGTTATATTCGAGGTATTGGCCAGCGGTGTCGTTAATCTTGATATCCATACCGTTGGAGTTCAAGAACAGCACCCCATGTGTGCCATTGGATCCTCGGTGATCAAGGTATACTGGATGATTCCCGTACAAGTTGGTGCCCTGGGGGATGCCATAAGCATCACGGGACCACAAGGTCCTTGTGTAATTGGAAGTGTTCAATCTGAAGTGATCCGAGTGTTCACCAAGCCCGTACAGATTTGGGTGGCTGGGCAACGACGTCCGGAGTCTGAGATATTGAGACTCGAAAATGATGGGTGACCCAGACGTATTGAACAGGACCTCTCCCGAAGACCGAGAGACAGAGAAGCTGAAAGGGTTTTCCGTGTAGTCAAACACAAGCTCAGCATTGGAGGCTGTAGAACCCTCTGTGACATTGGGACGAGGAAGAACCGACTGTGGAACCTGATAGACAGTCTGGTTCTGGTCCTCGATGATGACATGAAGCCTCGTAGCTCCCCAGCAGGTTAGCAACAACACACGGATGACCCACGGACAACGAGCATACCAGATTGATACTCCACAGTGAGGGTTAGATTGCGTAAGTCAGTGCCATAGATATTACAGGCGGGCCCGGCGAGGTTGAGATCGGCTGTCAAACCATTCGCAGTCTGCTGGACGTTGGTCGCACGGTAGCCTGGACAGGCCTTCTGAGCAACGGCCACCCCAGAAGCAAAGAGGCCCAACAGGATAGAAGTCAACTTCATCTTCGCCAGGAAGGTACTCTGGGCAATGAACAGATGGATGAAGTCCAGCACACAGCTGAAGTTGGGCGACCGCCCTGTTTAAGAAGCACAGAGAGGCCTGCTCGACCAGCTGGCTCCGCGCATCCCGGATGGAGGCAATGCTGGACAGAGGCATATTTTCTCGCTGGAGCTGCAAGAGCTCTTTTGACCAGTTGCCGCCTACAACGTCAGAGCTGGAGTCGAAAAAGAGGCACAAGCATCCCCCATCATCCAGTCAAGCTCCAGCTTACCCCACAGAGTCGCATTGCGATCAACCTGGCGCGGAGTCACGGACTGGAAAAGGCGTGCTGCAGAAGATGGGATTCTGGGGGAAAAGCAGGCTCAGAGTCCAATGGAAAGGCGATGGTGCCTGGCTAGAAGCTCCCATGGTGTCGTCGAAGATTCAAAACTGGTTAAACTGCGGAGGAAGAGGGACAAAGTGACATTGGGAGAGCCTGGGAGGGGGCTACATTGCCAAGCGGTGACATTGAGCAAATTCCACCGAGTATTTTATCCAGACGAGTAGAAAGAGGGAGGTGGAGAGGAATGCTCGTCACCAGGCTTAGGACAGGAGATGATTGACAAGAATAAGCAGGCAAACGAGGCCTCCATCATGCTGGAGTTCGTATTCGTGTTGCTCTCCCGCACCCAAGCCCGGCTTTCCCATCCACAGCCTTATCAAGTCTCTCCGGCAAGGCTGGCCATGTATCTACCGACTTCTGCACCGGCCAAGGAGATGTCCTCTCACAAAGAACGTCCTCGTGGACTGAATCTGGAAGGTCGGCAATGATCTCCTTAGCGATAAGGTGGGCATCTCCTCCTCGCTGTTGGAGCTACCGGCAGTCGGCCGGAGCAGCTTGACTGTGGTATAGACGACATCAATCGATATACAGCGAGTATATATACGCATGTACCTCCAACGGCTATGAGCTGCCACGGCAAACACAGCAAGTCCGAGGGATGAAGACAGGGCTTGACCAGCCACGCACCGCAAAAAGATGGTGTACTTGAATGTTCTTGCACTCGCCCTCCTCCTCCCCACTCCCTCATTCTCACAGACAACCCCCATCGATGTCCGCGAAGCCACCATCTCCAGCATCCACAACTCTCTGTTCTCTGGCCTCACCACCTGCCGGGGCATAGTAAGCGCCTTCATAGCCCGGATCGAGCGCTTCAACCCGGACATCAACGCCATCATCACGCTGAACCCGGATGCTCTGTCGATAGCCGACTCCCTGGACCAGTCCCTCTCGCGGGGCAATGCCACAGGGCCACTCTTCTGCATCCCCATCCTCCTCAAGGACAACTATGACGCCCTCCCCATGCCCTCAACGGGCGGCTGCTTGGCCCTGAACGCCTCGAAGCCCGCCCAAGACGCCCCCGCCGTGCGTGCGTTCCGCAACGCCGGCGCCGTGATACTGGGCAAGTCGAACCTGCACGAGCTGGCACTCGAGGGCCTCTCGGTGTCCAGCCTGGGCGGGCAGACCATCAATCCATACGACTTCACCCGCACGCCGGGAGGGAGCTCAGGCGGCACGGGCGCAGCAGTGGCCGCCTCGTTCGCAGTGTTCGGTACAGGGACCGACACGGTGAACTCGCTGCGCAGCCCAGCCAGTGCCAACAACCTGTTCAGCTTCCGGCCAACACGGGGCCTGATTTCGCGCGCGGGCGTCATCCCCATCTCGTACACCCAGGATACCATCGGCGCGATAGGGCGATGCCCGCTGGACATCGCCACCGCCATGACCGTCATGGCCTCGGTCGGCTACGATCCCGCAGACAACGTGACGTCGGCGATCCCGCCCTCGGTCCTGGGCACCGACTACACGACGTTCATATCGCAGGGGACCCGGACGAACCTCACGGGGATGCGCATCGGGGTGCTCGAGGGGTTCTTCAACCGCGCGGCGAGCAACGAGACGACGCCGGTCAACGACGCCATGGACAACGTCATCTCCGTCCTACAGGCTCAGGGGGCCAGCGTGGTCCTCATCAACGACACGGCGACGTATAACGCGACGGCCATCTCGGCGCAGATGGACGTGCAGACGTCCGAATACCGCGAAATGCTCAGCCACTACCTTGCGAGCGACAACCTGACGGGGCCGCATCCGCGCAGCATGCCCCAGCTCTACACGGCCAACCAGACGACGCCCGAGTTCCTGGTCATCCCGTCGCAGTACTCGTACGTGGAGACGGCGCTGGTCTCGTCGACGTCCAACGCGTCGTACTTCGTCAAACAGGCCCGGATCGCCAACCTGACGCGGGCCCTGCACGCCACGATCCTCACCAACCAGCTCGCCTGCGTGGTCTACCCGGAGCAGAAGAACCTGGTCGTCCCCATCGGCTCGCCCAGCCAGTCCGGCCGCAACGGCATCCTGGCCGCCGTGACGGGCTCCCCCGTCATCACCGTGCCGATCGGCTTCTCGCCGCCCTCGGCCACCGCGCCCATCGGCATCCCCATCGGCATGGAGATCCTGGGCCTGCCCTGGAGCGAGGGCACGCTGTTGCAGGTGGCCAAGGCCGTCGACGACGTGCTGCACGCCAGGAGGATGCCCGTGACGGCCGGCTTGAACGAGACCGTCGAGCTCACAACGGCGTACACCCAGGTGCCGCGGGTGGTGCCCCTCGGGGCGAAGAATATAGACAAGGCTGCCTATCCTCTCGGCGTGTACTGATTGATATCGACACAGCCATTTACCCTAAGTACGAAGGAAAAAGTTCAAAACAATTCTCGAATAGCAAAAGAACAAAGGTCATGCCGTTTGCACATCATTCCGCCTACAAGGACATCAATGTGCTTTATAACTACCGTTCAAGCCAGGATCCCTAAGAAATCTAGTCGATTATCACGGCCGTTCGTAATAGCTCACCATGTATTAATACTCTCATCGTTGCCATGTAGTATCTGTGGTATCTCGAAGTGCCGTCAATCGTGATTCTAGCAATCATCTGCCGCTCAGCCCATATTAGCGGAGTCCAGAATAGCAAAGAAGTCCAATGCACAGCCCCTAAGTCATCAACTAAGGGCACTCCATGGCACCCAAATTCTAGCCTTAAACAAAAGGAAGATCGTGGTCTATCACATCACAAGATGGCTCCCTGGTCTGCTGTCGGATCCTCCTACTCTGTTGCCACCGTGGTACTGGTACTCTCCCTCTGTTTCCTCAGTTCCTCCTCGATGAGGCTTTGCTTCTTGACATACTCCAACACAATCTCTTCTTCTGTTCTCTCTCTCGTAAGTTCTTCCTGGCGCTTGGAGTCTTCCTCCTGCGATACAGTTATAGCCCGCTGTAATTCTTCGTCGTTCTCGTTCTCGTCAACTGTAGCTTCCTTGGCGGCAGTGACTGATTCTGTATGTCCATTCGTGGCCGTCAGTGCAGCTTCCCGATCTGTAAGCTCTTTCTTCTTCAGTTCGTTTTCGGTGTGAAGCTTTTTAGTCTCTTCAAGCTTGCGCATGAACCTTTCGTCGTAGTCGGTGTCCAATCCAGAATCACTGTCATCCAAATGGTGGTGATCTTGATACGCCAGATCTGGATCCTGATCTCCTGCAGCCTGGGCCAGCTTGTGCTCTTCCAGACTCTGCGCAAGAGCCTTTTCGAGTTCGGCGTCATGCTCGTCCTCTGGCTTTTCTGTAGTTGTGGATAAGGTACCGCTCCGTCGAGCATGTTCTTCTTGAGCTCTCTTGAATTCTCGGATGCTAGCCTGGATGGCTTGTTGATATGCTGCATCAGAATACTTGTTCGGATCATGGCCTGAACTGTGCAGGTCCAGGAGACTCGCTCGAAGTGCCCTTTCAATGACAGCATCTTCCATTGGGTTGCCTGTACTAGTTGAACTTACGGAATGCTTGATTGCGTGCTCATAGTCAGCCAGGACGTTGTCTTGGGACTGCGAGGGCGTATTGCCACGGCTGAGCGAAGAGTCCAGACTGGAGAGAGAATGGCTGTGCTTGAGATGGTGGCTGGTTTCGTGGTCGAAGGGACAAAATTTGCATCGGCTCTTAATCTTGCCACCACTCTTGCTTTTTCTCCTCTCTTCCCTTTTAATCTCTTTTTCACGGCGTTGTAATTCCTTTTCTTCCTGTTTCAACTGGTCCCTTCGTTCAGCAAGAGCCTTTCTTTCATCCCAGCTCAGGTGTCGCGTGTTTCTGAATCCGTGAATCAATTCAACAGAATCCGTCTTGGTCCTCGTGATAATGTGACTTTCAATTGCCACCTTGCGATCGTTTCCGTACAGTTGCCCATGCTTTCGAGTTTCCAGCCTGCCATCTTTCCAAGCCGTGACAATTCGTTGTCTTTGTTCTGGAGTACTGTTTTTCCAATCCTCAAAACCTTGCGCTGTCCGAGCCGCGATGATGTAATTCTGCACGGAGCTTCCAAAGTGTTTGGAAATCTCGCTGTAGATGCCTTTGGCAGTGTATCCCGGGAGTCCCCATATACCCGCCGCAGGTTTGAGGACTAAGCCGCCGATGCCTTTGGCTGCTCCCTTGAAGAAACCAGCTGCACCCTCTTTCTTGGCCCCTGCTAGTGGCTGAGTGACTAGACCTGTGATGCCGTCATAGAAACCATATCCAAACTCTTTGCCTGCCACCCGCAAGCCGGAATGAAGTCCCACGATCTTTTCGTTCTGTCGCACGGTCTCATCTCCGTATAATTTCGGTGCATTGTGGAATCCTTTTGCTAGAGACAGTGTAAAATCCATGGGCGACTTGACACCAGCTGAAATGATTTTACCAGCCGCTTTGGCGCCAGATATGGCCGTGTCCAGCGAGACTTGTCCGACTTCTTCGCCGACGCAGGGGTCACGATTTCCATTTGCTGCCGGCGAACCAGAGCGGGATCGGGATCGGTGGTGAGACAGGCTATGATGGCGGTGATGATGGGAAACTTTTGATGATCCATCTGCGGTCAAGACGGTCGACATGGATGAAGGTGCCGCGGCGGTTGTGCCCGACGAAATTGACTGCTGAGATTGGACGGGCGTGATCGTTGCCGCTGTTGCACCCGCAACTTCAGAAGACTGGCGTTCCGAGGGCGCGACGGGTGTGGAAGTGCCACTATTTGAGCGTCTCTCGTGGATTTCTTTCAATTCTCCCGAGGCGGTCTTCAATGACTTGAGGATTTCAACCGGGAAATCTGCGATACCCATGGAAAGATTTCCAAGTGTTCCAATCAAAGCAGCTGCACCGCCAGATATTGGCTCCCACGGCCCGTCTTCTGTCTCATACTCTCGGGGACGGTAAAGTTTCAGGTCCGAGAAGTCCAGCAGGCCCTCAGTTCCGAGAACAGTGGCTGCAAGCGGCGACAGACGGATATCCGTCCGCTTCACACGCCAGACAGCAACGCTCGACGGATCCAACGAGCATCTGAGGCTCGACATGTGCAACTGCTTGTGAAAAGACTGTGCGCCAGCTTCACAACCATCCTCTGCCTTGATCTTCATGCTCAGGTCCTTTGCGCGTTCGAGGGACTCCGGCTTTAACGCCTCCAAGATCGAGTGGGCAAGCTTGTCGGCATTCAAGTTCTTGTACGCAATGGGTACTGGGCCTGCGCCGGCCCTGGCGGTCATTGACCCCCAGAACGGTTGATCGCCAAAGAATGGAACTACCACCGTTGGTCGACCGGCTAATATACCGGCAGCAGTTGTACCTGCACCACCATGATGCACCACGCACGACACGTGTTGGAATAGCCAATCGTGAGGGCAATTCCCAATCATGAAGACACCCTCCGGTATTCCTAACTCATTGGCACCGAGCCCACCCCAGCCTTTAGAGACTATCGCTCGCTGGCCAGTCTTTTTGATGGCGTCAAATATCATCTTAGTCATGGCATTCGGATCATCGACCACGATAGAGCCGAAGCCAATGTAGACAGGAGGTGGTCCGGCAGCTAAGAAGTCTGCTAGGTCTTGTGGTGGAGTATAGTTGGTAGATAGGTTGAGGAAGAAGAAACCCGATATGTCGATATAGCTGCCCCAGTCTGGTGGTTTCGGGATCAAAGCCGGCGACCAACAGTAAGTCCACGGAATGCGCAATCGGCTGACCATGCCGGGCGCCCACATGATACTCACGGGTTCCAAGCCCAGACTTCTCTCCCGAAACCTGTTGATAACATCCCCCAGGCCCTGCCAGGTCAACATGTCCACCAGGGCATAGGTGACAAAATTTGTAATACTGGAGTCTGTATTCGAAGAGATGATATTCGCGAGAGGATGTGGAAAAGACTGCGTTGGCGACCAAGGCATGGTGAACATCAGATGTAGGGGAACGCCCAACTTCTCTGCAATGTGCACATGAGCAAAGCTCGGTGGGTTCGCAATGATTGCGTCTGCGACAAAGGGCTTCAGAGTCGGATCTATGCCGAAAGACATCGCACTGTCGAAGCTGCGCGCATCCATATTATCATCGCTGAGTGGCATGCCCATACCGTCTCCAGCCTCAATGCAGGATCTCCAACAACCTGTGACGATTTCGTAGATGCCTTTTCTTCGCTTGCCCACGTCTCCACTTTTGAGGGAATCCATGCCCGGCATAAGACCCGGATTCTTGACCATAAACGCCATGAGCTCGGCGGGATCTCCTCCTATGCTGAAGAATTCCAGACCGTTCTCTCTGACGAATTGTTTGAACGTGGGATGGGTGGCGATTCTGACACGGTGCTTGTATTTGTTCTTCAACACCTGGCCCAATGCCACAAAGGGCTGCACGTCTCCTCTGCTGCCCACGATTTGAATCACAATGTTCATAGGCGGTGGAGGAAGGCCGTCCACCTCTCCCAGCCCCTCGGGAACGGGTGGCTCTGAGGGAGGTTTCTGCCTCGACAACTCCAATTGGCGGCGCAGAGCAGGCAAAAGCAAGCTCGTGAGCTTGCCCTTGTGCTGGTTGATGTTGATATTGACTCGGCCATCACTGGCTATCCGTGCGCCCGTATCAAGGCCGTTCTGACTTATGTCCAGCTGTCCGTACTCCGCGCCATTGTAGGCTGGCGGAGGGACATCCTCCAGGTGGGGAGAGACGCCGCCATGGTGCCGTATATGTCCTTCTGGCGAAGAATTGGACACATTTGGCTCTCTTGGACCACCACACGCCTCCTCTTGAGCAGCTGCAGCTGCCGCTTCCGCTTCTTCTAGGATGATGGGAGGGATAGGTTCGCCTTGTCTCGGTGGGGTAGCGGGGGGATCTGAGTTAGACATTATCGCACCTAACTAGACATTAAGGATGGACAGGTCTGATCTGAAAGGGAAAGAGACTGCCTTGGGCAGGCAGGAGAGGGCAGGAAAGCAGCAACTAGAGGGGGCGAGAAATATGTAGACGGCAAAGGTGAGAGGGCCGAGGGGGACGCTGAAAGGGTGTCGACCGTCGGGTCACTTGAAGTCAGGTGGGCATGAGCGGTGACAGGGACGTAATCACTGCTATGGGTGATACCACAGGAAGAGAAGATCTCGAAGGTTGCCGGCAAAGGGTATATCATCATTTTTCTTGTCGCAGGGGACCGCAGACATCATCGCCAGGGCTCTGCAACATTGAAGCCGCGAACCACAGAAGGAGGATGTTGAACTAATGCCGCTGTGACAGGTTTGCAGCTGGACTGGGCGACGCTTAACCGGAGCCAGTCGCTGCAGACAACACCTAGCTAGCTCACAGGCCAGAGGGTTAGTTTAGGCAGTAGAGCCCTCGAGCGCCTTTACCCGTAGAGCCTGCGGGCGAGCCTAGGGGACCCCTTCCAGGAATGGTCAAAGGCTCCTCCCCCTCCCTTCACCGTGAAGCTGAATCAGCAGAGCTAGAGTCAGCACCCTGTTCTTTATACCTCATCCAGCAACTAGTATATCACTCCCTACTGTACCGCGTCTTCTGGGCAGATCTGTTCCGAGTTGCCCCTCTCCTCTCCCTCCCGTCGCCAATGCAAGCAACTCACATAAGGCTGAGGGAGCTACTGGACGCCACCACTCAGCCACTTCATCAGACCCAGAGCTGAGGTAATCCTAGGTAATCGTGACCTATACAATCTCTTCAATATCCCGTCTAGGTTCCCTATGAGCGCTGCTGTTTCCAGCTGTGTGCGACCCCTTCCATCGTCTCGAAGGTGATCTCGCCATCCCCTGCTGCCTTTTGCCGTTGCACTAGCCTCGCGATGAATCGATCAATCATGCCCACGATATGGGCTCGACCCGCGCTTTCAGGATGCCAGATCATGCTACAAAAGGCCGTGCCTCTGATTAGCAAAATGCCTCAAGGGGGTTGGACCGCTTATGGAAGCAGCATTAGTGTGACTCACGGATATACGGAGCCATAACCTTTGCCAGGCCCTTCATCCAACCAGCTTTCATTCTCCCATAACCAGTCGAACCTATCCCACCACATCTTTTCCACATTGTCGACCCCAACGTAGCCTTGCGTGTTGGCTGCGTAGGGATAAAACCCAAGCTGATAAGAGTTAGGACTGAGATCATTCTCGTGGACGACAGGTGGCTTACAGGAGTCATGTCCTCTGTATACCAGCTTGAGGGGATCTCCACCAGAGCCTTGTTGGCCTCAGCAGTACCTGGCTGCGGCTGTGTCGGTATTGAGGTGGGAACCATCCAACTGCTGGCATCCTTCTTGTAATCCGGAACATGGGGCGGCTCTTGCGGAAAGGGATTCACCAGGAAGTAAGGCAAAGAGTCGTGGGCGTTCATGCTGCTGTCATAAAGAAAGTCGTGGTCCTGGAGCAGCCGGACGGTTGTCTCGCGGATTTGATACAGAGGGGCACGATATCCGACCGGTTTCTTACCTTGTCTGAGTGCTGTTATCAGGCCAATGCATTTCTGCAAAACATCCTTCTCCTGTTCAACCGTCATTGCATATGCGCCTTCATGGCTGTAGCCATGGAGTCCAATCTCGGCTCCGCTCTCTGCGATCTCGCGAGCCTGCGATGGAAATGTTTCGAGACTGTGGCCGGGGACGAACCAGGTGAGCTTATCGGAAACACCGTGCTTTTTGAACAAGCGCAGCAGTCTTCCCACTCCGACGTTGGCGCTGAAAATGCCCGCTGAGTAGTCGGAAAGCGTGTTTTGGGGATCATGACCTGTTCCCAAATACCCGGAGATGGCATCAAAGTCTACAGAGAGACAGATTCGCATTCGACGTTTCCTGGTGGCTGGAGTCAAGGAGGCGGGTATGGTCGCCATTTGCAGCTTGGTCTCCTTTCCGCTGTTTCCCAAGACTTGCTCCTCTCGCCAAATGATCCGGCCTTCCATCCCCCCATCAACAGAGATGCATTCTCCAGAGATATGACCTGCAGCACGGTGACTGGCTAAGAACGCCATAGCCCGCGCGACGTCTTCGGGTTGTGCGATCTTCTTCAGCGCGACGGTAGCCTGGCATTCTGCCCACATTTCCCTCGGATCGTCCAAGCGATCACCAATGAGAGAGGTGTTTACCCATCCCGGGGCCACAGCATTAATGCGGCCTTTCGAATTCAGGCGGACAATTTCGTTCTTCACCGTGCGAACGAGGCCATATTGCAAGCCCGCCTTGCCAGATGCATATCTGCCGAACGTTTTAGCATCCTTCAGAAGATCTCCCTGGGGTACCTGTGCACTAACTCAGCGTGCCCTTCCTGGCCAAACTTTCCAGTCTCTGAGCCAGTAATAACGATAGAAACATTGTCGAGCTCAGCTCCCTGGGCTTCTTGCGCCTTCTTCACCGAGAGCAAGAATTGCTTGACGGTCAAAAATGTGCCCTTGACATTATTGGTGTTGACCTTTCGTGACATGAGCGTTAACTTCTAGCGACAGCCCCCTGGGAAAATTCAGACCTTGTCCCATAGACTCTCCCCGATCTCCCATATTGGCGGATGAGCGCTTTCATCCGTGATGCCTGCATTGGCTATCAGGATACTCAATGGGCCGAAATGGTCTGTTGCAGCTTGGAATGCTTCAGAGACAGACTTTTCCGACGTCAGGTCGCCTTGCGTCGTGAATAGCCTTGACGACTGCTCTGGTGATGAGCATAGCTTTGCTCCATCGATAGATCTCCGGTCAAATGCCGTCACACGACATCCAAGAGCTGAGCATGGTTGTCAACGTCCTGTCGAGGCATACCTCTGGGAAGAGCACATACAGAGAAATTCTTTTACTGCAGCACCGCCAATCCCACCTGCTGAACCTGTGATGAAGACATGAAGGCCCTCAATGCCTAGAAAGGAGCTCGAGCTTCCAGCCATGTTGGAATCGAAGATATGCAGCGACCCGGATGATACTCGCACTCCCTCGCACAAAACGCAACAGTTTGACGTCTACACCATCAACCGAGCAATGTTTTTTCCACGGACATGTCCGTCTGGCGACTCGAGGCTGAGAATGTGGAGGGGACGAAGCTGTCCGAGTGGAATGTTCCCCCCCGTAATCACCTAAGATACCGCTAGGGTCGCTGATTCGATTCTCATGACACCTCGAGAGCCGAGATCTAACGACTCCTCATCCACCCTGTCTCATTACCTTCGAGACTGTGAGGGACTTCCGGTCCTGAGGTCATGGTGAGAGTGGAGAACTGCGCCGGCCTCGTGGCAGCCGGGGGAATGGTTTCTCTCCTGCCTCATCAAATTTAGCTCTCCGCCCAGCCCAGGCTTCGAGAAACCGGTCGTGGAGTGCCTGAAGCTCGATTTCTGACTTGACATTATTTGGTGTCAGCTATCTCTCTCCGCTCGCTCCCCTATCTGAAACTTGGTTTTGAATTTATCGCTTGTTTCCATTTTTGCCAATCGAATCCTAAGAGACGTCGTCTTCGTGGCTTGGCTGTGATTGGGACAAACTCCTGGTCAGCGACTTGACTGAATCAATCCAGGATCACGGACTTGCGCTGATTAGTGGCTATCTTCCGGTATCAGTCCCGCGCGCAGATCCGAGTTCCCTGGCCATCAAACGTGGCCTGCGTTGTGGGCGAGACGCGCCTATCTGACTGACTGCTTCCCAGGAATGCCGATAGTGAAAGATGAGTATATATCAGCGTTTAGTCTCCTGTCTCTCTCCCTCTTTCCCCTCCCCTTATTTTGCCATCTGCTAGCTTTTCAGGACGATCGTAAAACATGGCGACCGCGGATGAAAAGAAAGACCCTGTTCCCAACGAAGTCGCGACTGATCATCCATCCGACACTGCGGACAATGCAGACACGGGTGTCTCCGAGCTCATCAATGCTTCTGGTCACGTACAGGAACTTGAGCGAAACTTCAGCCTTCTCTCCGCTGCTGGGGTTGGCCTTGTAGTCGGGACCGTATGGCCTGCTGTCGGAGGGTCGATCCTCGTCGCCATCTTCAACGGCGGGCCTCCGGGAGTTATCTACGAGTTCATTACAGTTTCAGTTTTCTACTGGATAGTAGCAGCATCTTTGGCGGAGTTGGCGTCAGCTATACCTTCTAGCGCTGGGGTTTATCATTGGGCTTCAGTGACTCCGGGTAAGAAATGGGGTCGCGTCGTTGGGTATGTTCCTCTCCCAAAACCGTTGGTCGATGAAGTTTGCTGACAGCCTGGTACTACAGGTTCTTTGCCGGATACTGGAACTGGCTGGCATGGGTATTTGGTGCAGGATCAATGAGTTTCATCCTCGGTTTGTAGGATCTCCCCGCTGAAGCCATAAATGCTCATTCTCGGCAGCGAACACCTTCGTGCAAATGTATGCTCTCGAGCACAGCGACTTCACTGCGAAGCGGTGGCATGTCTTTGTGACGTATCTTGTAAGTCTGCAAACACCACCAGAGCGACGTTGACCCCGTGGGGAGCATTTGCTGATGATGTGCTAGATCGTGACATGGATCGCCTGCCTATGCGTTTGTCTGTTCAACAGGGCAATGCCGTATTTGAACACCGTAGGCATCGTTCTCCTGCTGGGCGGTTTCCTGGTCACTATTATCGTTGTGTGAGTCTTATCACTGATGTGAAGGGAGAACAAAAATTGATCGTTTTCAGGGCCGCCATACCAGGATCGGGCGACCATCCGCCACATGCCTCGTCTAGTTTCGTCTGGAGCGAGTGGAATGCCGATATAGGATATCCTAATGGCTTTGTCTTTGTTGCCGGAATGTTAAATGGCGCATACTCTGTCGGAACGCCCGACGCCGTGAGGTTCGTTCGAGATGCATACACCACCACCACAAGAATATGGACAAGCTGACCTTACACTTCGCAGTCATATCGCCGAGGAGGTCCCGTATCCCAGCAAAAACATTCCAATCGCCATCGGTCTGCAAATGAGCATCGGATTCTTCACTGGAATCTGCTACATTATTGCGATCGTAAGTTCTCAACCTGCCAGGCAATCTAGCGAAGAAGCTCGCCATAGCCGCGTCGTCGTCGGTAGTTGCTGACAGATACTTCCAGATGTATGCAATCAGTGACTACGATGCTTTGTTCAATGCACCATTCCCACTTGCCGAAATCTATCGACAGGCCACCGGGTCAGCCGGCGGTGCCATTGGGTTGCTGTGTCCCTTCCTCTTCTGTATCGCAACCTGCTTGGTTGGAGTATACATCACAGCCGGCAGGACACTATGGACTCTTGGACGAGACAAAGCAACTCCATTCCCTCAATACATTGGCAGAGTCAACAGGAGGTTGGAAATGCCTCTCTATGCTACTCTGCTGTGTGGCTGTCTGGTGACTGTTCTGGGCTGGTAAGTGTTCTAGGCAGTATACAGTGCAACTAGCTGACCGTGGACGGAACAGCATCTATGTTGGGAGTGCTACAGCTTTCAATGCATTCGTGGGCAGCTTCGTGCTGATGTCTTCCGGAAGGTAATTCAGAGGGGATCCCCAATCGAGATATCAGCGTCGGAATTCGCTAACATGAGAATAGCTATATCGCAGCAATCCTGCCTCATCTTCTGACCGGTCGCAAGAACGTCAAATTCGGCCCGTTTCACCTGGGGAAATTCGGTGTGGTGATGAACACGATTGCATGTGGATACATGATCGTGTGGTTCGTGATCTACTGCTTCCCCTTCGCTCTGCCCACGGACGCAGAGACCATGAACTATGCCTGTGTGATCTGGGGAGGTCTGACCACTTTTGTCACGGCTTGGTGGTTCCTTGGTGCGAGGAAAAGCTATGAGGGCCCCAAACCCGCCGGAGGAGTCGAGCACGAGGTTGAGCACATGAGAAGACCTAGTGTGGAGAAGCGAGTTTCAGTGTAGGTGTTTGTACATGTAGCAGTTATCTTTTCCCTCTTGCACCGCAAATTCAATAGCAATTAGAAATAATTCACCAGTCCATCTGGAAGTGATGAGATTTTTCGGTGCGTATACTTGTAGGGTGCGGCACCGTGGGCCACTTGGGACACGAATAAGGCGCAGGATCAAAATATCGCCTCGGCTAAACTGCGGACTGGTTGATTCACGTGACCAGCAGATCTTGGCAAGAATTTATCCCACAACTAAAAATCGAGCCTCCACCAGATCGCAGCAGCAACGAGTGAACCGTCCCAACCTCGACAATCCGCACACCAAACCAGCTCGTCAATATGTCCGACAACGGCGAGGTCGAAGTCGAAAACCCAACCTCTGGTTGGCCCGTCCTGCCCAAGGATGTCATGCAAGAGATCGGGAGCGTGAAGCTCTTCGGGCGCTGGAGTTACGAGGATGTCGAAGTCAGAGACATCTCATTGACGTACGAAGAAAAGCCCCTCCGTGCCCGGATACCGATGTCTTCGGGGGAAAAGAGAGAAAGAGAAAAAGGCTGACGAGACCACTCTTTCTAAAACAGCGACTACATCCAAATCCGATCACCCGTCTACATCTCGCACTCCGCAGGTCGATACGCCGCAAAGCGTTTCCGAAAGGCCCAATGCCCCATCATCGAGCGCCTGACCAACTCCCTGATGATGAACGGTCGCAACAACGGCAAGAAGCTGATGGCCATCAGAATCGTGGCACACTCGTTTGAGATCGTATGTCCCTCCCCTTTCCTGCGGACCAGAGGAGAAAATGCGAGTAAACACCCAAAAATCTGACTCCTCCATTCTGTTGTTTTTAGATCCACATCATGACCGACCAGAACCCCATCCAAATCGCCGTCGATGCCATCGTCAACTGCGGCCCTCGCGAAGACAGCACCAGAATCGGCAGCGCCGGCACCGTCCGAAGACAAGCCGTCGACGTGTCCCCGCTCCGCCGCGTCAACCAGGCCATCGCCCTGCTCACCATCGGCGCCCGCGAAGCCGCGTTCCGCAACGTCAAGAGCATCGCCGAGTGCCTCGCCGAAGAGCTGATCAACGCTGCCAAGGGAAGCAGCAACTCCTACGCCATCAAGAAGAAGGACGAGCTGGAGCGTGTGGCCAAGAGCAATCGGTAAAAGGGCAGTCCGTGGGATATGGCGGTGGTGGTGGTGTTGCCTGGGAAGATCATCGAACATGGTACTACGACTTGCATTTCATGGCAGTCACTTCAAGCACGCAGATGGTACGGGTCATCGTCTGCTTTGCGGGGGAGCATCAATCGAAAATAGCACACGCGCGGCTGTCCCGTCGGGTCAGCAGGATTGCAGATTCAGCGCATAGATGAGATGCTGAATGTCCACCAAAATTCGAAATGACATGAAAGTTTGACCAGTGTTTGCGTCGAAAGTCCTGTTTTCTCCAAGTCTGTTTTGAGGTGACGGCGAAATTCTGCAGGCCGTACTCGCAGTGCCGTGTTTCCCGTTTTACGGCATTGCTAGACGACTACAACCGAACTGCTGAATTACGAACGGTGAGCGAGTATTGGGATAGAGTGAAGGAGACGTGATTGAGCACTGAATTCGTATTCTCGGAACCCTCGCTATGATATCTTCGCCGTCTGATCCAAGTTCTAATCCCATGCACACCTTCCCCCACCCCAGTTTGTGTATTGACTATCCTTGCTTTTAGTCGAGAGATTCATTGATCCGTTCGTTGTCGTTGTTTGGCTTTTTGCTTTCCGTGTTGGCTGCTGGTTTTCTTGCTTTGGAGTCGCTGAATCGTCGGTTAAGGCGTACTGGTTGGCAATCTGCCTGCCCATTTGCTTTCCATCGTGTCGAGTGGTCGCGGACCTCGCAAGCAGGTATCAAGGTCAAGCGTCGCCCATCTATTCTGCATTGGTCTCGGGTGTCCATTCCTTGTCTTTTTGCAAAGCGCTACCTGAGGCAGAACCCCGAGAGAAGCATTTCAAGGTGCTTGCCCTGAATGATTGTACCGGCTGAGTCGCTCTCATGTCTCGCGAGGATAGTGCCGTGGCGGCCTCACTTCCCCAAAGGCCATCATTATATTCCTGGAGCGTACCTCCCTCATATATGCTTCTTGCTCTGGTTGCTTGGGGTTGAAACTCGCGTCATTCGTGTCTGGCTTGCCGAACAGCCGTTGAAAGGCGAAACCAACGGTGACGGCGCCTGCAGCGCCCAAGATGCACAAAAGGACAACAACTTGATCGGGAATGCCCATGGTGAATTGGAAGTTGATGAATCGCGAGTCCGGAGAAAGGAAAAGGGACACGTCGAACTCTTTTGTTTGTGTTCGCGGACTTTGGACTGCCCGGACTATGCGTGAGCAATGGACTAGGGCAAGGAAAAGAAGATTTGTCAATGCTTAACAGACAGGAGACCACCTTGACTCTTGGAGCGAACGAAAGAGGCTGACTTCAGAAACAGACAGGAAGAGGCCCGTATTGTGACACCAGGTGTGATTCGGGAGTCTGCCCTTCATATACCACGATTCAGCCCCAGCTTGGGGAGCGCAATTTCCATGCGCGGCAGCATGGCGAGTGCCATCGACCGTAGTGTCTCGGATATTGAATGGCCGTCTCTTGTGAATCATGCATTGATAGCATGCAAACAAGGTTGGAAGCCTTCACCTCCCATCACAATTCCTGCTTGTCCCAGGCCTTAGATAACTGGCCCGTTGATATCGAAGGATGGGAATGGTAAAGCGCAAGCCAACATACTAACCAGTTTTGATCGAGAACCCGAGCGAGTCGAATCGGCAAAGGTGCTGGAGCTCCACTGAGGTCTCGGATATCCCACAAGGCCCCTTGGGAGCAAAGTTTGATCCCCTGTCTGCCAACAACCGCTTGAATGTGGGATCCATTGGGTCTGACCAGTGGCAGCAGCGAGGACTTTCAGAGGCAAACCCTGGTGTCAGACCATCCATTGACCGGCAGCGTGTCCCATGTTTAGGCCCTGTTCTCTCCCTCGACAACACGGCCATTCAACCGAATATCATGTCCCCCAGAACAGCATTTCCAGCCATCGGCCAAGTGTTGAGACCGTGAATGCCACTCCGATGGGCTCTCGTCGGAGCGGTCAATCGAAGTCCAGGACTGGATGCTTGACCTGCAAGTAAGTTCGTCGCTGCGATTTGCTGGCTAGTGTACTGATGTTGTCTAGGATCCGTAAGCGTTCCCCCTCCTGTAGCTTGTCAGGACATGGTGCCTCTTTGTCGCCAGAATAATCATGAGCTGCGCAGACTAACACGCGATTTCAGGCAGAATAAAGTGTGACGAATCGCAACCACATTGCAGGAGATGTACCGAGACAGGTCGAAAGTGCGAAGGCCCCGTCGCCCGCCACATTCGTTTTGCTGAGGATCAGTTGTCAACTCCGAAGTATCCTGTTCTCCTACCCGAGCTTTCCATTTATGCACCGCAACACAGCGACGATGAACGCTGGGCTTTCAACTATTTCATCTACCGAGTGGCTCCAGTATTTGCCGGATTCATAGATGGTCCTTTTTGGCTCGAGTTGATTCCTCGCCTTGCCCAGTCGTACACCTTTGTCTGGCACATGGTGATGTCAATTAGCTGGGCTTTCGAGCACGTCCAATATCGAGAGCTGAGGACTGTTTTTGACACTGGTCGTCCAACTGCTGTTGTCGTTCACGCCGAGCACCGACGCGCCTTGAGGTGGTATTCCAAGGCCCTTGTGAGTTTTCGTCACTTGCTTGAGCAAGGGGAAGCGGACAACGCACACACTCTCTTGAGTTGCATCCTGTTCGGTGCCTTTGAGTTTCAGCAGAGGAATGTTGGCAATGCTTTGCGCCTGATGGACAATGCTTACAGAATGCTGGGCCAGAATCTCTCGGGTCGCCCGGCCCAGCAAACGCTTACCACAAACACCGACATCGACGAGACGGTGACGGCCTTCTCCTCGAGGAAGGCGATATTGATGGCCACTCTTGCCACTCCAGAATGGAAATATCGGGCAAGAGAACGTCTCTCAAAGCCTTTCATCGTCGCCACTTTGGCTGTCCTCGACGAATTCCGACAGCATTTGTACACGCTCATGTTCAAGGCGTATGAAATTGTCCGGGTGACAGCTCTGCTTTCTCATGATGAGTATGAGATGCAAAAGTTGAGGCCAAGACAGCAGATATGCCTCGAAGAATTGCAAAGATGGAAGGATTCGTTCCTCCCTGTTTCGGATAGCTTGCGAGACGGTGAAACAGAATGGATATCTTCCTATCTCCTGATGTATTGGGGCGTTTGTCACGTTTGGCTGGCCAGCTGCTTGAGCCCGTTGGAGAGCTCATTTGATGAGCATATGCAGGAATTTGCAGCTATCGTCGATAGGGCAGAAGAGGTTATCGACCACCATGCTGGAAACGAGACTAGCGGCCCAATATTCACAGGGGAAATCGAAATGCTTCTGGCGCTATATTTCGCAGCGACCAAGTGCCGCAACGCGATTGTCCGCAGGAGGGCTCTGCGCCTCATACGAAAGATTCCCTACCGAGAAAGCGTCTGGGCATCCATTGCATCACCGCGAGTAGTCGAAAAGATGATCGCTGTCGAGGAAGGTCACGACCATTTCTTGGAGTATCCATTACCGGCGGGGCTTCTGTCGTTACCACCAGAGGAAAATCGAATACACCATGTTGCCATTATGAAGGGGGATGTGAACGAAGTCCGGCGGCGTCTGAAATTACAGTGGACTAAGGTCGCGTTCGACGATCACGGATCGTTGAGAATGGTACACGAGAATGTCTGGCTAGAAGACTGCGTCGAAGACCCTGGTCGAGATTCTGCACTGCTAAACACGGGATGAACACATGATTGTCAAAATGCAAATCCTTGAGGCGGCTCCCTCTTCTGAGACCAAACATGAAAGAGGCTCCGAAACGCCGCATCGTCACTTGCTGCAAGGGGAAATGAATCGCTGAATCGAGCAGAGGAGCCTCAGTGAGTCCCCTCACCCTTTAATGTGGTAGTTTGTGAGTAACTCAGCAGACCATCCCACTTTGTGTCAGGCTGGCGGTGAATTCGCCATGATGCGAATCTCCTCTGCCCGTTGCGCGAATGTGCTTCACGGAAGGAGGACGTCCAGGTGTATTGCTGGAGGTTGCGAGGGAGTTGAAAGCTCCATCTATTGTCTCTCGGCACAAATCATTGGAGCTGGAAGGACAGGTGGAGCCTGCCATACTCTCAGGATGACGGGTAGCATGTTGCTGCGATTGAAGTCAGACTGTCCCCTTTAGTAATGGCGGTCGCCCAGCGGGATATGGCGTCCAGGCTCCCTCGAGCAGGAGATTCAGTATGCATGATGATGAGGAAATTTGGGAATACTATAATGGCTGCTGGGAGGAATGTAGTCCAAGGAATATGAAAAGATGATGGGATTGAGAAGGACTTCGTGTATGATGGGGCAAGAGCCACAATTATTGTAAAGACATGAGAATAAGCAACTTCTTCCTAGAAAGGCGTGCTGAAATTGGCAATGCTGCTCGTCAGACGGTATGAATTTATAGAAGTGCTGGAATCTAATCAAGATTAGATCTGCTAGAAAAAAAGTCCACAACTTTTCCAAACCCCACGGCGACTGCGACTATTCAGCGAGACTTCCACGCCAATTGAAGTCTGAGACTGAAAAGTGATCGGAAATAGAAACCATGGGAAAGCGCAAACTCGGAGCCCTCGAAAAGGTCGACGCAGACCTCGCGAACCTGCAGAACAAAATCAAACGAGATCCGAAATCCTACCACACCGACTTCCTGCACCAGCACATCCAGTATGAGAACCAGAGACAGATCTTCATGCAGGCCCCGGCGTCAGCCTCTTCCAGCGGCATCATCTCTTTCCGCGACCTAATCGAGTTCGTGGCCCATGTGGCGGACTGCTACCGGGAGGAGACGAAAGACTTTCCGAAACAGTTGATCGAGATTCTGTCGGCGCACCATGCGACGTTGGAGCCTGAGTTAAGGGAAAAGATTGTGGGCAGTCTGGTGCTGCTGAGAAAGAAAGAGATTATCGACTCACACACGCTGCTACAATGTTTCTTCCCCATCCTCACCACGACACCCAGCAAGTCCCTGCGAGCATTACTGTTCCAGAAAATCCTGAGCGATTTGCGTTCTGCGAACTCGAAGACCACAAATCACAAACTCAATCGCAGTGTGCAGACGACGCTGCACAATCTTGTCACGGACGACCGATCGTCTCCGAAAGCGTTATGGGCAGTCAAGATTACACGAGAGATGTGGAAGCGGCAGATCTGGACGGATGCGAAGGCCGTCGAGATCATGAAAGAGGCGGCGCTAGCTGACAACGAGAAATGTGCGGTGGGAGGCTTGCGGTTCTTTCTGGGCGGCGACAAAGAGCGAGAAGAGCTGGAGGATGAGAGCTCAGACGAAGAGACCGTCGATATAAGCAAGCTGCGGCATCAGATTGGGGTCAACAAGAAAAGTAAGAAAACGGAGAGAAAACTCGAAAAGGCTGCCGCAACAGTTCGTCGGAAAGAGAAGAAAAAAGGACAGCCTCATCCGCTGAATTTCTCTGCCTTACATCTTTTGCACGATCCCCAAGGGTTTGCGGAGACGATGTTTTCGAAGCACCTGCAGAGTGCGAAGTCGAAGTTAAACCTCGAACAAAAGCTGTTGGCGTTACAACTGGTGTCACGGCTGATTGGATTGCACAAGCTGACCGTGATCAGTTTTTACTCCTATTTTCTGAAGTATCTGACACCTCGACAACCTTCTGTTACATCATTTCTAGCATCGCTTGCGCAGTCGACACATAATCTTGTGCCGCCAGATATACTGGAGCCCCTGGTACAGAAGATTGCCAATGAATTTGTATCGGAGGCAGCTGCTGGGGAGGTGGCCGCGGCGGGATTGAATGCAATTCGCGAGATTTGTGTGCGGCAGCCATTGGCTATGAATGACACCTTACTACAAGATCTGGTTATGTATCGGAAAAGCAAGGACAAAGGGGTGATGATGGCTGCAAAAGGTCTTCTCAGCCTGTATAGACAAGTGGGCGCTGAAATGCTTCGCAAAAGAGACCGTGGGCGAGACGCCACACTGGGTCTGAAGTCCGGCGAGCAGAAGCAGCAGAGATTTGGTGAAGAGGCTGTTGGAGAAATTGAAGGGTTGGAACTACTTGAACAATGGAAAGAACAAGAAAGGCAGAGGAAGAGATTGGAAAAGGGTCTTCCTGCAACTGGGTCTGAGGATGAGGAGGACGAAAGTGATGAGGAAGACTGGAATGCTTGGAACATCGAAGAAGATGCAGACAGCGATGATTCGGGAGGCTGGATCAATGTCGAGAGTGACGACGAGATCAATATCAGTGACAGCGAGGACGAGCAACCTTCGGCGAAGAAAGTGCGGTTCGATGCGCAGGTTTCTACAAGCGACGACAAAGAGAACGCAGAGAAGCCCGGAGAAGCAGCAGATTCAACCACAACCCAGCCAAAGTCAAAACTCGCTACGACTCGGATTTTGACACCGGCTGACCTGACCAAGTTGCAAGAGCTTCGAACGACGGCCTCTGTGTCGTCGCTTATGAAGAATCACAAATCACACCACGCGTCAAGCACATCGCAGCAGACCAACTCGCAACGGCACATGGATGACCCTCTGACTGCGGCAGAGATCGAAGGGTTAGCGTCGCTCTCACGAGGTAAAGCGACTCGAGCACAGAAGCTAGCGTTGCTGCAAGAACACAAGGATGACCGTGAGGAGCACAAGTCCAAGGCAGCGCGGAAGAAGGAACGCAAGGAGTCGGAGGGCAAGAGCACGACGAACAAAGAAAAGGCACGCAAGAAGAATTTCCTGATGACGCTGGGAAAGGCCAAGTCCAAGGGGAAGAGGAGCTTGGTTGAGCACCGGAAGATCTTGAGGGCGCATGCTGAACGGGGGAAGAAGGGAGGGAGGAGAGGCAACCGAGGGTAGATACTGTAGACACCTAGGGATTTACAGTACCTGCTCAGAGAGAAGCATTGATCCCTCTCATGGTATCGACATCTGATGTGCTGATCAAATCCTCGGTCCTCCAGACCAAGAACTTGTCGTCCGTACGAGGTCAGCAACGAAAAGACCAGGCAATAATGCATCGTCGTACCAAGCGTACCAGGCAGTAAAGGCATAATAACGTAAAATGTCCGGAGTAATCTCGTCCCAACCCTTTTTTTCCGTCTCTCTTCCTCGCTCGGTGGCTCAGCCCGCTTTTCCCAGCGAACCCTCAACGTCCAAGGGTTGCCCAGCCACGATGAAGGCCGCCCAATGAAAACGTGGTCGCGTAAAGTGCCAGCGGGAAGCCTCGCGTCAGTTTCGTGTCAGCGCAGGTTTTTCAGGGACAAAGCACTTAACACTTAGCACTTAATGGGCCATTAACCGGCCGCCAACTGCCAACCAGGAACATGAGTTCACCATGCCACCCAATAACAGCTGCCCAGCCCAGCCCAGCCCCGGAGTTTGCTGCTGAGGAGTCCGCACGCTAGGCCTGAAACTCAGTGGTTAGCGGCGGGAGCGCAGCCACTATTAATATCGCCACGCATGACAATTTTAGGGGGGCGTTCAGGGAGGCTGGGGAGGCGGGCTCTGGTTGGGCCGGTGGCCAGCTGCTGCAGGGGCTCCCGGGCTCCAGGGCTTCACCCGCCTCTCCCAGGGCCTCCTCATGGCTGGAGGGGGAAGGGGGGCTGACGGTTTAGGCCACAATCCCACCAGCAAAAGGGCAAAATGAGGGCAGCCCGGGAGCCCCCATTCGCCAGGGTTCCTGGCCCAGACGGCTAGGAGTGAGTCTCTCGCTCGCTTGTTGCTTGCACGATCCAGTCGCTCCGGAAACTCGATAAGCCCTGATAATATCCTCTTGCAGCAGCCGCAGTCGTCCACGATCCAATTGCTGCACGGCGCCGTTGCCGGACTCCAGAGTTGCGCATCGCCCTCATTTGGTTTTAACTTCGACACCTGCATCTCCCGCATCTCCCTCATCTCCTTCTTGAATCAGCTCCTGTCTCCCTTTTCTTTGCTCTTGTCCCTCTCACTCTCAATCTCACTCTTGTGTCTGAAAATTTTCGCTGCCATCTTCACCTTCACTGCTGCCCATCAGCATCCGCATCAGCTGCATTTTATTCACCTCATTAATATTCCCCTCTATCTCTTCGGCGCCTTGCTATTCACTTAGCAGGGAGGGACCCTTTCGTCGAGCCTCCACACTCGTTGGCTTTCACTGTCACTGTTGACCAAGATCGACATACCTACCTACACCTGCATCCATTAGCAAGGAGCTCCTGTCAGCTCACTCCTCAGTCGTTTCGCATCCTCTCTTCATCACCGCAACACCGCTGCAAGATGGGTCTGCCGCAGGACTTTTCCACTCCGGTGCCCTCCATTGAGTCGGACTCACCTCTCTCCAAGCGTCGTCGCTTCACCCCCCACTCCCTGCCACCCATCATCCCCATCGCGGACAACTCGGACATCGAACAGCATACCTTTGACTCTCCATTGCTTCTGCAGCTCTGCGAACAAGCCCCTGACCAGGCGGAAATCGAGGCAGGTCTTCTCCAGGTCGGTATGCGCGTGAGGAAGGCCGTTGCTGAAGGATACAAGACCCAAAAGAAATTCACGCCTCGGCCCTTCTTCAACATGCACCGGCTTTCTCCCGAGACCCAAGCTGCCCTGTCCTCTGGCAACGCTGATACCACCAACGAGCTCTCCCCGTATTCTGCGGCCCAGGTCCAACCCCTCACCACGGCCACCTTTTGCGGCATCAGCCTTGCTTACCTCTCCCACTGCAGCGAGGATTGGTCGAGCCCCTCGATTGCCGAACAGTCTCTCTGGTCTTACTCCACCAGCCACAAGCGTTCCTACGAGGCCGACTCCGACAGCGACGACAGCCAAGACTGGCAACCTCAGACTCCAAGCTTGGTGGCCGATGCGGGAATGCACATGCCTGTCGATTATTTCGCCATCGATATCGATACCATGAGTGATGTCAGCCCAATGACCCAGGTTGGGGACCGTGCCAGGCAACACCTCAATGGTCGACGCATGGCTATGCCAAAGACTCGCGGCCGATTCTTCCAACAGCCCGAGACACAGATGCCGCCTACCTCGGCTGCCAATCCATTTGCCAACATGATTGTCCACCAACCCGACAACCAACTGGCCAATCATTTCGGTCACAAGAGGATGGTGAGCTGTGGTATGGAGGCCGCCATGGATTTTGGCGAGGCTTCCTTCCTGCAACGACGAGAGGATGTCGAGATGGACTGCTCCTGAAATCACCAAAAAAAACTTGATTAAACCAGGATTTTGACGATTGTGTTATTTATGCTTTGCATTGCTTCATGACTTTTTATTTTCACAACGGCCAGAGATGCGTCCAGAAAATGCCTTCGAACGGAATTGCGGTGACCTGGAAAAAGGCTTTGAAGATGCAAAATCGATGAGCATGAGAGGGGAGATGGAGAACGGCCGAGTGATGGTTGAATGAACATCTCAATCATCCTAGCCAATGTTGTAACATATTGCGAACTGTGATCATTACTTGGATTGGAAATGGAAAATGGAAACACTGTATATAAGGAATTGGGGCTCAATCGACGTCGATCGAGCCGTCTCCAGCGGGGTACGAAGGCGCTCATCGCCTCTACCGCTGGGAGAAAACGGGATTTTGCAGGAGTCGGCGCACACTGCAACAAGAAGTTTTGCATGCCTCATGTTATGCATAACCACACGATGAAAATCGAATTTAGCTAGATAATCAAGAATGAAAGATGATCTGAACTGAGAAGAGAGTTTTGACTCGCTCTTTGACCGCCTCTTTGACTCCTCATGGGTGGTGGCACGTGATGCGGGAAACGGTTGGGAAATCCGCAGCCGTTCAAACGGTGAACAGTAAATACGGAGTATATCTTTCAGGTTTGGGTTGCCCTGCAGCTCTTTCTCGTCAGCGGAAACTTCACTTGCAGACTTTGGTCAGGAATCTCGTTGTCGAATGCAGCTGCGAACCTGGCTCGGACTGCCCAAGGAAGTGCTAGTTGCTCGCTGTCTCAGGATAAGATATTGAAAACCCTTCCAACCATCCTTCTAGTCCCATTTTTGCTTCGATGGGAGGAATGGTCTTGAAGCCCAGGTGAGTGATCCCATCAAGCGAATCCCGACAATTGCCTCCTAGAGATTCGAAGGCTGCAGGCATACATCTCGCTCGTAGGCACCCTGGCAATGTCAATCACGGTTGTGAGACAGGGGCAGGCCAGAAGCCTCACAAACGCCCGTCTTCTATTGGCTGTATGCAGCAAACACTCTCGCGAAACGCGGGCGAGAGCAAGGAAGATGGCATGACTCCTGAATTCACTCGTGAGACAAGATAACGTGCAAAGAAGCAATTTCGATAATGTCGTCTCGCTCTGCTGACCGACTATTGATAATGAAGCGTTGACCCTCGACCTCGTTGTTCTTCTCGAGAGCGCTGTGATGGGTTTGCCCAGGCTCTCTTGATTCTCTACCAGAAAGGTCAAATCATCCAAGCCAAGCTGGAATCTGTTTCTTGGCAATGTAGACATACGATGTCAACAATCACCATTCCAGACCTCTCGCTCATCCTGCGGGCGAGAGGGTCGCCCTCTCGTGACCTGGTGTACAACTACACACCCTTGCCCGTCGAAGGCTGGCTGAGGGTTTTGGTGCTTCACCCAGGATTCCCAAGCGATGCTCTTTCGTGCAGTCTTCAAATTTGGGAAATCGAGGACGCTGCCAGGCTGGGGTTCGAGGCTCTATCTTATGTCTGGGGGGATGATCTTGGATCACAAGTGGGGAAGAACATCAACTGTGATGGTGCTACGCTGCCCATTCGGGAGAACCTGGCCTGTGCGTTGAATCACATTCGCCATGACAGAAACACCAGGTTCCTCTGGGTGGATGCCGTGTGTATCAACCAGGAAGACCAGGACGAGAGATCTCGACAGGTGAGCCGATCCTGGCAGGACAATGGGGTTGTATTGTTTTCAAAGCTCTCCATTCTAACATTAAGTGGTAGGTCCAACAAATGGGTCGAATCTACGCGAGCGCCGCAAGAGTTCTCGTATGGATTGGCCCAGACCTCAATCAAGAAGCAAAGGAGTGCTTCTCGCTGATACAGGACACGGCCATTTTCCTTGCAGAGATGGTCTCTGACTATGGAGACGTAAATGTTTTTCCCCCGGTTACCCGGGAGAATGGGAAAATTTGCTCAGATATGCGCAAGTGGGATATGGTTCGCCGACTGATGGATTCAGAGTGGTTTTCCCGAGTCTGGGTGCTCCAGGAAGTCGGCCTGGCTCGATCCGCAGTCTTGCTCTACGGCAACGTAACTATGAACTGGGCTTACCTCGTGGAATTGATGCTTATCGTCGCGTCACGCGTTGATGTCGCCTCACACATGGGAACTGTCAAATCCGGTATGTTCTGGGACTTATTCGACGATCTCTGGCGGACTTACGAAAATGACATATCCTGGAGATATGAGTTGCCAATGTCCAAGACTTTGAGTAGTAACGAGTGTAAAGTGAGCTTTATTAACATTCTGAATGATGGACGATCCTACAAGGCTACCGACCAGAGGGACCGTGTGTATGCCTTCCTCAGTCATCCGAGTACAGCTTGCGGTGCTGCAAAGGAGAAAAGACTGGTGGTCGCCAACTACAACTTGTCTGTCGACCAGGTCTATCTCAACACGGCGGAGGCAATCTTGGAGAATGACCCGTATCCGTGGACTGTACTTACTTGCATTGACCACACTACGGATTCCTCCTCACTTTGCGGTCGGCGAGCATCCTGGGTTCCACGTTGGGACGAAGGCTGGCGTGTGTATTGGCTGGGATATCCGGAAATGTGGTATCGAGCTGGTGGATCCAAATCTGCACAATTTCAATTCGAGGTCTCCAGGTCCGAGTCGTCGTTACGCGTCACAGGCGTGATCCTGGATACTATCGAGTGGACCTCTAGGGTATTCGATTCGGAAGAACTTCTGCTGGAACGTCAGAAGAAGGAGACGCCGTTGCAGAAGTTGTGGCAAGAGTTGGAACACGACCCTGGCAACACTATTTATGGCAGCAGCCATCGCGATCGAGAATATGCCTTCAGCCTCACGATCGCAGCTGGACGGGCAGCTGACGAAGGGCCCGCTGAAGACAATCCCAGCCTTCACCACGCCATCTATCGGGCGTACAGGGAAATAGTCCACGGTGAAGACAGCAACGACCATGAAAGAAATCTATTGTCATCGACAGAGGCCGACCCCAACCCCAAGGGTCAGGAAGGACAAGAGTCTCCAAGATCCCTCGAACTCGAAGCCCTGACCTACGTCGGCAGCAACCAGCGCAGAGCCTTACATAACCGGCGATTCTTCAGAACATCAAAGGGCTACTATGGAATCGGTCATATGACAACCAAGATAGGTGATGAATGCTGTGTATTTAGGGGAGCGAATGTGCCATTTGTTATTCGCAGGGTATCAGCCGATCGTGGGCAGGGCTCTACCTCTGGGCAACACGTGCTTGTGGGGGAGTCGTACATCCAAGGCGTCATGAGGGGAGAAATATTCGAGATGATGGATGCAGGCGAGCGTGATGAATTTGTTGAACGAACAATTATTCTTGTGTAAGATAGATTCTTTGATTTAGAACGAAGCATCATGGACCTGAACCGCCATTTGGTTCCTGACAAGGCTGCGACCCGCACGAGGCCAGTAACGACCAGCAACGAGTGCATGACTAAGCAGATCACGTGCCGATAGCCAAGATTGGATTCCCGTTTTGGGGTGTAAACAAAAGAATCCCAAGGACATGGCAACTCTGCCTACAGTGCCTCTCACACAGCAGCACGCAACCCTTGCAGTACTACGTCAATTGAAACCATGAAAGCCTTATGACAGTGACTTTCCTCTGATGGCTTCTAAACTCATGGATGCGGCTATCCTTGTCGACGACGACAATATGGAAAATCATAATCCCCACGTCAGTCCGAACCCGCTCAAATGCCCTCCTGCGCCTCTGCACCAGCTCTCGCCGGAGCGCATCAATCAACAACGCATCCCTCAATCGCCCTCTCTACACAGCTACCTTGTTGAGCACGATCGACCCAGCACCCGTGACTCCTTCACGTCGGACGTTCAGTCCAAAGTCGCTTTCCTGAACAACTTGGCGGCAAACACCAGCGTTCAATCGTCACCTACTCGGCCCAGAAGGCTCGGGGCCGGACTCCCGGATAACTGCAGTGGCACCCCTAATCATAATCTTAATACCAACAATGCTCTGCAGCGGGCGGTCATGGGATACGAGGAAGCACAGGCAAGTCTCGCCAGTCTGAACGCCGAGCTCGAGCGGGCCAAGGAAGAGCTGGCCTCCAAGAAGAAAAGGGAGAGGATGCTCTCACAACGCGTCGAGGATCTCCTGGAAGAACTGCAGGCCGACAAGGAGAAGAGAGGTCGAGACCAGGAGTCCTACACGAAAGAAATCAAGCGGTGTCGCAAGGAGACGTACCGCGCTGAATTGGCCGTCGTGGAGGCGCGGCAGGATCTGCAAGAAGTGAGGGCCGAGTTGAAGAAATGCCAGGCCGAGATACAGCACGAGAAGACGGAGAAGGAGAAGAGTCGTCAGGAGAGTTTCGAGAGGGCTTACGCGCTGGCAGGAATGGTGGGCGAGATGGATCAGCTTAGGGACCGGCTGAAAGCTGTGGAAAAGGAGAGGGACGCGGCCTTGTTGGAGGCAAAAGCAACGGTTGTCGAAAAGAATGCGTCTCTGGAGAAGGGTGTTCAGACTGAGTCGCGAGAGGCTCAAAATGATGGCGCAGGGACCGAAACCCCGGTGAAACAGGAGGAGGGAAAGGCATTCCAGGGAAAAGAAAAGGTTCGATCTCCGCATCATTCGGATAGCGAGAGCGATATTCAGTCTGTCTCCCAGTTTCGGATGATACCACCCTCAGCGTCAACGAGTCATACGATATCTGGAGGCCCTGCCCGTCTGGTCCCCTTCAAAATGCCCGACTTCGCTGCTGCGATATCTCGATTGGATTACTACGACAAGCAGCTAGGAGGAGAGAAGATCACTCCCGAAGAAGAAGTCGAGTTTCTCAAGCAAGAGCTCGCTTGGGCACGGAAGAAGCATGAGGAAGACTCGGATTTGATTCATTTCATGCATATGCAGTGCCAGTTCAAGGCATGTCCGTGTCGACTGGCTGAATCAAACGGCGAGCGCTTTGTTCACGATCAAGTTTATGATGCAAAGATGCAGCAGCAGCGCGCATCAAAAAAGAGGAAGCTCTCGAATGATGAGGAGAAAAGGCCGGTTCTTGAAGAAAGTCACAAGAGATTTGCGGAACAGCCACTCACAGGCAAAGACATGCCTGCTCAGAATAAGCCGAAAGCAGAACCTCCATCAATAGAGAGTGAGCCAGCCAGACTTCCACCTGACCCGACGCCAGAGTTGATGGACAAGACATCAGAAGAACCTCTGGTTCTCGAAGAAGCTATCGAAGTGCCCCTCCCGGACCCAGACCCCATGGAGTTGGACTCGAGCACCACTACACCGGACGCGACGGCCCAGTTGGAGGAAATCACGCAAGTTTTGGTTGAGCCAGCAACAGGGTCACAACCATTCTCTTTTTCAACATCTATCACAAGCAATGCTGGCATTGGGACTGCAGCTCCGCCACTTCGACATACTGAGAGTGCGTCGGCAGTGCTTGACCAAGACCTCTTTGACCTCTCGCCACCAAAACAAGCGCCTCCAAGACGACCGTCTACGGCGCTGGGTATCTTGACTGTCGACTCCCCTATCCGACTAGTGCCGGATTCACCACGCTCAGTCAGGTCTTTTCAGCGTGAAAGCGTGCGAACTCTCACGAAGGAACGGAACACTGCCTTCACGCCATCAGTCACGACCACTACCACAAAAATCGCACTCAAAGACTCGCCCTCCCGCGGTAGCCTGCACAGGCGAGCACAATCAAAACCGAATCTTCGGGGCCAGTCACCTTTGGTGGCCTCAGTCATGTCTCACCACGATGATGGAGACGCACAATCTACATTTGTAAAAGACTCTTCGGCTTCTCCCGCAGCGAGCACTTTGTTTCCCGTGACGCCCTTGCACAAGCATTCGAGGTCGATGCATAATCTGGCTCAACATGCGCAGACGCAGGCTCATGTTCAGGGTCAAGCTCAAGCGCAAGTTCCCGGTCATGCAAGAAGTCCGGAGTCGAGTGCTGCTACAACTACAACCACAACGACCACGACACGAGTGCCTCTTAGAGAAGCGGTTGACGCAGATGATGTGTTCAGCCCGGAGCACCGTTCGAATCGAAACGGATACGATCACGCTCAAACCGAAGTCCTGAACATCAGACTGGACTCGGATCCAGGCAGAGAACCAATTCCCCAGGCACAATCTAGAGTGACCTCGCTCGCAAGCTCAGCAATGCTCTCCAACGTCCCTGGGACTCCGATCTCAAGGGAGGCGGCGCTGGCACAGATTCGGGCACGGAGAGATCGAGCCAGGAGCGTCAATCTCAAACGCTCTGTTGAAGGCCATGGCAAAGGAGTAAATGGCACAAGGAGTCCGACGAAGCCCCGCCCTGGGGTGTTGAATGGAAGCAGCGGGCTGTTCCAAGCAGTCGGAAAGGAGAATGCGCGCAGGGAGATCAGCCAAGCGAGCGCGCCGGGACGGCTTGCTTTCTGAGTTGCGCTACATAGGTAATCTCCAACGCATGGCGAGGCCGGCTGAGTGGCCGATGACTGACGGAATGAGTTTGACTTTGGAAACGGATGGACGAGAAGGACACGGTTCAATTGGCTAGTGGCGAGGCTATCTCGACCTGTGCACAGACAGACAGACTTTGTTAATCGACGCCTTTCCACTATTTTCTTGAACATTGAAGGAGCCACCGTAACCCCAGCCCTGCATACCAATCTAGGTAGGGAGCCTACGGGACCGGCCGGTCACCGCGTCGTGTTACATTCTTATATGTCCTTCGTGACGTGCCGTGGCATATCCGCCATAAGTACTCGGTAAGAATGTAATATGCGGGAATGGATGGGGTAGACTCTATAGACCTTTTCCACGCAGAGCATGACCCAGCGCGATGATAGGATGTTGGATGCGAAGTTTTCCACATCGCAGAGCATGTAAATTATGGACGTGCTTGCAATGCCTTTGCGGGGTGCAAAATACCGGTCTATGGTCCATCTTTGTATTATCTAGACAGGCATATAACAGACACCATGTATTACGATGAGGACCGAGTATGACGGAGCCAGAACGGGGATTCAATCTACCCACTGACCCGGAATAGATGGTATCATCGACCGAGCCTCTGCACTCCTCTCCTTTTCCTTGAGCCGTCGCAGGAATCCGAGGCGGATATACTGACGAGGGAAATTTGCGAATTTAAATGAGGCGAGCGTGTCGGTGTGCCATTGCAGGGAAGGTGGCCCTTGGCTGTTGATAATCTGTTTGACCTCATCCACGTCTGAAGAGATACTTAACCAGAATGCCTCGTCATGGTGGTAATTCAGAAACCATAGCCTGAAAACGAGTGATCTTTCCTGCTCCGGCCATAGATTCGGATGGGGCATCAAATCCATCATCCCATGATGCATCGATGCCGCTTCGAATGCATTTTTGCAGCGACCCTCTGCCCATACATCGGCACCGGCCTCAAGCAGAATTCGCACGACTTGCCCATGACAACCCTTGATTGCAGCCTGTAGTGCATTACCATAATACCCGCCCTGGTGGTTGATGTTAGCACCGGTATGGAGTAGAGTGCGTACGACCTGTTCGTGGCCGGAAAAAGCTGCGGCCTGTAGAGCATTACCATAATACCCGCCCTGATAGTTAACATCCGCACCGGCATCGAGTAGAGTCCGTACGACCTGTTCGCGACCGTATTGAGCGGCAACCAGCAGTGCATTGTCGAGACATTTTCTCCGGCAGTTGAATTTGGTGCCAGTAGAGAGGAGAATTCGCAAGACCTCATCATCACCGCGATCGGATGCAACTTGTACTGCACTATCCCAATCATCCAGGGCCGGCAAATTCAAGCCAGCACCAATTTCAAGTATCTTTCTTACAGTCTCCGCGCGCCCTCCCGCAGCGGCACAGTAAAGTATCACTCTGCAGGGGTTTCTGCGAGGAGGAAAATAGGCCACTACCTCAATCAACAAATCCAGCATCGTCTCCAGGTCAACAGTGCGATGAGCTGCATAACCGAGCTCCCAATATAATTCTAGGGGAGCTCCTGCAGTCAGTCGATCCCACAGAAGGCAGAGTTCGTCGTGCAAGGGAGCAAATCCATTCATCTTTGCGTCTCGGAGATGAATGTACCAAGATTTCTTGGCATAGCGCTTCAAGCTCTTTGCTGCCACCATGACCTCTGGGTCTCCTGATTCGCTTCGGTGGAGTACTCCTGGGGGCCAACACATGGCACGGAGGTATATCTTCGTCCAGGTTCTCGCAGTGTCTGCGGAACTTAGTGAGTGTTTCCAGACACCACATTCCATCTCTGAATGGCGGATTAGAAACTCCTTGGCAGTCTGGTGGACAAGGTAGATCTTAGACCGCTCAATGAAAACGAATAGCCCGCACCATTCTCGAATGTGATTCTGAAGACGGATCTTTTCGACCAAAACCGAGTCCAAAGAGTCAACGTCCTTTGAAGTCGCGTAACCGAGGGCTAGAGACATCTCGCCGAGACTGAGGGGCTCCTGAGCACCAACTATGATATGGAAAATGGTTCGCACAATATCGCGCTGATTTGTCCGCACTTTGCTGAGAATCTTCTCGTATGCGTCGTCCACCGACGCGGGGAGTGTTGCGATTATAGAGTTAATCGAGTCCTCATCATGCTGTAAGCTATCTCTGAGGTTTTCGTAAATGCCATCAATGACGAGAGAGAGCCATAGATACGTCCGGTTTTGCATTCTCAATAGCTTTGAAACCAGCAGCTCACTCGCGTTTAGTGACAAGGGTACAATTTCTGCCATCTCAGCAACTCGGCGGCGAATGACCAAGTCAATCTCGGATCGGATTGCATTGTTTTCATTTTCGCCTCGAAGGCGAATTATCGGGACTGACGTACAACATCCATTCATGCTGCGCTGGAAGTTTAACTGGATGCTATCATACGGCCGACTAGTGACCAGGATCTTCAGTGAGTGGGTCCGAGGTTTTGTTGTCTGTGCATCTGCGAAGAAGACAGCGAGTTTGTCGATCAGGCGTGGCCGATCAACATCCCGACATTCATCAAGGGCGTCTAAAACGCAGAAGACGTCGCGGGAGTTGGTGTCTGCAGTGGCCGCGAGGAATATCCTCCATAGTTCATCCACTTCCTTCGTCAACTGGTCACCATTTCGTCGCCAGGCAGGTATTGCGTGTGCAAGAAGGTGCGGCTGGCTTGTGAATAGCTGGTGCAGAAGAGCACAAAATGCAGATGCCAGATTGTCCTGATTCTGATTCTCCTTGAAAAAGAAGTAACAACATATTCTTTGCTTTGTCGTCTGTAATTCGTGATCGATTAGGGATTTCGAGAGGACAGATTTTCCGCAACCTGGATCGGCCGATACCCACAATACATCGTCAGCCTTGTTCTCCTGCCATTGTCGGTATTTGGGATTGCTTAGAACCCAAAGGCACGTGTCAGGAGCTCGTGATGGGTTGACATTCTTCTGCTCTTCATACGAACTCAGTTTGAAGGCGCGATGGCATGACTGATATTCCGTGTTCTGAAAATTCGTCTCATGGCTATTTAGCTGCTCTCTTAGCGGCTGGACTTCGCCTTCATCGGAACCTATTGGTAAATAAGAATTAGATCCACTGCAGATAGCAAGTCTTCAACTGGGAAAAGTACAATTACAGAGAATGAACTCTCAACATTGGCAGTATCGTATAGGTCAGGACCTACCTGCGATGCCTTTAACCGTTTGTTCGCGGTCGAGCTCCTCTGCTGTGACATATAGAAGGAGTTCTTTTGTCCATGCTGCCGCTGTTGCAGCAGCGTACGGATGCCATTCGTCGTTTTTGTGAGAATCAGCGTAGTCACAGATTCCCCTTACCGTCAGGAACGGGGAAATATTCGCAAGGCCAGCAGCTTCCATCTCCACACATAACGCACCATAAGATGCCCGGAGGTTGTCTCGAAAAAGGGGGTCTTTCACCACCTTATTTCCAGAAGCCACGATGCCATAATGGATCTGGGGGCCGGTGGTAGTTCGACTTTGACGAATGATTTCATAGCGAGGTAAACATTGCTCGCAATTGTTTTGACCTTCGGGGTGAGGGTACCTGCTGTCAAAGAGGCGATCTTTTTGCTCGCTAGGGATACCATAACACGGATACCGATGGATCATGTCGGAAAGGTACTTTAACATCGGTCGATCTCGATCTGAAGGTTGTGCTCGTATCGCGGTGATGGCAGTCAAAAGCACATATGGAGGCGTATTGGGAGCGGCCTTGAGCTCGAAAGCACCTCCATGTGTGGCCTTGCCCTTGTCGTAATGTACAACGCCACCGCTGGTGCCGCTTGGGATGCCCACAACAACATCGCCGAGCCTGATGTCGAAGCCCTTCTCCGAGCCCGGTAATCCTCCACCGATACCGACCAACATGATGAACTTCAAATGTTCAAATGTCCTGACCATATCTTTTGCCACGTGTGCTGCCGCGACAAGGCCGTCAATGCCTGCAGGGAGACCAGCAATAACGACATTGTGATCGTGTACACGTCCAGCATGGTAAGTGTTTTGATCTCGACTTTTTCCCTTGACGATGCCATAGTCTTCATCCAGCATTGCTGTCGCTGCCACCATCTCCACGCTCAAGGCGCATATCCATCCGATGTGATATTCATTGTGTGTTGGGCGGGCCATAACGGCCGTTTTCAGTTGTGGAACAATGCCATATACGAAAAGGATCGTCCTCGAGAGAGTGAACGCGTGAGGGACTCAGTGAGGCTATCAGACACGGTTGTGAGGAGCGAGCGTAGGTCATTGGTTTAGCCGTTGCACAGTTTCTTTTGGGAGGGTGGTCGTAGTGTCAAGGGGGGATGAAAGAGAGGACCAGGCTGGAGGCTGATGAGGCGCTGATGAGGCGCAGCGCTTCGGATTGGGGTCGCTTGCAGCGCCATGATCAGGCTTTCATAATATGGTTGCACATTGCCTGGAGGGTCGACATTTGTGGTTTGTCGTTTACGAGGCGGGGAGAGTCTTTAACGAGTTGCGGTTGAGGCTTAGCCTGGCTACCTTCCCCTCGCAGCTAGCACTTGCTCGGTGGTCAGTGCTGAAGCGCCCAGACTCCAAAGCTCCACAGACGTTTCGACGCTTGGGCTCAAGGACAGCCTCAAAGTCGATTGCTTCCTTTCATCTTTCTTCGATCCATGTGATCCACAGCACAGACAGATATTCTTCGGCGCGGGGCGAGCGGGTAAGAGTACACGGTTTCTATGGTCTATACAAAGAGCCAAATTCTGCGCCTGGATGAACTCTCATAGGAAGGTTCGTTGTCCACTCCTTCCGTCAGTTGTGGCTATGCGGAAAAATATCCCTCTCGTCTCAATTCATGTTCTTGAGCATATTCTCCTTCAGATGGTCGTCCGCCTCTGTCGCCTCTGCCTCGACATAACCCTCGTCTGTGCCAACGTAGCCTTCCTCATCGACATAGATTCCCTCCGGGATGAATGTCCTCATGATATTGTTCACCCAGCCGTGCGGGACACCGAGCTGCACCGACTCGTCGATTCCCCTGTTCATCCGCCCGATGTACTCCTGCACGATTTTGCCGGGGGTGGTGCGGAACTCGTCGACGTACACTAGCGCTCGGATCGTTGTGGGTGGGTGCGATGCTAATGTATGCTCATGGGCGGTGCCGTTAACCATGTGAGAAGAGGACAGAAATGAGTTGGACACGCTGATGCCGTACTCGGTTGGATCCCTCAACCACTTCGTTACCGTGATGGGCAGGTAATGCTTGTTATAATCCCAACCCCCCTGAAGGTGCCGCTTGATTATCTGCGTCTCCGGATCCGGGTTGATTTCCGGTATCGGGTTCCTCGCCTCGTTGTGGCCCTCGTACATGTCCAGCCGGGCCTCGTCCACAGGGTGCATGTTGTACAGTACACCCCATACAGTGTTGTGGTCCGAGGCGGCGTTGGACTCGGGAAGGGCAACCACGTTGGCGTACCCGCGTTCACAGATTATCCAGGCGTGCGAGTCCAGACGTGCGATTCCAACGGGTTCGCTCGAGGCGGGCGAGTGCTGCAGCCGAAGCGACATTTGGTACGCCGAGAGGTTGGACCCGTAGGCGAAGTAGAAGGTGCCCGTCTTGGACGAGGTCGAGTGGGGGTGGTGGACGACTTGCTCTGGAGACATGGTGTCCTAACTTTGGACGTCGTCTCCCTTCTAGCTTGAAGTGATCACCAGGACCGATAGAGTAAAAGTCGTAGCCTTCGTAAGTGCGTCTGATCTGTACACTATCCTGATCTCAAAGTGGCTCTTGTTCCAGCTTTAGGTCTGACTGCCAATTCATAAAACGTAGATCGACAATATCTAGGACGGTGATACCTCAATGAGCGGGATGAACGATGTCAGATCCGTAATATGCAAGTCGTCTGCAACCGACCGAGTGAAATGTGTAAAGATAGGGCGGGGATATCAGTCTGGACTGATGGATGAATAGTCGTATCGGTGACTTCGCTCGATCTATCGTAAGGAGAAGTGAATATACGTCTGTACCTTAACTTTCTAATCGCGCTAATATGTTGTCACAAAGGATTCACAGATTCACGATAGAACAACACAGTCTAAGGGAGGGCGATTGTTTTTAAGAAGGAAGTGAATAAAGATCGAGACGGGATGACTAGCGACAAGTGAAAGGACTAGCGAAGGTGCGAGATGGAGATGTGCGATTTTTCGATCTGGACTAGAAATTCCGTCGCGACTTTCGAGGCCGCGATTGATGACATAAAGCACAGCGCAAGGCTGCGGGCGAGACTGGACCTGATTGGCCCAGGACCATGAACGGCGAGGATGGATGGAGAGCGGCATCATGGGTGGCACTGGAATGTTCCTTAGTACATTCCTCATCCAAGTCAGTCACTGCCTTCAATTCATGGGATATGTCTACGGCGTTATGATGAACTCGTCAATCATGATCACGGCGGATGTAGCTGACAAGCTACTCACCCGTGCAAGCCACTTCATCCGACGTAGACCGCATACTTCATGAACTCCTCGACCTTCCTCAGCCGGTCCAGGTCCTCCTCCCTCAGGCACAGCGCCGCTGCAATCTCGCCGTCGGGGCTCTTGGGCATCAAGTAGAACAGACTCTCCACCGGCACAAACTGTGGCCTGCGGACAGCCTCTGGCTTCCCCAGTCCCAGGTTGAAGTCGAGGTCGTAGCAGTCATACTTGGCCCAGGAGCTCAGCATGATGTCCACAGACAGGTCCAGCGTCGCCGTCACATTGACGTTGTTGTCCTCCGGTGCGTGGTGAAGCCACGTCGCAAGTGCACGGGTCGCGTAGGCCAGGTTCGAAGTCTTGGGGTCGACGGCTTCTCGGAGTTTCGAGGCGACGCTACCCAGACGTGCAGCGAGGAGCGCGTCGAGAGGGTATGTGGTGTACGTCATGTTCTGGACGAGTCCCGGGTACGTAGCCGGAATTCCCAGGTATCGCCGGGGGTCGATCGCTCGTGCAAAGGTGACCTCTCGGGCAGGGTCCAGGCGAGGACGGCGGGCTCGGGACACAGAGGACCAGATGAAGGCGCTCAGAACGTCGTCGGTCGAGACATAGGCTACGTTGTTGGCGAGGAATTGCATGGCCTGCGATTTCAGACTGGCAAGAGACGCGGCCGAGAATACAAAGTAGGCCCAACTGCACTTTGGAGGTTCAGGCCCGGGCTGCTCAGACTGGCCTTCGGCGGCTTTTGTGGCACCCTCATGCGCAGGAGGCCTGCCGATCTGATGAGAGAGTTCGGGTCCTGGCCTATACGCCTCGTCCAGGAGTGGGATGAGGTTGCGTCGGTCGAGGTTGCCGTTGGAAATTTCCTCGGCCGTGAATGGATCGTTGCGGCAGGCCTTTGAGAGGAGATGCATGATTTGAGCCATACCCGTCATGTCCATGGTATTATGCTGTGTCACAAATGTGAGCAGGAGCCCGCCCGGGATGAAATTGGCCTGCAACACAAAAACCGGCGCTGGTCCGTCTGTGCCTGCCGCCAGGGTGTTGATGGGTGCAATGATGGACTCGTCTAACATGCTGAACGGAAAGTTGGCCTGACGCAGGATATCCATCGTCAGTATCGACGATCCATCTTTGAAATCCTTGACCACCAGCCGAGGCGTCTTCTCGAAGGGTTTGATTCTGTAGAGACTCCGGGTGCCATCACGGGCATCTTCGCGAGAGACCTGGCCTGCGACCCATGGAAATCTGGCAGTTAGTCTCTCGAGTCCTTCCGTCAGTGTGCCAACAATCTCTGACTGTGATACACCACTGCCCATCCGAAAGCACAGGCATAGTTGGGTGTAAAGCTTGTACAGCCCTTGCTGTTGGCCGAAAATATCCAGTTGGTCTGCGACGTCTTCCATGTTTTGTTGAGCGAGTTTGTGGTTATCATACTTACATCTCTGGCGGCTGAGAGGAGAGTATTTGTATTCAACCTGAATGCCACGTCTCTCTGCAGCTTTGACGTAATGCGTTAGTGGTCCAGACAGTCCGGTGGCACAAAACGTGGTCCATTTCAAAAGCTCCACGGCGAACGTTGATATGGCCTTGCCGGCCGAGGAAAGTGGAACAACTTGGGCCGAAAAACTGATCCCCCGCCGTCCGGCCGAGTTGAGAAGATAAGTTATTAACGACAAACTGCTCCCATTATGTGCTCATTATAATTCATTACACCCCATTAAACGTGATCGTCTAACATCGTTGCGCTTCTCTTCAGGACTAAAGCAATATATCCGCATACCGATCCGGATGCGCAATCAGTGGGGTGACTCCGCCGCTTTTCAATGGTACATTGATACCACACCTCGCCAGCACGTTGGTGACCGCGCACACCTTGACTGAACTCAGCGTGATGCCGCGCTGGTCTGGGTGCCTATCCGTCAAGAGGATCAGGACGTTGATAAGCTCTTGTATCTCTTCCATGTCCAGGACCACCCGCCGTCGGTCGGGGGTCAGCCTGCGTTCTTGGGCGAACACGCTTATCTCCTCGTCCAGCCACTCCGCAACTTTAGACCGGAGATGGGTCATCTCCCCAACGGATTGCCATACTTTGACGTCTTTGAGGAGGTGTGGGGCCGAGATAGATGCATGCGTGAACTTTTGCTCCGATGCGCGATAACGTTCGTCGAAGAGGCGCGCAAAGATGGAGAGTTGGACGTCAACCTCAGCCTCAGCCTCAGCCTCAGCCTCGACGCCCTGAGAGGGGAGTGACGAGGAAGACGGACAAGCCTTCGTCTGATCGATGCACTCTGATATGGTAGCTGCGATTACAGCCATTCCCCAGACAAAGTTATATGCCAAAGAGCCGGGCGACAGCTCTCGCAATCGTCCGTCGATCCGCCAGGTCCATGACATGCCGGAGGACGGGTTGAGCGGGCCAGTGTCCTTCAGGCGCAACCAGTCTGCGGCCTCGATTGCATACATCCTGTTTGGAGCACTGTCTGAGACCAGCTCGTCGTATCGGTCCCGCTGCAGAGGCCAGATGGTGTGTATGTCCGTTCGCACCAGGTCTCCGCGCACAAGGCTGAGGTAATAGTAAGCGTAGTACAGCATCCGCGCCGTCTCGGCGGTCTGGGTGGTTCCCGAGCCTGGAGGGAATGCGGGCGCTGGAAATGGTACGGCATTCCAGAGCTGACAAGTGTTGAGCGGGGCAAGGAGAGACTTGACTCTTCCTTGTAGGTTTGCAAGGAGGACCTGCATCTCAAGGTTAGACTCGAGAGGTGGTAATATCACTGGCTCTGTTGGAAAGGCCAACCTCACCTGTAAACTTCTGTATATGGTTTCCAGTGACATCAATGCAGAAGATATTAGATTGCTTTTCTCCCTCAACGCTTTTCGCTTTTTCGGGCTGTGGGAAGCGATATATGCCAGTACTGTCTCTTTAAATTCCTCGTCCTTCTTGCGCATGTCATTCTTAATCTGTTCTATAGCTCCTTTCACCTCGAGAATCTGCCGGAAGATGAGCCTTTGTTCTTCCTGGCTGTTAATCTGGGCCGCCTGCACGGCGCCAACCATCGTGACGCTGGTTTTGGCCTGCTCCTCTGCTATTGCTTTTCTGGTGTCAGCGTTCTGCGACTGTAATGCCCGTTGCAAGATGTGCCGGTCATTGATCATAGCATCGACGATTATCTTGGTGTTGTCGCGCTGAAGGTCGGAAAGGCAGAGTTGCTGGAGCGCCAGGAGATCGACGCGTTCTCTGTACAAAACAACAATTAGATGTTGGTTGTTGCCACTTTCGGTATTGGAAAGGTGATCACAGTCTCGTCTGCAATCTGACCGCCGCAGAGGGATACTTGACATACCTAAGATCCGCAACCAGCCGGAGGTTGATCTCGTCTCGATATGTATTCAGCCGCTTCTCAATGGCATATATTTTCTCTTTGCTCCATACACTCCGTAGAGCCTTCCTCGTGCTTTTCCATTTGCTGCTCTTCCCTTCCACCGTCACCTTAGCGAGGGCATCGAGAAGCTCCTGTGCGACATCCCTGCAACCATGGCAAATGCTGTCGAGAGCCGGATCGCTCGATTCCGGCAGCTGCGCGCTTCCGTCCGGAGGTTTATTAGGCTGAAGCTTTGCTGTCAGCTCCGCGAGATCCTTGGTCGTCGCCTCAACGTCCACGGCTTCGTTGTCTGCCCCAGATCGATGGACTTCGCGCGCCTTGGAGATAACATTGATACTCTGGTTGATCAGGTCGAAGATGTTTACCACCAGGCTGACGGCACTGAGAGGGTCGAGAACCATCCTGCTCTATACAATAAGCAGGTCTGTCGCAGTCAAGTGCATGATTGACCGAGACAGTGTAAATGAGAGACCGAGGGGTGCCGTGGAATTTGAGGCCCTGGTGGCGTCTATATGTGCCCGGCAGCTCTCTTGATTGTTACATTGTAAGGCTGGGTAGCCCATTGGCGCCCTCCGCCCCCTCAGCACATCAACAGGAGTCTGATTTATAAGGTAGTTGTGTGGTTGGTCGTTGAAATACTGTACCCGGGGTTTTTGGCGTGGGATGGTGAGGCTGTCACTTGGCGGGTGAGTGTCTTCCTAGTTTCCTCGTCTTGCTCCCCTCCTTAGGCGCTGGTGGCGTTACCTCAGCCTCAGCAGCCCCCATTTCCAGCCATTGTCGACGCTAATACTGGTACGCCATATTATAAGTTCTGCATGAGTTAAAGCAGAAATTTTGGTGCCTCCTGGTCAAAGGCGAAGACTTGACCCAATATCCCAGAGCATCCTGCATCTGGGCGAGACTCCTTCTCGCTTCATTTCGGTACTTCTACTGAAAAAGGAAAAAATAAGGAGGACTTATGACATGCGGCTATCACGATGTAAGGCCCTTCGGAGACCTAATTCAGTCTGTTACAAATAAATATCAACTTCGTCCGTAACCTTAACGTGTGCACAGTCAGTCTGGGCGGGTGAATGGCACGGCACGAGGCTTAGACCCTGCCGGCTGGGGCCAGTGGGAAGATCACGAAGATCTTAAGGCCTGGCCGAGACGGACGAGTTGCATATTAATGACTGCGCCTCCCAGCCGTTTCAGGGGCACAGCCCGCCATTCCTGATCCACCAAATGCAGGACACCCTTCTTGTCTCCATAGTTAGAAGTTCATGTTGAGTCAAGGTTTGTATCAAAACAATCAATCAGAGTGAATTATTTGAGACAATGGCTTGTCTTGGAGGTGTACAAGGACGTATATCAGGCCCCTTGAGTAGATCGGAATTTGTATACCAACGCCGATAGAATCTCTCGCAGAGACAACACTGGCGGAAAGATGAACCAACGCAATTTCTCGATGCTGCTGTTATCACGCTCAACAACCCCCTAGCTATTCGCTTCTATGTTGGAAACTTCAGCCACGCTCGTCTTTTCATCGGCAGCTCCAGGGTTAAACAGCATAATAGATCGGTCGAGGGCCTCTTTCTGCTCTTCGGTGATTCGTGTGATTTGGACGACAACGGTGTCCCCGAAAAGGGTATTGATCTCCTCAAGGGAAAGGCCTTTGGTCTGTACCGCGTGAGCATGAACTCCGTCAGATCCTGTCAGAGGGGAGACATACCTCCGGGAAATAGAAGTACATTATTATGATGTTGATCGTGGTGAGGAAGATGAACAGCAGATAATATTTCCATCCGACTTCGGCGAAGGCTGTAGGCGCTGCCTCGAGGAATGGTATCGTCGCCAGAAAGAGAACAGAAATACACCACGCCATCCCCTTAGAGCGAATTTGGGTCGGGAAGATCTCTGCGCAATAGACGAAAGTCGTTGCGTCGCAGCATCCACCATAGCTGGAAAACTTTAGCTTTTGTAAGGGTCCGGAAGATCAATGCTCAACATACAACGTCACAAAGAAGAACAGGAAGAAAACTCCTGCTCTAAGTCCTGCTCTGTTCGTGGTGTTGGAAAACGAAGCGTCCATCGCCGTCTCACAGCAAAGGCAGATGAGGCAACCGGTGAACCCGATGACTTCTTTCCGTCAGCATGGAAATGACCTGAAAAAGACGACCGTACTCACGCATCAACCTCACGCGTCCAACGCGGTCGATAAGCAGAGAGCAGACATAGTTCAAGCAGGCCGCATAGAGTACGTATATCGCCGAAAGAAGCAGAGGAATGCTGCCTGTGAAGCCAAGTCCCTCGTAAAGGATGACGCTGAAGTCTTGTCCAAGGTTAGTCGACAAGCTGTCCGGTGGCGAGACTGACTTACTGTAGATAACAAGGTTGCCGCTGGCCTCTGCAGCCCACATGGTGATTCCTCCACAGATCATTCTTTTGCGGTAATGGGGCTGGCGGAACATATCAAGGAAGGATACTGAGGCGGATTTGTCGGCCTTGACCTGCTCAGCTATCTGATAGAACTCCTCTCTGGCAAACGTGTCTTGGCTGTCTCCTGGTCGCTTGTGGAGTTTAAGGACAATATCCCATGCCTCCTGATTTCGTTCTTGCTCCAGCACTGTGACATTGTTAGCGTGAATCAACCAAGACCAGGCTGCTTGAGAGAATTGTAAAAACAAACGGGATGACCATACACCATCGGGGAGACTCCGGTATCCATGGTAAGAGACATCCCAAACACATAGGCCAAAGAGTTTGAAGAGCCAGTGGGAAACGCCATTGAAAGGGAGGGCTGTCGGCAAAATAGGTCGCGTATCCCACCCAGCCCGCAATTGCATATCCCATAACAAGAATGAAACCTAGAAACAGTTAGTCGCAGGTCCATTTACTCTCGGCATTGGCTACCAACCGTGTTGAGCAACGAGAAATCCTCGCGTGGCAGGAGGTGCAATCTCGGATTGAAAGATCGGCACCAAAGTGACAAACATGCCTTTTGAAGACCATTAGTGTACAGCACGGGCAGTATCTTTAGGTTTCTTCATACCGACACCTATACCCGTGATTGTGCGTGCGGCAAGGAACATGCCAATATGGACCGAGCCTGCTGAGAGGGCACCTCCGACAAGAGAGACCACTGTCGACCCGGCCAAGGCCTCTTTTCGTCCTCGTGCCTCGCACCACCAGCCCATCAACACGGCGCCCAGGAAGCCGCCGGCCGAAAAGACTCCGTTGCACGCGCCGATGATTCGATTCGTATAGGCATATTTCCCTGCATCCGCTTTGTCCTGCGTGAGGCCGAAGTAAGAGTAGAAATTGGGCTGGCCCAGCGTATTCGTGAGCACACTGAAGTTATAGCCATATGTCAAGCTGCCAAAACAGAGGGCTAGCACGATCTGAAAGGGTCAGTCATGATCTATTGAGCGGGGAGACCTTGGGTGTGAGTCTTACCAGAAGGTTGAACCAAGTGTGATCTTGATGGCTCGCCATACTTGTTGTCGAACCCGAATGATTCCTTACAGGCAAGGAGCTGGATGAAATGGTATGTTCAACTCATTCAAATAGTTTTCCACTCTGCCCAATTGACCACATCAGACCTCGGATCCGGGGTATCGAGTCGGCGACTTCGCCCCACAGTTTTCCAGCGGTGTATATTTCCGATTCATCGGGAAGGAATCCGATTACTCACTAGGGCATCGAAGTATGCCTGAATCAACTTATTTTCAGCACTTGGATGGGCAGGCTTCGCGAAAACGAGACGGTGCGGTCCCCAGAAGCCGAATCTTTCACCCATCGAAGCGATGTCCCGGGCTGTGAGAATACCCGAAAGGACAGGAAAGAAGCCTTCTGCCGAGGAAACGGTGCAATAGTCTTCCCAGTCATACGGCCGAGCTTGGGAAGTTTTGATGTTGAGTTTTCGTCAGCGAAGTGCCGGTCTGATTTGACAGACGTCCAGATCAGAGCTGTTGGCATTGTTGTATCGGACGGCATAGAGAAACGGGGCCATTCTTGAACGAGGCGTGGTGCTTGAGAGAAAGATTTATTGGCCCTTTCAAGGGATCTGATGTCTCCTCCATGGTCCTTCTGGGATATGTAAAAGCCAGGACATGGGTATTGGGGCAGCCTTGCAATAAGAAAAGCTCTAGGTTATGAGGCTTTTTGCTCGATACACCCTGTTCAATGTTCATTCTTCTCCGCAATACAGCGGATTATCCTAGTTAAAGCGCCGATAAAGGCTGTCCACTTCATACGGCAGGCAACCGACAAATGAGAGACCAGGAAAATTAGTGAATGGACTCAATTTAATCCACGATTGCGACTCTTTCCAGGCACAAGCGATACACTTTCGTTGGAAACAGGCAATTCGACGTCGGAATCTTGACAAGGGTACTTTCTATTTCCACCTCTGGGCCTGGGAACGACTTGACGCTCGCCGCTTCAACCTGAGCAAGTCCGGCACGTCACTGATATCATGTCAATTCGGCCCGGGCAACGGATCAATTGTACCCATACCCGGGTCAGGTCCAATTTACCTTCAACACCGCGCTAAGGAGAATGGTATATCCCCAATCGAGCAGAGCTGTGTCAGTGGCTGCTTGGAAATATTCGAGTGGGTGCTCAAAGTGGACGCTCCGGCAACTGTCGACGATGTTGAACACCGTGGCATGGATCTTTTCGAGCTTCTGGGAACAATCGAAGAGCCTGTTGCTCTCCAGAAGACCAAACATTACCTCGCCTCTGGAGCAGGGTCCAATCATGTTTGTTGGGGATATGCTCCAATTATCACCATTGCAGCCCTAAACGGACGGTTTCGTGTTGTTGATCTGCTTCTTGATATGCAATCGATCAGATCTTCTCGCATTGCCAGCTTGTCCTTCGCAAACCACTGGTGCTCTTCCTGATACTCCCTCGTTGTCGAAATTCATCTGTTTCATTCGTAAAGGAATAATGCCTCTTGATTTTAGAGCTCCTGGAATGGTTGAGTCCAGAGAAGATTGTATGGTGCCCTGTATCATTACATTGGACGCAGGAATCGTATGCTTCCTCCTCTCAAAGATAATTGGCATCGGCTGCTCGTGATCGGCAAGAGAAAGAGTATAGTGCTGTCTTTGACGTATGTTCAGTACCAGACGAACTTTCTCATCATTATCGGATGAAATAGTCTCTCTAGAGCTCGAAGACCGTGTACGTAACATAACTGCGTTGGAGAAGTCGAGATTTTTGGGGATCCGGGCGATTGTTTCTATTGTCGCCGTGCCATCCTTTCGAAGAGTTGTGAGCTGTAACGCTCCCTCATAGAGGAATTGCCGCAATACAGACACGGCCGCTTCGTCTGTCAGTCCACCAGAGCTGAAAGTTATGGTATCCATGGGCTGAATGCTGGCTGCATGATGACGGGCGTTCCTGGCTTCATTGAATGGAATGTGTCTCTGGCCCGGAAGAGAAATCTCTTGTGCGGGCGAGGCCTCTGCTGCGTCCGTTTCAAGCCTACGGCTTGGAAACAGCGTGTTGATTGCATCATGACAATTCACAAAATCTAGCCGCTGAGATCGCTGGTAATGGTCGTAGCCCATGATATAATTTCCACAGTTCGAAAATCTCAACTTTACAAGCACAGTCGATGAGACCTTGACATAACCTTGACCCGATACTAGACGCATTCAGTTAGCTTTGTCTGATTTGAACCCTGCACCTAAGACATGGGGATGCAATAGATACCTGAAGTAAAGTTCCAAATTACCGTTTCGTTCTCACGTGCAAGTGCAAGCGCCGGCAGGAATGGATGGAAGCATGCTATATAGCCCAAGACACTACAAGCAAAGAGCAGTCCAGTTGGGCTTGTCTTCGCTACAGGCTGTGGCTTCTCTTCAGGATTAGAGAATGCGAACACGCGGAGAGCCGAATACTTCGGAGCGAAGAGTAAGTATCTCCCATCGTCCGAGAAAACGATACCCCATATCGACATTGAGTGAACACTGGTCGGATTGTCCAATATCCGTGGCCTTCCGAGAACGGCGCAGTCGTAAGTGCATCCCCATCCATTTTCGTCTTGGAACGACGGGTCGAGGCTCCTGATGATGATGAGGTCGGACATGACTTGAACCTTGCGCAGATCACCTGAAATACCAAAGGTAACTTTCAGATTGGTTGTAGGAAGGTAGTGACCGCTGAGACAGTGATGAAATTCGGACTCCGAGTCATGACAACTGATGGTGGAATAGACCTTGAACTTCGTGACCTTCGAGGTTAAATCCCAAACCTCGAAGCAGAGCTTCCACGGCGGGAGATTTCCTTTTGCCTTGCCGAGCTCGATTTGACCAAGGTGAAACTTCAGGCAGTCTTCACATCCAGCTTCCCACGAAAAGCTGAAGGAGAAGGTGTAGAGTTAATCGCACGGGTCGATACTGATGAGCTGGTTCAAACTACTCACCTTGGTGCTATGAGACTGACTAATCCAACCTCAAGACCGTTCGAAGAAACTCTGGATCCGAGCGAGATTCTGTGACCCTGATGTTTAGCACTTGCTTCCAGAGAATCTAGTGTGGCCTCTTCTGTTCCCAACCAGAATTGTGACCGACAAAGAGATCGGATGCTGGGCTCCCAGATCTCATTTGATGTTTTGCGTAGCACGTGGCCCCAGTCGGTGTTGAGGCGTTTGAGGTCTCGTGAAAAGTTAGAGATGTCCTGAAAGAAGTTTCCGAGACTCTGTGAATCGGCTCCGGTCGAACAGCGGCGAACAGAGACATTCTTCCTGGAGAAAACTGCCATGCCGTCAAGCTGAGGCGGCGCTCCAAACAACCAAGAAGCTTCTATCCAGGTCATAACAGCCCTCTTGTCGAGGATGAAGCTGTGGATTTCATTCAGGAGCTGCGTGAGCCCTAAGACTTGCTCCGGCTCCAGGTCAACAGCGGCGTTCCCCTTGGAACTGCCATATTTCATGGCTGAAATAACGTGAAAGGTCCAGTTTTGCAGTATATATGGAAGTAACGGAAACCGCTGTGTCTGAATCTTAAGGTCTGCAGTGGTGTTCGTGGAGCCGCTCAGAGGCTCTGGGGGAATGTATTTAGCTAGGTATGACACGCAAGAAGCTGCCAAGTGAGTTGCCGTCTGAAGAGGCTGAATCAAGCGAACGTGATTCTCCTCAGTGGTTGAATCCCTCTGCAGACTGTGTTGCAAGTACTCAGAGAGAGAGCTATGTATGAAGCTCACAGTATCATCTGCAGTAACTTCCAGCAAGCTACCGGAAATCCGTGGTATGGCCTCTCGAAATTTCGGAATCTGAGCGATGTGAGCGGTGCTATCTGCCGGTAAATTGACTGCTTCGCTCAGTTCGTCAACGAATAGAGGTCTTCGAGCACCGTAAATCCATTGAAACGCCTTTCTGACCCTGGTTCTCACCTGCGAAGGCAAATTTGTCTGCAATCGCCAGAAGATCGCGTTGTACAAATTGTCTAAGCCTTCAAGGTACACAAGATCACCTAGCGCATCCAGTCTTTCCTGTACGGTGAGGCCATCTGTGTTGAGATAGCTATCGAGTAACCTCGCCCACAGGAACATGCCACCTGCATGAGATGCAGCCTTCTCTGCAAGCTCCTCTGTTTGTTGGTCTTCGTCTATCATGCCATTGGCCACGAGCTGCTCGAGAGTGGAGTAGATGAAAGCTGCTATGTCAATCTGATTCTGGTCTTTACGAAGCGACAGGAGGCGAGTCCGTTCTAGCAAAGACTTCGGAACGACAATACTGGGGCGGCTGAAAAGTATGACAGCGGGCCCGGGGTCATTCGTCGTCGAAGTGACATTAGGTGTTGTAAATGAGTCGAAGGACAATCTTGTGTCCAGGTTTGTCAAGTCAAACTCCGACAAACAAAGTTGAAGGCACTTGAAAAAGTGTTTGAGATCATCGGCTTCGTCGAGGCCATCGAATGCCAGCACCACATTCCGGTATCGTCGAAGGTACCAATGGAGCAGAGTCACAATCTCATCTTCGCTCGCTATTCTTTGACCAGAAACTCCATGGTACATCATCAAGCATGCAGCATCGAGCGCATCATTGTCATTGCGGTAGTTGTGCAACGCCTGGGTGAGAATGGCTCGAAAAGCTCCCGAAGCACCCTGTGTCCATGGCTTCAAAGCGTCGAAATAGTAGTAGAAAATTCCGGAAATAGTGCTGTCTGTAAGAGGATTTTCTGGGTGCTCGAAGCTCCCAGAACGGAGACGATCAATGAAACTGGAGCACAAGTGTGTCTTGCCAAACCCTGGCTTGCCTACTAACAGTGAACCTTGGGGCTCGAATGACTCGATCTCAGCGTACCTTGAACAAGCAGAATGTTGCACTCGGCCTTCTGGTTCAATTCCCACGACTCGTTTATTCCAGACCGCCAGCTACTGAGCACTGGCTCCGAAAAGAACCACGTTGTGCTTCCAGCATGCCTTCGGGAAGAAGCTGACTCGTGAGATTCTTCCCAATTTGGGGCATTTATCCAGTCTTTCAGCCTCTGGATAACCTGCGCTGTACAGGAACGTTATCATAAAGGTACACGAGCAGAATATCTTGCACCAGATTACTCACATTTCAAAGATTCCTGTTCACTTTCCCATTTCCGTTCCTGGGTGGCCCTAATTCTCTGCGCCTCAATCATTTCTTTTTCGAAAGACGCATACAGTCGATCCAACTGGTCGCGCTGATTCCTCATTTGCCGAAGTTGGGTTGCACCTAATTCCATCTGAGCAACGCGCACTTCTTGGTTGAAAAGGTCCTTGTGCCATCGCAATCGTTTGAGTACGTGGCCGAAACGATCATCAAACGGTTGCCACGAGAGTTTCCAGATCAATCTGGCCTTCTCCCGAAAAGACTTGCCCCTCGACAATAACCTGTAAGCTTCAAAGCAGTATTCCATGACATCGCTGTATATCCAAGAAAGGGATACCAAAAGTCGGCGATCCAGTCGCTTATCATGCTCGTCTTTCAGAGATTTCAGTGATTTGACACCATGCTCGTATATTGGCAGTTGAACAGATATCTGTTCGAAAGTAAGGCTGATCTTTTCCAAGAAGGTCACATAATGAGTACCGAGTTGGAATACCAGTCGTAGTATCCCCCATACCAGCCCAGAGTATTCTGGATTGGTCTGAACGAAGATGTTTATTACCTCGAAGTATGGACCAAACTTGTCGCTGAACCGGCGTATCCGTTTTGCGCAAGCCGTAAACCGAGATCGGTGAAGGAAATGAGTCTCAGAAAGCTGATTGATCGACTGAAGCATGTCTTCAGCAGAGGTGAACCTAAGGATTTCAGCTCTTTCTTTGTCGTCGAGCTCTTGGATAAATGCCTCGCACGTATCACCAAATGTCGCGAGGACGGCATCGACACTGTCATAATATGCGAAGTTAGCGATGCCCGACAACATCGTCGGCTTTGCAACGTGGCAAGTATCAAGAACACACTCAGCCTGGTCCTGTGGCGTCCCGGACATCTTATACGCGGTCTGGCTTTAGTCCTGCGAGATATTGATGATGATAAAAGTTGAGCTTTAATAGATACGGAAGGAGTTTATCCTCAGGCTATATCAGGCTATGGAATGTCCTGCCTCTATTTCTGCCACGTCACTGATGCCTACATTTTACGAACCTGGCTGACAAATAATAGGTCAGAAAAGCCCAACGAGCGGGGAGGTTGGACGAACCAATAAGAGGCATACATCCAGAACCACACGTGATAGCGGTACCAAGAAATATGTAATATATTAATATATCATTTAGTATTACTACATCGGGAAGGGACGAGGAAGTTTTGGCTACGGATCGAGGCTCAACGGCGAGTCTTGCGTTTAGCAATGTGGAGGATTTCGGAGCACAGCCCATCTCTCCTGAGCCGTTGCAAAGACTTCATGAGATGCAGGAGCAAGAAGCCCATCATGATCTGGAAATGAAAGGTGAACAGCCGCGTGTGGTGGAGGTTGAGGATCCTGAAGCACATACCCTACAGGCGTGAGCTGGTGGCTGTTTGTGGGGTAGAGCCGGCGATTCACAAGTGACAGAGACAGGCTGTAGGGCAGAGTTTACCCTTGTGCATAACCCAGAACCCCTCATTCCAGGCTGTGATCACGGAAATTGAAATGAGCTTGTGGGGATTCTCGGCCCGTCTGCGAACGTTACTGCCTTCTGCAGAGGTTAGATGGAGCTGGAAGATGGGGAAGAGTTGATATTCCGTGGTCCATACGTCTGACTCAAAGGGGATGCACAGCTGTTTCCTTTTCCAAGCAATCCGGACAACGCCCATAGGTTTGCACAATACCAGGGAAAAGGCAGAGCAGCCCAACAGGCGTTTTCTCTTCGCGGTCGTATTGCGACCACAAACTGAAAACGCCACCTATGCGAATTCCGGCGGGTTGTACGCCATCCAACTGCCACTGGTATTGTGCACCGTAGCTGATGATGGAGCGCCATCTGACTTCCCGTCCATTAGGGATGAGATTGGCAGATCCGCGAATGCCCGATTATAGGCCTGTGGAAGATAGTGTGCGTGCGTAAGACCCCCTGAGAAGTATAACACAGGTAAATGGATTGAGACGGGAAGGCTAGTCTTCGAGCCTTACATCGTCAGGAGGCACTCACCAAGCTTTTCAATCAATCAACTGCCACCATCCGCCCTGCTCCAGCTGCCAATTGACGTTAGGTAGTCATTGCCTTTCCAATCATGAACGAGGCAGAAGACAAGGCAGAATTACTGTGCAAGTAATTCACAGTTTTAATAGCGTTGAATTTAATAGAAGGAGGAAGAGCGCCATCTTTGACAATTTGGTTCCTCCTATTGAGCTCTGCACGGTCAACAATGAGGAAGGCACCACGACCGATGTCATGTCGCGACCCAGGCGAGACCTCAAAAGAGTTCTCAAAGAACTTCGAAAGATGGTAACCAGGGTGAGCTGGCCGAGCCGGCCCTGAGCCGAAGTTGAGCCGGGGCAAGAGCCAGCCTGAGCAAAAGCAGCGCCAAGTTACGTGGGATACGAAGGAAGGGCGTCGAGATTCCGACGAGGAAACACCCCTGACTAAATCAGGTGAGCGTCTTGTCCGCAATATCCGGCAAACAGATCCCCAGGACAAGCCATTGGCAACGCAAGGCTATATTATGCATCCATTAGCATCGTCGTGACGGGGAATGCCCACTGGAAAACTGTGGAATCTGCAGAAGAATACTCTGGACTATCGAAGACTGGGCAGATGGGCTTTTGTCTCACCATGTTCTCGACAAATCTTTTGCGTTAAATCAGGGGAAACAATGCGCTTGTGATACCACGCTTGTACTTTCTGGTTGGGACACAGTCCATCACTTATAAAGGGAATGGCTTTTGTTTCAGATCGGCGTCTTAACCAAAAATTACCAGCTTTGCCAATGCGAACATTACTGCACAAATCCCTCGCCTGTTTTCTGGGTCAGACTATTCATTCTGTGCTTACTTGACGACCTTTGAATTTGTCTGTAACGTTGCCGTTGGTCGCCTCAGTGCCGCTGTACAAGCATGTAGATTTGCTCATCGACCGGGAGACAGCGATTTCCTCCAAGGCTGTTCTCCCATAGCCCCACCACAACTCGCAGAGATGATTGGCCGGTCTGGGAAGTTAGGTCAAAGCTAGGCCGTAAAAGACCAGTCCAGCCAGCGGACATCAAGTCGCCGACTACTAGCTCGCTAAGTAGGAAACGCCGAGCAATTATAGGCATATTATCTAGAAGTCGGCTACTAGGCTCCGGCAGCGGCAATGTCAGAGCCAAGATTGGGAACTGGTCATTTATATACAGAATACCTAGACAGTGTACAGCAATTCTGCAAAGAGCATTTCTGCTTACAGCGGATTCTAATTTCGCAATGGGGTCCATTGAGCCTACTCGATTTGGTCTCAAAGAGCCGTCTGAGGACGCCAGGGCTGTCGCTGATATCAGGAAATTGATCATTGATTGCTGTCGGCAGTATGTTTTGGGTCATGGAGGGGGTGCTATAGGCATGGCTCCTATGGCTGTTGCTCTCTGGGCGCATGAGATGCGGTACAGCAACAATGACCCAGAGTGGTACGATCGTGATCGGTTCGTACTTTCCAATGGTCACACGGCTATTATCCTCTACGTTATGCTGTACTTTGCTGGCTATTCTTCCGTGACCATGGACGACCTCAAGCTTTACGCAAGTCCGTTGCCGTACGACAGAGAATCGAGAACAGCGCCTCAAACCAACTGCTCTGGTCATCCGGAGAACCACGTTCCCGGGATTGAGGTGACCACAGGCCCTCTTGGACAGGGGATTGCGAACGCTGTCGGCATGGCGATTGTGTCAAAACAACAAGCCGCGCAATTCAACAGGCCAGCGTACAAAATGATCTCAAGCCGCATCTACTGTACCACCGGAGATGCCTGCTTACAAGAAGGAGTGGCTCTTGAGGCGATTTCCATCGCCGGCCAGTAAGTCTAGTCTGTTACTCTCCCTCCTCTGAATACTGACAAGAATCCAGTCTGGGGCTCGATAATTTGGTGTTACTCTATGACAACAATGCAATTACTTGCGACGGACCATTGAGTTGGATCGATTCGGAGGATGTCAATCTCAAGATGCAATCGTGCGGCTGGAATGTGATTGATGTCTTTGACGGCGACAACTCAGTGGACGACATTGTCTCGGCGCTCAACTTGGCTAGATCCTGCAAAGGAAAGCCGACGTTCATCAACATAAGAACCACCATTGGTTATGGTACATCCAGCGCGGGCACTTCGGAGTCTCACCATGGAATGTACGATCAGGCTGACGCTGAGCACTTTGCCCTTTATCCGAACCAGCCACCACATTCTCCCACCGAGGCCACAAAGCAATATCTTGCTTCAGCTGCTGACCGAGGGAACATTGAAGCTTCTTTATGGGCTTCTAAACTCCAAGATTATAGTCAAAAGTACCCGGAGCAAGCGGCCGCGCTGAGAAGGCGTATGGAAGGACAACTGGACTACCAGGAAATGCTCGAAACCATGGAAGCACCGCATCATCTCCCTGCCACTAGAGAGTCAAATGGCTGGGTTTTCGGTCAGCTTATTCACAGGCTAGAAGGTATCTTCGCTGGAGGCGCCGATGTCTGGGGTCCGAACAAATTGGCCGACTGCTCGGATCTCATCTTCGACAGGAACAATCGACAAGGGCGCGTTATACGGTATGGAATACGCGAGCACGCGATGGCAGCTATCTCCAACGGAATTGCGGCGTACTCGCGAAATGCATTCGTCCCTGTGACCGCCACATTCTTCATGTTCTATCTCTACGCCGCCGCCGGCGTCCGAATGGGGGCACTTAACCGTCTTCAGGTAATCCACATCGCCACCCATGATTCTCTGAATGAGGGAAAAAATGGCCCGACCCACCAGCCGGTCGAGTTGGATTCGCTCTATCGCGCAATGCCCTCACTACTCTACATCCGGCCGTGCGATGCTGAGGAGGTGATAGGTGCCTGGATGGTGGCATTGGGTGAGAGGACCAAGTCGTCTATTATATCCGTGGCTCGAGAAGGGCCGCAGACTCGCGTTCCAAACACCAACCGGCACAAGGTCGGGCAGGGTGGCTATGTTATCCTGGAGGCCGACAACGCCCAGGTGACGCTGATTTCGACGGGTTCAGAACTCCAATTTGCCGTTGAAGCTGCGCGGGAGCTATCCGCGCGAGGTATCCCGACTCGCGTTGTTAGTATGCCCTGTATCGAGCTCTTCGAGAAGCAGACGGACGCATACAAGGAGCAAGTCATATCATCCTCTCCACACGTCATATCCATCGAGCCTTATGTGCCCTTGATATGGGCCCGTTATTGCACTGCATCAATAGGAACGGAGACGTTTGGGTTTTCAGCTTCTGGCACAAGCAATTATGCACGATATGGCCTGGACGGACCGAGCGTCACCGGAAAGGTCCTTCGGCATCTCCAAGACTCGACTGAAGGTCGGAGCAGACGTGCAGTGAAGTGGAAAATCCTCGCCAACGCCGAGGACCAGGCCAAAGGACTGTCCAATAGAGAGCGGTGAAGCAGCAGGCCGAACATTCATTCTTCAAAGTTCTTTGTTGAAACAAGTCTTTCCACACTGTCAATACCCGGTACAGAGGAATCGATGCTACAGAGCATGATACACCCACGGGAATCGAAAGCACAAGTGGTGGGGAAGGAAACAACGTTGTCATTTCTCTGTTCCCTGAAATGCCTCGAGGGAAAAATTTTCTGGCACGTTGAGTCCCCTAAAATCTCCATATGCTTATGTGTGTTTGCATATACTCCTCGAATGCTTCCGTAATTACTCTATAAAACGTCCTACTATGACACCCGGTTGGCCATGGAGAAGGGGTGGACCACAGGTCTCTGAATCGAGAGCCAGAATGTAAACCTATCTGCGCTAGAATCACTATAGGTTGGAAAGGTTCCTGAGACTCTTGACAGACAATGAGGGTGTACTGGAGCAGCAGATTTCTGCAAAGGTTCTGACTACTAACATGGGGGCTAGATCCACAGATTTGAGTGTCCTTATTACCATGCAACAGAATGCGTACATCAATGGGACTAGTCTTGGAAGGAGGATGAACCAATCCAACGTTTCGCTATTTACGTAGAAACGCACGACGAGGACTACTTGCTTTTTAGTGAAAGTGAAAGGTGACGGGTGACGTTATTCCCCAACGGGCAGCTGACCGAAGTCGGCTTCTTGATCCCGCTTCCACCAAGTCGCCGTCTCATAGGGCTTGTTGGGTGCAAATAGTCTTCAGCCTGCCATGTACCTTCGAAAGCTCAATCATCCCCACTCGTCTTCAACATGGTGCCCGTTTCGTGGAAGGGGATAGCCTCGGGCGCGGTAGACCTTCGGGGTGAGTCTTGTGTTCTTGGGCTGGAGCCCCCAAGAACTGGTAGAGAATCTCCTACACATCTATGAGCACCCTCTCTTTCTTCACAAGCTCCTTTCACATCAAAAATGACTCCGATAATCGAGAAGCTGTTCTCGCTCGAGGGCAAAACCGTCATTGCGACGGGTGCCACCGGCGGGCTGGGATCTGAGATGTGTCTTGCTTTAGCAGCTGCCGGAGCCAATCTCGTTGTTCTTCATCTGTCAAACGACCAAGCCATAACAGAGCTTCAAAACCAAGTAGAGAAGCATGGTGTTGGATTCCGAAACTATCCATGCAACCTTGCTGATTCGGGAGCACTTCGTGCAGTCTTCACCCACATGTGGGAAGACGGAGTGGTGCCAGATGTTCTGCTCAACTGTGCGGGATTGAACCGAAGGGGAAAGATCGAGGACATAACGGACGAACAGATTGACCTCGTATGTTGATTTCACAATCCTGCGGCACCATGATACTCACTTCTAACCTCTTTGTTTTTGAAGATCTTCGCCGTCAATCAGAAAGCTTGCTATGTCGCCTCCCAGGAGTTCGGGAAGAGGCTATTGGAGCTGCAAAGACCTGGTAAAATCATCAACATCGGCTCCCTCACAGCATTCCTCGCCGGTGTCAACGTCGCGGCCTACGCAGCGTCCAAAGGTGCTGTCGTGCAGATGACGAAAGCGTTTAGCAACGAGTGGGCCAGCAAAGGCATACAAGTCAATTGCATCTGTCCCGGGTAAGTCAGGTCTCACCTGGCAATGGAGACAAATCTGATTGTTTGCAGGTACTTTGAGACACCATTGACCGTTGACCTGCGAAGAGCCGATGGGTTCGAGGAGCACATCATCCAACGAACTCCAGCAGGACGATGGGGGAAGCCGTTCGATCTCTGTGGTGCTGCCATTTTTCTGGCCAGTTCAGCAAGCGACTATGTATCCGGCACAACCATAGTGGTGGATGGTGGCATATTAGGACGATAAGAAGTCTCGAGGCTTCCGAGGGTGCCCAAGGTTGATAAATATAAGACTTCCGCAAATTCTCTGGTCACTGTCTGCACTCTATATTCTTAATCAAGAGAGGAGTAGGTTCCTCCTCTTCAACTGCGGTTGGGGAAGTATTGTAGCTTCATGTCCTTCTCCGCTCTGGCCTTAGATCGACCGCCCCTGGAAGCCTCTCTAGCCTCGGTCTAGTGAGCAAGTCTCTATACTCCTAGAGGCAGCTTGGGAAATGGTCCCCCAGCCACTACTGTACCCCGCGCTGCCCCCATAGGAAGAGTTTGTTAAATGGGCTTGTCGTCCCTCCCCAGACAGACTATTCTTGGCCATGCACAGATTTGCTGGCTTGGGTCCTATACGAGCGTTGTCCGCAAATCGCCATGTCGGCAGCTCCTAGTCAACGAGTCAAGGTCGCCTGCAAGCTTTGCAACCTGCGGCGTGTGAAATGCGACCGCACAGATGCCACAGCGTGCACGACATGTAGTCTGGCAGGTCATATTTGTGAACCTATCGCATCCAGACGCGGCCGGTACGCCTCGATCAGTCCTGCATTGTGCGTCAAGATGCTCAAGCAATTTTAGCTATGAAAGATCTTCCCACAAACAGCAGCCATACATGCACTCGGAGAGGTCAGTCCTAGCAACCGATAGCGATCCTCGTGTGAATCTGACGTTGCAAAGGTCTCATGAGCCCCGAGATGGTACCACTCGCATATCTCATCCTCATGTGGCCAACACATCCACGACAATGGCATCAGCCACCGGTGGTGAAGACCCAAGTCCTTCTGAAGGATCAGATATGCTCTTCGCCAGATTGGTTGATTCCCCCACCAACAAACACGATTTGTCTCACCGCCACGATAGCAAGGTGGTTTACCTGGGCGAGTCATACAATCTCAACTATGTGATGCATCACCTAGCCCGTCCGTGTGGACTTGCAGACGCAGCAGCAGAACAAGAAACACGACCAAAACAACTACATTACTTCGTTCCCGAGAACATCGAGATTCGTGCCAGAAACGTCCCCCGTGACCTCCGTTTCGAGACCGAAGAAAGAGAGACCTTGGTCAGGAAGGGAGCCCTGACGGTACCGCCAAAAGGCCTCAGCGATGCTTTGATCCAGACCTTCTTCCGATGGATTTTCCCGGTCTTCCCAATCTTCGACCGACGAGATTTCCTCTCATCATATGAAGCCGGGAAGGCGTCGTTGCTTGTCCTACAGGCTATCTTTTTCGCCGCAGCCACGCATTGCGACATCTCGCTCCTTCACGATGTAGGATTCCCCTCACGCCATGCAGCAAGGCTGGCCTTTTATCGTAGAGCGCAGGCGCTCTTTGACGCAGATTACGAGGCCAACCCGGTTGCCACGGTCCAAGCGCTCTGTCTTTTGACCCTGTGGTGCGGTGGACCACTCGATCAGAAGGATACATGGCATTGGCTTGGGGTTGCTGTGGGCATTGCACAGTCACTGGGGATGCATCGATGGTAAGCTCAGCATGCGTAAGGTATACCACATGTTATTAGCTGACCGTCTCAGCATGCGATATTCGAACATCGACCAATGCCACCAGCGACTGTGGAAAAGAATCTGGTGGTCCCTTTACGTCAGTTAGGACGTTCCTAGCTTGACCTGTGGACAGACTTGCTGACACAACGCAGATTCGGGATATCCATGCTGCCGCCGCACTTGGGCGGCCTCCACATATCAACAATGTGTTCTGTGATGTGGAATGTGTTGAGGACGAGGATTTCCACGACGTTAGTACCGTGAGCTGCGAACTAGTAGGACAAGATTCCACTTCCAGTGTGGCATACTTCGTGCAATCCTCGAAGCTGGCGGTGCACAGTGAGTTCTCTAGACGTCTTGAATTCTTCGTCAGCCTGACTTTGTGCCTTTTGTGAGCAAAATCCTGATTCACAGGTTTGCACCCGGGAGCGACGATCCAGGACGAATGCCCGATCCTAGCCTGCTGTCAAGGGATCTAAAAGGCTGGATGGACGCACTTCCCTCGTCGATGGCTTGTCCCAAGGGGGAGATCGCCCTCTCTGAGTTTTGGGCAACCATATTACACATCACATATCAGTACGTTCCGTTTCTATCTCTTTCGTGTGTGACGCCACTAATCTTTCACAGCAACTACCTCATCCTTCTCTATCGGTCTAACGACTTGTCGGACGTCAACCTGACAGACGACGCCGCAAGCATCGTTTCGGCAACCAAAATCACAAGGCTCCTGGAGGATCTGCTGTACTCGAATCTGTTGCATTTTGCTCCAATCAGCATGTACGTAACTTTCTCAGCATCACCATCGGTGCCATGGCTGTGCCGTGCTAACGAAAAGGGAAAGAATCTCGAGTCTATTTGCCGCGCTCACCATCCACGTCCGGTGCATTCTGCACCGCGAACTGTCGCAGACCATACAGTCCGAGATCCTCGAATACCGAATCCGCCTCTGCATGCTCGGCTTGGAGAAGCTGCAAGAGAACTGGCCGGTGGCGGCCTGGACGCTCCATCTCTTCGAGCAACTCATGGAGCGGCTTCGAAGCCACCAGTCCGCGTCGAAGCGCTACGCCGAGAGCTATCCGCAGGCACCGTCGAAAAGACCCCGGACGTCGTCTCGCGTGCCCCAGGAGGATCCTCTGGATCTGGAAGGTCAGAGAGACCAGGAGCCGAGGGAGTTTCGGGATCTGGGGGCGTCGGAGTCGGACATCCATGTCGGCGTAGGAACCACCCCAGCACCCATATACTGGAACATTGAGGACACCGAGTTTCTGTCTACGGTGTTCTCGGATGAGTTCTTTAATGCCGTATAGCCTCTTTCACGAATACCACAAGTGACAGACAGACTGGATAGAAACCGCAGTCTCGTGGCGTCAGAGTCCTGCAAGTGCTGATAAAAGCAACAAGGCCTAGGCGAAAATGTATGTAAGACAGTGAGTTCAAGCTAACCACAACTTGTATCACTTACATGTCCTCCCTGGCTAGTTCGGCTGACTGGGTGTCATGCGATTGGGCTGTTTCAGACCTCCAGAGTGAGGTATCAATTTGTAGGAATTTGTAGGAGTTTGTCGAAAAAATGGCGCTGTGCTGGAGACGATTGACTGCCGAGGTCTCGCTCCAGTCTGATGTGCAACATCGGGTGAATAGTAAATTCTGCGACCATCGCTGTACGCACCTATCTACTCGTCGGTACCTGGGGTATTATTAGGTCTTCGTCACCCGCCGGATCATGACTGAGGACCAACCGCCAGTAGCAGCAGCCTCCTCCTCAGAGTCCGCCATGCCTCCACTCCAACTGCCACCAAACCTGAAATTCGGCCCCTTTTCGGTAGCATCACAGGTCTTCCACCTCTCGCCATCGCGCCTGTCCTACGGCTTGGTCAACCTCAAACCCCTGCTGCCAGGCCACATCCTGATCTGCCCGGTACGCGGCGTTCCGCGGCTCTCGCAGCTCTCCGGCGCGGAAACGGCCGATTTATTCAACACCGTCCGCATTGTCTCGGTGACGCTCCAGCGCGTGTACCACGCCAGTGCTTTCAACGTCGCGGTCCAGGACGGAGTCGACGCCGGCCAGTCCGTGCCGCACGTGCATGTGCATGTGATTCCGCGCCAGAGGGGCGATTACGACGACAAGGGCGGTGGCGACAGGATTTACGATGCCATGGACGGCGAGGAAGGGGATCTGGGCAAGGCGTTCCTCGAGATGCGGAGAAGGAGAGGCGAGAGGTCAGAGTCGGGAAGGGAGGCCCTGGGCGGACCCGACAGCACCAGGGAGCCCAGGAGTGAGGAGGAGATGCGGAAGGAGGCAGAGTGGCTGAGGGAGGAGATTGAAAAGGATCGTTCACGCGCCCAGGATGAGGAGTGATGGCGACTTGGAGGTTTCTGCCACGATCGATTAATGTATCAACAATTCAGCTAACTGCTCGTGCATAGAGATAGAGTCACTGTGCGCTAGAATCCGGGCAGATTGTCAGCCACGGGAAAAGAGCAAAGGTCCAAACACGCGTCTAATTGCTTTCTGGGTATCATTGATTGGTCTTCATGGCTTCCAAGGCGCTTTCCAGCAAATCGCACTTCTGTTGCAATGCACATCGCGTCACTCATTCCCGTTATCATTTCGCATGTCCGTTCATCTCGGCCACTCCGTTGCCCAACACCGTGCCCTCCCCGTTGCTGTAGTATTGGTCTTGTTGCTCCTTGATTGTCGCCGCTTTCGTGGGTTCTCGAGGTGCCATATCTTTGCTCTTCCACAGCTCGGCTCTTTCATCCAGGATCTCCTGGGCCCACACCTTCATCTCGTCCAGACTGATTCTCCTCGCCACCCAGCTGAATTCACTCAGGTCAATGGCGCAGTTGTTGGCACGCTCGTACTCCACCATCTGTAATATCAGCTCCAACTTGTCCACATCATGAACGAATTTCGACTCCAAAGTCTCGCTGTCCTCGTATTCTTGCCAGACTGCGCGAAGATCCTGTCCTGCAATGCCACCATGGACCTTCCCAAGTAATGACTGGGCAACCCAGTCCATGGTCTCAGCCTCACGTCTGTTCTTTTCCACTTTCGGTACACCATCAACCGGCGTCAAGTCCCCAACGAGCCCTTCGGCCATGTCATGTACCAGTGCCATCTTCGTGCATCTCGGGATGTCCAGTCGTGAACTCAGTTCTGGCGGAGCGAGCATGGTGATCATCGACATGCGGTACATGTGGTCTGCTATGGATTCGCCGGTTGAGATACCAAATCTTCGCCATCCTTCGCGCTTCTCGATCTTCAGGCGTTCAAGGTAGTGGAAGAAGGGTATGGGAGAGGAGGAGCCTTCGGACGGTGGATTGGGGAGGTCGCGTAGCACAGCACGTACGGACCATGGGTTTGGCTTGGGTAGCAGGGATGTGTGAGAGTTTCTGAGGGTGAATGAAGGTTGAGTAGGTGGAACTAGAAGTTGTCAGTGTTGTAATATGGTTTTGGGGAGAACCACATACTCTCAGGTCTTTCTGAAGCCATTTTGCTGCAGCGCAAAGTGATGCGATTGTCGGCACGATGGGGGAGGCGGGAGATACGGATAACGGAAAGATCAAGACAACGGAAACAGAAATCTAGATACACCACCCACTTTATATCGCCGTGCCTCTAATGCTTGAATATACAGACCAAACTTGCAGGACAAAGACGACGCTGAAAGGTGCCGAAATGTTTGTTGAGCAAACACCAAATGAGACTTGGTTGTTTACCAAGCGACGCTCCCCCGCCAAACAAAAGGAGGCTGCCCGTCCCTCCCGCAAGTGCCAAGGACACAAAGCAGCGCGTAAATTTATACCATTTGGGAAAGAAAGTGGTGCTGCTCTGCATTTGCCTCTAAAGTAGAAAGTTTCCCGATACTAGCAGCCTTGTTGGTGCTGCTGGCAAGGCTGGAGCTACTTTTCTTGGAACCGAGTCAATTGCTTGGACCAACGCTTGTCTCGACCCCAGCAGAGCGAAATGAGCATGATCTGGGCCTTGAGCGCAAATATTTCAACTGATGGAGTGCATGGTTCTGCAAGCCACACTCCGTTTTTCATTATCATCAAACCTTGGGCACATTAGGTCAAACAGCGACAAACCGCACCCGCCAGTTTGATCAAAATACGTTCCGATGCCCCCGTTTCGAACCTGGTCGGCAACTATTACTCCGTATGGTTCTGAAAGCTGGAAAAGATGCCAAGTTCGTACGCTCTGCACCTTGTTCTATATATACTCTTATCTTGCAGACTGCAATGCATGGAATACCGATCCCTGTCCTTGTGCATAGACACAGATCGAGTCCTACATATATTGGTTTCTACCCTCCAGAATCCATCGCCTCTTCCTGCCAGTATCTCTGGCCTTTGACTGTGGCGCAAGGAGCGTCAAGACCGGACAACGTTTGTTTGCGCAGGGATTTTTTTCACGCCTTCTCGTGTTTGGCTATCCGGTGGTTGGTGCTTCGGAGAATGCCCGAGGAAAATGTTCGGAAGCTGGGTCAGCGCTACAACTGAGGAGACCTTATCTCATTTTCTAGACTGGAAGCTGTCCAATCTAATCAGATCTTATTTGATCATCTAATCTGATAAGTCCCGACGAACTCCATCCAGCTCCGCTACCAACCGTTCCAGGTCGAACAGCTGCATGCCTCGATACAAATTTGGAATGTCATGTCCGATACCGCTTGCAAATTGCGGCCAATTGCCTGGTCGTCGAAGCAAGAAGGAGAACTCTTCCTCTTTGAAAGGTTTGCTCTGATTTGTTGACGAAAATCTTCTATGCTTACTTCGGAAATGTTACCAGTGCCCTCTTGAACCGCCAGACCCATTGGCTCTGAGGAGTATACTTCTGCGGTGCTATGGAACTCTTCAGCGGGTGGACTGTCCTTGACACCATAATGGAGTCTTTCAATTTTTCCTTTGGCGTGGTCTGAGTGGCACAAAAGGAGCAGCATTGACTCTCTGATTCAACTTTCCTTCTCGACGTACTCCCACACGATTCACTTCGAAATTCACGTCACGATTTCAAGTCTCAACACTTCGCCTCTGTCGGCCAGTATGCAGCCACAACAAAGGGTTTTCTCTCTGCTTCTCCTTCTCCTTGCCGGAGCTTGCCATGTCTTAGCCACGTCAGGATCCGAGGTGGCTGCCACCACGGAAAGTTTGCTTCTGCCACGATCTGTACCACCGGCAACAAAACATCGCTCTGACAAGGTCCACGGCATCATTATGGGTGTTACGGTTATCATTCTCTTCCCATTCGCCTCGATCTCTTGGAGACTGCTGGACCGCCTTGTTAGTGGAAGAACGCTTCTCAAAATCCACGTATGCTGCCAGCTGTTGGCCCTATCGATGCTCATCGTCGGATTCGGCCTGGGGGTTTGGGTCTGCATTATCCACAACGAGGTGAGTCCGGAAAGCCGGGTTGGTGGACCATTGTCCTACTGTGTGGACGGCATCTTTTCAGCATGCTCATGCTTCACCCACGTTGCCCCATGCTTGGCCATGAGACTAACCGACCCGCGGCTATAGGTGTACAACGATGCATGGGGCCATGTGATCCTCGGCACCATCCTCATGGCCCTCTTTATCCTCCAGCCACTCATAGGGCAATGGCATCACTACCTGTACAAATCGACAAGTCGAAAAGCCAAACCTTGGATACGCAGCTTCCATATCTGGCTGGGACGACTGTTGATGGTCGCGGCCATTGTGAACGGCGCCACAGGCATCGTGCTGGCCAATAACACTCCTGGCGGCGAGAAAGGCTACAGTGCTGCGGCTGGGATCGTCGGCGTGGTCTACATCGTGATCCTTCTGCTTTGGTACTGGAACAGGAGCAGGCAGAACCGTGAAGAAGCTCGTCAAGACATGGCGCTGGGAGGACATGCAGATCTGGAAAGGAAATCGCTTCCCGGCGTCGCAGTTGACCAGATGTAGTTTCCAGTCCTCATCGGCCTGCGATACGAGCCCATCTTGGGACTGACTAAGAGGAGGGGGTTTGCCGTCTACATCGGCACTGAATGGCGAGATACCTGGCGCAGACAGATCAGCGCCAGTCAGTACGAACAGAGGTGGCCCGGTGCCACCACTGTGCCGTTTTGCGGGAAGATTATTTGTTTGAAACAAATAAATAGATAGAGAAAGACGAAAAGGGGAGGTATCTATCTACAACTTGAGTTGATTTGTGGAATGTCTATGGACAACGTTTAGCACTCGTACCAAATGTGGAACATTGCTCTGAACGAACTGTACTCAGCATCCTTTTTCGTGTTTGTTCCACGGCAAGACTCACGGCACACTACCCGTGTCTGATGACCCTAGTCCAGCTGGATCATCTAGTCAAACAAGCCCAATGCGCCATCGCCTAATATGTACAAAAGGAGGGTTCCACACATGGGGGCCCCGCAAACGATTACCGTCTCTGCCCGAAAGCGTGGCCGACGGCAAGAAAGATGTCAATGTGTCTTCCACTCAACACTCAGACAATGCGTAGGGCATCCATTGTCGTGGGAGCATACGCTATCGCCTTGTTAGATGCCGTCTCTGGCAGAAACGCCTCACCAACCAGCACATACTGCTCAGGCGCTCCTTCGTCCCCCGGGAGCTTTCGCAGGGCATATGGGAAGGTGGCCCCCCTGAAGACAGCGATGGCATCACCTGGCAGGGCATCTCCGGGCAGGAGCACTGGCGTCTTCTGTCCCGCGCAGATTCCCAGTCGTCGGCCAACGCCGTACTTTTTCAACGCGGCTCTAATAGGTCGCAGCGGATGCAAACTCGGCTCAGACGATGAAGGAAGCAGGTAGCTTTGCGTCAATTTCAAATTCAGGCCGATGTATTGCATTTTCAGCCCGTCTTCGCGTTCGGAGAGAAGGGTAGTGTTATCGTCCTGTGAGTAGCGAAGATACCTGCTGGCCATACGGTCGGTTGACAGGAAGTTGACCCAGAAGATCTCCTTTTTCTCGTGGAGCCCGTACTTTGCCCCGTGTTGGCGCCCGTCGACGTCGATATGTCCAGCTTCTTGAGCCTCCTCGGCGAACTGCTGCCATGCCCGGTACACCTCGTCGATTTCTCCCGTGCTTGCGCCGCGTGGAACCACGGTGTCGTAGACTGTGGTCACAGAGTCGAAGACAAATCCCTTTACAAGCAGCGCGTCCTGGTCGAACTCAATGCTGGGTTCTGCGGTGGAGATAAAGTGTCTCGCATCGTCAGCTTCGAAGGGCCGATACTTCCAGTCGTCGATCAGGTTGGGCACCCATGATGGCAGGTCGTGGCGGCGTTCGTGGTTTTGACATGTACCTAAGAGGCGTAGACCTTTTTTCTGAGGCAAGATCGCCCGGGCTGCCGATTTCAACACTTCCGGAAGGGAGAGTCGATAATCTGCTCGGAGCAGGTAGATTTCGGGGTCTGCCAGTCCTAACATCGAGTAGACCTTGTCTCTGAGGTCTGTGGAATTGCAGTGACGGGAGTGAAGGAGTAGCTCATGGAGAGGTAAAAACGAGCGGCCTGCGTGAGAGGCTTTCCTCAAGGCACGAAGGCTCCGTGCTTGGTGGTAGAAACTGAACCCGACCATGCTGTCTGCCGTCCGCTGGTCTTCGGTATCAGAACACGAACTGGGTATTTGGTGGCCAAGGCTATCAATGTACTCGATAGCCATGACAGCTTGCGATATCACATCGAAACTGATACTGTGGTCACCCCAACTGACCTGTGTGCGAGATCCCAAAGAAACCTCTTGACGGATCCCTGCACAGCTCCGTTAATTCCGTACCGCATGCGTGCTTTTCAGACAAAAAGGACTTACAGCTTCGTTCCCACCAAGGTTGACCTAGCAACAGACGGAGAGCGTGCCAGGTTTTGCGCACCTCCTCTTCAGAAAGCTCTGGGTATTTGACTTCCTTCTCCCCAGGACCCCGGGTGGGTGGCCGACCAATCTTGCCCACAACATCCATGGCGAGTGCAGACCCCTCGATGGAATCGCCTAGCCAGACATGAACTGACTGGGCACCTCTATAGATGCGGCGCATCAAGGAGACTTGATTGCCTCTTTCTTCAATATCCTCTTGATTGATGCCTCCAACAAGTCAGCTTAGTCTCCACTGGCACCTAAATGCAGAGAGATATTGCTTACAGATTTGGTCAATCCACCAGAATGTCTTTGGAGATGGTATCCTGGCTGTCGCCGCTTCCTTTGTAGCTCTCTTCCTCATCTGGCGCAATGCACTCTCCAAATTCGGTGTGACCGGAAAGACGTGACCGTCGACGACAACCCGCCCATCCATCTTGGGTTCGCCCCAGCAGTATGACATTGCAGTGTACTGCTTCAGTCGCGCAGCTTGACTCTCCTCCAGACTCACGTGGACCAGGGAGCCTCTGATCTCTTCCGAGTCATCGTCTGCATTGTGCAGAGCGAGCAAACGAATCTCGGCTTTTTCGAAGCTGAGCGGTTTGTATGTATATGGTTCCTCGGAGACGGGCGATAATGGAGCACCTTCAGGCTGAGAAGTCGAGGAAACGAGGTCTGGCCCTCCACTTTTTGGCTCGGCCTCACCAGGTATAGAAATGTTCAAATGCTTCAGTATAGTGTTCACTGCGAGGTCGAGCCGGTCTAGCTGTTGTTCGATGCCCTCTAAACGGTCCCAGATAGGGGCTACCATAGGGTGCTTTTCGAAGTGAATTCCGAAGCTGTGAGCCATGGTCACGGCAGATATTCGCCAACGCCGTGGCGAACAATACCCGAACTATGTCTGTTAAGGAATGCTTGGATCTACAGGAGGAAAACTGGGCGGTGCTGAAAATGATCGGGCAGACAGTGAGAGTTATATCGTAGCAACCTCGTATTGTTACCACTCTGAAACGAGAACCTCGTATCGATATAGGCCGCCTGAAGCTCCCAAGAGATGACTGATTGGTCTTTGGGTGTCTCAGTCTCACAGTCTGAGAAAGTGCAGGCAGAGTGTATCACTACCTCATCCTGACCCCTAGGAGCTACGAGCAGAAAAGGGGGTTTCTGGGCAAGGCTCGCCTAAACACGGGGTAAATTGCCTGGCGAGGCTGCCTCACCAGCCCAAGGGGAACTTGGGGCCGAGTGCCTCGCAGTCACACCAATCGCTTGCAATAAACCATGCCCCTCGTGTTCAACTGCCTTGATTTGACATGGATCCCTCCTCGTCACAAACCCAATGGCATCCTCGAAACAACAGTGCAATCTTTGTCCATGCCTTGCACCTCCTTAACCTCGACCTCCTCTCAGACTGGCCCAACATCTCCGAATCGATATTCCTTCCTCCCACAAAAGCCTCCACCAATACAAGCACAACACCAGCCCTACCCCAGAACCGCACAAAATCCTTAGAATGGGCACTCTACCACCTATTCCGCCTTTATTCCCCCTCCGAGGCGGCCTCGAGACTCTCGTCGTGCTTTCCTCCTGCAACGCCGATCCAGTCGAGGGATTTGAGAGCTGGGTTATACAAATGGCTTACGGAGTTGAAGCAGAGCGGCGCGTTGCCGAGAGAAACGGTGCTACGAAAGACAATGCTGGATGAATGCAAAGGTGACAAGTTTGAGGAATTGATTGCGAGGTTTGCAATGCTTGTGGTCAGGAAAACGATGGCGCAGGACCAGAGCGGAGTCAACAACAGACAAGTCAACCAGAACACACATGCTGTTGCGCGCCCGAACAGGAGCACCGCGGCAGGCACGCACCAAGATGCGGACTCCTTGGTACCCTTGATTCTTGCCCATCGTGTCTCTCTGCAGCGCTCGCTCCGCAAACGCCAGGAACTCGACGAGAAGGCGACAGCTTATACGCGAATGTTAGCACAGATACGGAAGGACGTTACAAGCGGTTTGCACGACATATCCCTGCACAAGTCCGCCCCAGATGACACCGAGAACGTTCTATCTGCAACGGAGTACAAGCTGCTCAGTGAACGGATTAATCTTGCATTCGCAGGTGATCGTCGCTGGGCAAGGTATATCTTCGAGGGCGTCCCACCTTCGACAAATCCAGCTTCTGCCCGAGACCTCCCAGAATGGCCTTTTGGAGAACCCTGCCAGTCTGCACCCGACAACAGGGGCATCGTACCGTTGGCGGCCAGGGTGGCCGATGCAGAAGACGACCCCGATCAGCCAATGCGCCAACTGCAATCTTTGGTGTCTCAACATCAGGCACGAATCGCGCGTCTCACAGCCATACGCCATTCTCTACTCTCCGCCTCTGGAACAACAAACGAGATGGGACAGACAGCGAGCTTGCCTACGCCGTACTCTGCAGAGACAATCTTGGGAAAAGCTGAATCTCATCCCCACGCGAGCAACTTTTCGAATCGCCCAAAGCCGCAGTTCAACCGGCACCAAGATCTTGTATTGACTTGACGGGCTTGTCCTCACAGAGGGTGAGATTGCCACTACACCGACCGACTTCCCAGCTATCACTCATCTCGTTTGTTGCTAACTCAGGACGTGTCCTTTGAGCAATAAACACAGCGTTGCCAACTTTTAAGAATTAAGACTGGACTCTACGCCAGTCCAACCAGCCATGGCTCCGCCATGCCAGTCTCCCCTCTGACTTTGAAGCTACGTTACATCCCATCACGCGATATAGTAAATGCACACAAAATGTGGAAATCGTTCAATTGGGGATTTATCGTTGGGGGTATCATGTCTGACACGTCTCAAGAAAGGAAAAGAGATGGCACTGAAGGCAATATGAACAAGAAAAGCGAAAGGGGCAGGGACTGACCTCTCTGCCTCCCTTCGCTCCGCAAACACCCCGGAATGTTGTGAGCTGCCCGTGCACCTGTCAGTTCTCCGTCTGGCTGGTTTCGAGGGTTCTCGTCGGGCAAGACTCTTGCTCACAACATCTCTCGACCTTGGCGTTGCAGTCGCACAACGTTCCGACTCTCCAATGAATCTAGACCGATCCAGCAGCCGAGATCTCGCACCAGTCCTCGCACTCTGTCTCGTAGCCATCTTGGATCTCGACCTCCCACTTGGCTTCCAGAAGCGAATCGCACTACGACCAAGCTCCTAGACCAGAGGTTGTCCTTCCATCGCCTCTGTCCCAGTCCCTCGACTCCTTCAACGCATCTCTATCGAGCAGCCCGTCGTCGAAGTATCCCTCATCCACATCCCCGTTATTCTGGTAATCTTCAACTTCAACCTCAATCCGACTCCCCAAAGCTGCCTGCCCTTCCTTTATCATCGCTTGCAATTGCATGTTAAAACGATTCATCGTGGCATCTTGCTTGGCTTCTTTCCGACGAAGTTTCTGTTCGAATTTGCGGATCTCGGGAGACTGCTTCGGTGATGTGGTGACTGAAGCAGATGACAGCCGCCGAGAGGTGGAGAGCGAGGCTCTGTGGACGCTGGAAATACCACTTGGGCGCTTTGAAGGTTTGTCTGAATTGTGGTGCTGGTCGATGGTGGAAGGTGCGGGAATAGAGATCCACGATTGCTGCTGTGCTGAGCCGATGGTGCTGGTGCTGGCGCACATTGATACCCGCGGCGACGCATATGAAGCTGACGACCTTGTCGTCGATGATCGAGGTGTTAAGCGAGGACGAGATACAGGGTGACTTGAGTGTCGGGGAGCCGACGACGGGCGGGATGCATGAAGATTTGCCGTGCTTGCTCGCGATTTCTTGCGGACAGGACTAGATTCCGTTGAGGGCGACAGGGGGTTGGCATCATCAACGACTACCCAGCTGTTGTAGCGGGAGATTGATGGAGAATCTTGATCTGGTATGATGGTCGGGGTTACATTGTTCTCCTGCCTGGGTTGAACAGACAGTCTAGACATGTAGTCCTCGATGAATTCGGGAGTGTCTCCAGGGAATCCACCTGGAACCGGGGTCCGCTCTCGGTCAAATCGTCTCGAGTCGCCAACAGTGTCATTATTACGGAACAAATCACTTTTGGAATCGACTTCCGTCCAAATGCTAGACGATCCCACGTCCGCGGGTCCAATGTCGAACTGGTAACCGTTGCCCCCGCCGGCGTAAAAGCCCTTGAAGGTAGTGTTCCAACAGAAATTGAAGACTTTACCTGCCAACCCACCGGTCAAAGCCCATACTGTCTTTCCCCAGCTCTTCATCGGTGGCGCCGGAGGCGACAACCTCCGTTTATTTCTTCGGGACCGATCTGGGGCTGGTGTCTGCGGACAGTATGACGTGGAAGGCGGGAATGGATTTTGGCTGTTGTACCTGTTCGGTCTGCAGTCGATCTCATAGTCGAACTCGTGGGCGTCCTCTTCTTTCTGGATGTCTAGGGCGGTAGGCGTATCCAAGCCACCTGCGATACGGTAGTTGGTGTTGACGAGTGGTGGAGGGCTGAGGGCTTCTCGCCAGAAGGCGGTCTCTGATGTGGTGTAGGAGTCATCGCAGACGGATTTTGTGTCTAGCCGCGGTCGCTTGCGGCTGTGTAGTTGATCGTCGTCTGGTGTGTGAAGGCCGTTTCCCGTCGCTAGTGGTCTCAAGGCCCGTGGTTGCGACCAGGCAGACGAAGAGTCGGGAGTAGGATTGCTTTCGGAGGGTGGCAGAAACGGAGAGGCTTTGAATCGCGCACAGTGGAGTGAAATCTTGTTCTCGGGCAGATAGGAGCCTGGAAACCCGCCTGAATGTTCCATCATCGCAGCCATTTTCGTGCAACAAGCTGATCAGGCGGTGCAGTCGGTGTGATGGTGTGCGAAGGACTGACTATGGTCACTCGAGACTTGGGGATGACATTGTCGGCGTGAAGACGATGATTCAGATCCAAAGCGCGAGAACAGAGCAGGTGACGAGAGATTCAGGCTGCGCGCGGGATGAGCTGGCAGCGAGATGTCGTGGTACAATCAGACTCCAGGCTCCAGCTGGCACAATACGAGAAGGGCAGCGACTCAGAGCGACGAGTGAGCGGCGAGTGAATTGTGGAGATGTTGGGCGTCATTGTTTACGCTTCACGGTTGGCGTGGCAATCAATCGTGGCCACTGCTCATTCTACGCGCGGCTTCCACCGCACCCTGCTGCTCTCTCTACCCATCACATTCTCCTTGTTCAGATCTCGCAAACACATCCCCTGCAAGTCTGAACCCGTGCAGTATAGCCTGCGCTCAGACTAACCATGGGAAGCCGCACCACAACTGCAGTCAACCTCACAAGTGCGTCACTGTTGCCGTCTAGCAATCACAGGATTCACATGTAAATGGACTCAGCCTTCGGTGCACCGGCCCTTCGAATGCCCATGCAGTCGGGAAGCCTGCGCACCTAGCCAACCACGAGAATAAACAGGATATACCGTCAGGTAAGAGAAAGAGGAAAAGAAGGGAGACTGCAGACCGCCAGAAGAAGAAGCCCATAGTCTTCTGAGGTGGATGCCCCGCGTTTACACTTAAAAGCCAAACACCTGGCTGATATCTTTGATTTTTATTCCTTTCGCTCTTCTCAACGAGCTCGTCTGCAACCCCGTGCCACTTACCCATATTGACTCGCACAGCCTGCCACTTATCTCTGCCAAACACTCTCCAAATTTGGAAGGAATATTCACCAGAAGCACAAATGGACCCCAGAACGCAGTGGCAAGCGGACTTCGACCGGTCAATGGAATTTGAGGAGCGCGAATGGGAATTGAAGCAGGAAGAATGGGAGCTGAAGAAATGGAGGTTGGACATGGACCGACGGAAGGATGACGCAGAGAGACGGTTCAAAAATTGCGTTGATCTCACCGATGTCGCTGAGGGAGAGGAGCAGCAGAGGGACGAGGGTGAGACAGAGAGCCTGGCGACCGTCAAGCCAGCCACCATTCCGCCTCTTCCAACGCCTCAAACCTCGGCCTCATTAACCACGGAAAGAGCGGCTGGCAAGGAAGCCACAATGCCCAATTCTCAGCAACATCGTTTCGCCTTTAAAGCCTATGTGCCCCAAAAGACTCGACAAGCTCCTAAAAGAAAGGTCCTGGTCCCGGGTGAGGTCCATGCAAGAGCCGATGTTGATAGGAGGGTGGCAGCTAACTCTTTCTTAGAAGTCGAGCGTCGCTCTCCAGATACATCGCCTACCCGTCAGGATACGCGCGTGGGTATGCCCAATACAACAGCATCAGCACCAGGTTCAGTGGAGCAACAGAAGACCTTGGGCTTCGAAGATCTCTTGCCCACGAGTGGAGAACAACGAGATACCAGCGACGATCCCCAATGGACTCGTGCATCGAAACGACGTTCTGTTGCGAGGAGGAGGCCAGAACATTAGCGGGATGAGGCCATACATATTAGCGGATGAGGCTTCCTTGGCCAGGGAATGTCAACATCTTGGCGGTAAAAGATGAGTAAAAAGTACTCGGAGCTCACGTGCGACTCTCCCCAACCGTGCCGCTTTATCACCCCTCACCCTCGGACTCTCCGCTGGGATCTTGAAACGGTTTAGGGAGGTTCACCTTAACTTCCATTCATACTTGTACAAGTAGACGTTAGAGAAATAAAGCGCCGGCCGCGACGAGCTTCGTATCGAAGGCCGAAGATTTGCCTTGAAATCCAACTGAGACCCGAGGGCTTTTTGGAACTTGGTACGGCGGGCTCCTGTTTTCACGAAAAGAAAACCGACTGACATTGAGATTGGGTAGCACGTTGAGGCAAGGCGACTCCGTCACTTACAATGGTACTGATTTCCTCGTCCTGGACAAGAAGACGGGTTTGATCAAAGAAGGATAATGTCGCTCAGCACCTCACGACACTGTTTCACAATCTGGGCCTCACAGCTGTGACGGTCTGATACGCCGTCATCTCGGTTGGGACAGCAGCTGAAGCCTTGGGACACTCGACCACAATCAGCGGGAAATGGGAGGTCAGCACTTGTACATACTTGTACTTTCTCTTCCTGAGTTGCAGACTCAACATGGCAAAGCTTTCTCGAATAAATCTTGTGAATCGGATCACAATCTCATTTGGATCTTGTAAGGATCCTTGGCAGTTGCCCGTTTTCTGACCACTTCGACCTGATGGCCCAGACCGCTTCTTAGTACCCTTTGCTCTTGCTGACTGTAGTGTGCCTGATCCATCGCCGTGCTCATTTTTCGAGGTCAGGTCGAATCTCCACACTTCGGTCGATCTCGGTCGATCAGAGATCCTGATGAGGTTATGCAGTCGTGAGGCGTTGTGATTTGGATAGGTAGAATATGATATGACTTCACATCACGTCGCAGCTGCAAGGTTAGGGTGTCGGCACGAGTGCCGTGAAAAAAATCGCACAATTTGCGCAGTGGCCATTTCAACGGCAACGTTGAGGTATTTGGCCTTCGTGATGTCGCCGACATCCATCAGGTTGATGATGATCTCAACAGGCTCCTTTCGGCCTCATAAAGAGCCCGCTCCAGACCATGTCCAATGTCCAAACGGTAACTCTGTCAAAAGTTGTAGTACGTCTCCTGCGAAAGCCGTGTGGTATGTTTCGAATGCTAAGCAACCCACTTTAACCTCCCCTCAACCTCAGCACGAGGTGAAGGGTGTTGTTTCGTTGGCTACACACAAACATTTCATCGTTAGCAAAACCAAGCAGCGAAGGGAGCGAGGATCTTGTGCCACGTACACATTGTAATCTGACAATGTTCGGCCGTCCTCAAGTTGCTTGCCGGCAAAAATGATGCGCTGCATATCCGCCGGGATGCCTTCTCTGTCGGTTATTCTGTCTTTGAATGCACTGACCGTCTCAAACGGGTCAAAGGGAAGGACGATGGTCTTTCCAGTCAGTGTCTCCACAAAGACCTGGTTACTGCGCGGGTCGACCTGCGTTCTGTTGCTCGTGGGATAAAGGGTGGAAGTGAACTCGGCCCTTCGCTCCTCGATTGCTGCCGTGTTCGGCTCGGAAGTAGATGCTGATGCTCGTGGTGGTAAAGTTTTATTATCCAGGTCGCTGACGAGTTCGGTGGCTAAAGTGGCGGTCGCGTACGTTGGCACGCTGGATTTGAACTGCGTATACTTTTGCTTCAGCATTGCCGACGACTTGGCAATGTCATCGTCCAGCGATCGCGTTGGCCAGTTGAGGCGACCTATACGCGGTTCTAGTTCGATGCCCCGAGAGCCCCAGGTGGACGGCTGCGGTTGACGGTCTTCATCAAAGGAGCTTTTCTCGGTGTGATCTGCTGCCGCAGGTCCTTCCCCGAGACGCTTTCTCCCTTGCAGTGCAATACTGGACCATTTGTTGACCTTATCTCTTGGAGCTCTGTTGTCCCTTGAAAACTTTTCGACGAGTGACGGATCTATCTCTGCGGCCAAGTCGAAAAAGTCGAGCCAGTGATTTCGGTCGTCATGAGAAATGTCCGTGCCAACAGCTTCGACGTAGTGTGAACGAAAAGCCAATTGCTCGGCGCCTATTTTCAACTGTACGTCCATCGCCAGCCCAACTTCGGTGGCGAAAGCCAAGGCCGCCCGGGGGCCATGGAGCGACTGAGTGTTCGAAATTCCTGCCTCGAAGATCGGTCCAGCCTCATTGGGGCGTCCTTCCCGCAGGCAGGCGAAGGCATAGCTCATCTGGAGTGGCCACTGAACACTTTTGGAGATTGTCCGTTCGGAAATGCGGATCTTGCCTTCGAACGCGTCTTGATATGATTTGATCATCTCCAAGTTGCGTAGCGCGGTCTGGCCGACGGACGAGATGACTCGGATTGCTCGATGGCGATCATCATCCAACCAATTCATCGGGTCCGCCAGGGGGTTCGTGTTATTGTGATGGGACACACCCACGGCATAAGCGTAAGAAATTGAAAGTTGCGCGCAGGCAGCAACGGTGAGGATTGAAAATTCTTTGTCCAGGCGAGGAGCCTCAAGCTTTTGGATCAGCTTGTTAACCACCGGCGCGTGCTCAACCAATTTTTCCCAGAACGAGGCGTCGTTGACCACCGTCGCATTTAATATCAAGGCGTGAGCATATTCAGACTCCTGTCTCAAGAAACGTTGGGCCGTGGTGAATATTTCGCCCGCAATATTGCATTCGGAGGCGCGCAGCTTCCGCTCCTGGAACGCAATTAAAATCGCATATGTGTCTTCAAAAGCAGAGTGTGGCAGTACCCAGTAGGACCCGTTCGGGTCCATCTCCAGACAGTGACACCGATCAAGAAACGTCCGGAATCCCTGGAGGATGGCCATGAGATCCAGAAACGAGTCTACCATCCCGCCACCACCAGTTTGGAATTGGCCAGCTCTGAAAATGTTCCTCATAGCCTTCGGCCCGGCCAGAGCCCCACCCAATCTCTGAACCTCATCAAGCATGATCGCATTCCTCAAATCCTGATGATTAGGATGAGAATCCAGAAGCAGTCGCTGTCTTGGCCCTTTAAAAGAGCGCAGGAGGTTGAACCCAAGGAGGTCGTCGTCAGCTTCTCGTGCGTCATCCTCAATGCTGTGTATGAAAACCCACACTGCTTCCAGGGCAGCGCTTGACTTTGTCTCCGCCTCCATGCTTTCCTTTGCCCACTCATGCACTAATGGATGAATCCACAGGTCGTAAGGGTCGTCCTCGTCTTTATGATCATCCTCATCCGCTGCTCGTGGGGCTTCTGCCTCGGCAGAAGAAGCTTCCATGGCAGCCCGATTCCAGGGCCTTCTTGAAGAGGTGTTCCATTTGAGGAAAGAAAAGTTTTTCAGTTCTATCAGGAGGCTGACGAACTTCATTTCGTCCCAAGAACCACCACTCGTGCATGCCGAGACTAGCCAAGCGGGTACTCCAGCATCAGTTGGCTTGAGACTTTCCAATCTGCCAATTGAATTCCAGAACGATTTTCTGCGGACAGCGTGTCGGAATAGCTGTGCATTCAGCTGAGAGCGGTCAAAGAAGGCGCACAATCGTAGAAATTTTGCTGCATTGGGATTTCTCTCCGATATCATCCGGAACGAACGCCTCCAGGTGTCGAAAACGCCGAGTTGGTAGTCGGAGAGGAAACGGTCTGCTGGGCCAGCTCTCAGGGAGTCATACAGCACTGTCTCATCTTGTCGTTCGACAAGGCTTGCATACATCCTTAAGCCGCCAGCTCCGATTTGTTTGGCGTAGGCCGCGGCAAGCTCCAACCCAAGGGGAAGCTTGCCCACGTATTCTGAAACGACTTGGGCGCACACTAGGTCGGTGGCCGTCGTGTTAGCCACGGTGTATCCCGCGAGCCTGAGCAGAAGCTCCTCCGCCTCGTCATCTTCCATCGGTTCGACAGGAATCGAGTGCCCAAGTGCACAGGCATCTGACCTCCGGGAGGTGACAATGATGTCTCCCAAGAGTGATCTCGGGAGAAAGGGGGCCAACCTCACCGCCGCAGGATTGTCGTAATTGTCGAAAATCAACAGCCACCTCGACTTGCACTGTTCCAGCTGGAGCTTGACGTATGGCACTAGTTTCCTGTTCGCGGGAGAATTCCTGCCGGGCTGTCTAACGCTGGCTTCTGTATCGAACATGTCCGCAATTTCGGCCAAGCTTTCGAGGATGGTCTGTTCGGTTGTAGCATCGATCTGGAAACAGAGCATGTATCGTTCGGCGTAGCGATGTGCATATGCCAGCGCGGCCTGAGACTTGCCCACACCACCCAGGCCGGCCAGCACTAAAGGAAGCTTACGAGTGCCGAGTTCACCAGCGTTGTCAAAATACGAAGCAATCTGCGTCAGGAGAATGTCTCGACCGACAAAATGAGGGACCGGGTCCGGCGTGTTCCACAGGCGCGTCATCTCGAAATCTAGTGGATCTCTTGCAATGAATCAGCCGCCATGCTATCATTCAGCTACCTAAGAAGATCAACTCACCCACTAATGGCCTCGATCGGCATGTGGAAAAACAGCTGCCGTGCATAGGCAGCTGCCACCGCCGCGGCGTATCCATGCCACACATCGTTCTTGTGGGAGTCAGAGTAGTCTGAGATGCCTCGGATGACCATGGCCGGAAAGCCCTTCAGGGCTCCGGCTGCCTCAGTTTCGAAGCACAACGCATTGGACTGCCTTGCGAGCTCATCTCTCAGAATGGCGTTTCTCATCACCAACCCTCCGGAGGCAATTGTCCCTCGGTGCACCACAACAAATGCTTCATTTCCACCACCCGCCTCGTTGTCAGCAGGAAATGGAATCAGCCGAGATTTGTGGCATCCGCACTCGTCGCAAGTCTTTCCTTTCCTTTCGTGCTCATACTCAGCTTCGAAAAGCAGGTCTTGCGCCGCACCAGGGTATCTGTACTTGCGAAGCCCTGGGATGGTGGTATCGATCCGTTTCAGGTTCTCCGCGACAGGATCTGTCCGCAGACTCGCGCGCTTCGAGTCCAGATCCTGTGCAGCATTGAGGAGCGCTTGCGGCGGCCGGTCCAGAGCGCCGGTACGCTCAAAGTCGCCAGCTTTGGCCTTTCCGCGGTCGTATTGCACCACGCCGGAATTAGGACCATCTGGTTTGCTGACCACCACGTCCCCCAGCCTGATCATTCCGGTGTCAGTTTTCACGGGGACACCTCCCCCGATGCCAACCAAAAGGCCAAACTTGAGTTTGGGGAACGTCATCTTCATCTGGGTGAGCACGACGGCAGCAGAGGGGTTGTCGTTGTCGGGAAGTCCCGCAATGACAACGTTGTGGCCATGGATGCTTCCCAAAGTATATACATTGTGATCTCCCGCAGGCTGAGCCAGCCGTTCATGTTCCTCGTCCAACATCTGCAACGCCGGGATCTGCTCTAAGAGCATCGGGCAGATCCACCCCACCTCATAGGCGCTGTGGGTCAATTTCTTCGGCATATTGGGTCAGGGTGGACTTTAGGCCTCGAGATGATAAAGAACGGCCTCTCGAGCAGAGGCGGCCTGCGCGGAATGGGGGTCCCGTCCAAGGGTTCGGGCGATGTGAGCAGACTTTGCGCCTAGCCTGTCGAACGAATCCTGCCTGCGAGAGGCTTCCAGGGACGGGGAAAATGCTGTTCGACTGTGCTAGGGGGGAAAATGAATGAATGAGATATAAAGGGATCTTGGACGAAACGCAAGAAATGTGAACGTACGCCTGGGCTCAATTTCAGCCTTGAATCAACTGCGTCGACATGAGCGCTCAGCCGCAAGCTGTCTGGGAGGCTCATCGCAGCCTCCTTAGCAGTCTTGCTATTGGCTTAAAGGAGCGCCTCGTTACGATAGATTTAGTTAGTCCTTCACACGGCTTTTTCGCACCCCTGCCCCTGGAAGTCATGAACGCGCTCGGCAAAACTGCCTGGATGCCTCAGAAGGCAGCCAAATCATTGCGCATGGAACGGGGTTGACCAACTCGTTCTTTCAGCCGCCTTTTGGGGCAGTGCAATTCTTGTGCTCGGATTGAAAAACACGTTGCTTTTCTGGGGACAATGTTCAGCCGATCGTTCAATTTATGGTCCCAAAAGTCATTGCATTGAATGCCCTGCATGGATCCAGCTTCAATTCTAGCTCCCACACACGTAGAAACCTGTGCCGGTCTGGCAGTGTCAGTGGGAAAGAGGAAAGAGCTTGAACTCCTCGAAGTAGCTGTCGCGAGTCCTTGCCTGGGCAAGTCGAAGCACCCACCTCTCCCATTTCTGAAGGTGAGATGTGGAATTAAAGTGCGCTATTTGTACACAATGCCAGGTTCTGCAGCCAGCACGGGGAGATTGAACTCCTGCTAGGGATACCTGATCGATGGACCCCACGAGGGGTCAGCACAGAGCGGCATCACATGGCCCGAAGCAGGGTGAGGCGCGAGCACTTTTTACTCTCGGCTAGCCTCAAGGCCTACGGGGCTGAGGAAGACAACATGCATAAAAGGGGAGCTTAAGAACCTGGATTATTACCCGGGCAATAATACTCTTCATCTCTGAATTTGTACAAGTACTTGGATACCGGTGCCTCCTCTAATTTTCCAGATGCACCCCTGACATTCAGATCTGGGGTCTCGGTTAAAGCCTCGTTTGTGGAGTGACATGTCAGCCACACGCGTGAGCCGTGGCGTGACGAAACACCCAAAACTCGCGCTCCCACAACGCAAATCATGGATACCCGACGTTTCTATATGCCCTACATTGCAAATGCCGGTACCTAGGCACATCATAAGCCAAAAACCGCAAATAAAAGGGCTCGCTGGAAACCTCCCTCCCGCACGCCCGCGTATTGAAATCGTCCTGGTTTGGCACCACCCACCCTCCTACGCTACCATCATATGAAGTGGTACTGGAATAGACTCGGTCTAGTCCTCGTATTCTCCATCCTTGCAGCTCTCCTGTCCATGCTCGCTGGCCGTTTCCGGATGCCGTCGTCGATCCCTCAAACCCCCCCAGCTGCCGCCGCGCCCGCCGTGCCTTTCCGGGTCATTGTCGTTGGCTCGGGCCTCGCGGGCCTGAGCGCCTCTTCCGAGCTCGTCGCCCGGGGCGTTGCCGTCCACATTCTCGAGCGCCAGCCGAAGCCCGGCGGGAACTCGATCAAGGCCTCGAGTGGCATCAATGGCGTCCCGACCCGGTTCCAAGCCCCCGGGTCAGACACCGTGGCGGAGTTCTACAACGACACGCTGAGGTCGGCGGGCGCGAGTTTCCGGGCCTCCAAGACGGAGGCGAGGCAGAAGCTGATTGCCGAGCTCACTGATTCCTCCGCGTCGGCGATCAATTGGCTCGTCGACGAAAAGGGGGTTGATTTGTCTCGCGTCGCACAGCTGGGCGGCCATAGCCATCCTCGAACGCATCGAGGGGCCGGCCCGACCCCGCCCGGAGCCAGCATTGTCTTGACGCTGCTGAAACAGCTCCAAGCGAGCCCTCTTGTGACTCTTCAAACCGGCGCGACCGTCACCAAGATTCTGAAGTCGGACGGGGAGGTTGTGGGCGTGCAAGTCTCCCGCGACGGCACGCCGGAGACCGTCGACGGGCCGGTGGTATTCACGGCTGGCGGGTTCGCAGGCGACTCGACAGGTCTTCTGGCCCAGTATCGACCGGATCTCGAGGGGTTTCCGTCCACCAACGAAGCGCTTCCGGGATCTCAGACCTTGTTGACCGATGTTGGCGCGCACCTGGTCGACATGGAACAGGTCCAGGTCCACCCGACGGGATTCGTGGATCCCAAGGAGCCGTTCAAGCGGACCAAGTTCCTGGCAGCCGAAATGTTGAGGGGCGAAGGTGGCATCCTCCTCAGACAGGGCCAGAGGTTCATCAATGAGTTGAAACTGAGGAAGAATGTCACAGATGCCATCATGGCACAGCCTCCCAAAGACGTCCAGCCGACCAAGCAGTGGGACATCCAGATCTTGTTGGACGAGGCCACGTATGAGGCCGCAAAGGCACACGTCGACTTCTACATCTGGAAGGGACTGATGCGGAAGACAACAGTATCAGAGCTGGCGCATTCAGATCTGGTTCTGGAGACTCTGAAGCAATATGCGGCAACTGTCCAAGGCACAGACCCCGATCCACTGGGTCGATCGGCATTCGGACACTGGGGACTCCAGGATCCGACGCCGGAATCAACGGTCTATGTCGGCACCGTCACTCCGGTCGTGCACTATACCATGGGAGGAGCCATATTCTCGCCCCAGGCGGAAGTTCTGGATGGCAGCGGAAAGCCTATCAAGGGGTTGTGGGCGGCTGGAGAGTCCACAGGCGGCATCCACGGAGAGAATCGACTGGGTGGAAGCAGTCTACTGGAATGCGTCGTGTTTGGGCGTATTGCAGGTCAAAACGCTGCCAAGGCGAGGTAATTAACACCCAGCTCACCCCTCTTTGGTCTGTTCTACCACAAGCGCTTTTGGGAGTCAAAAGCGCTGTCGAGCCAAACAGGGCCCTAGACTAGATACAAGGGCTGATGGCTGAATGGACTCGGCTATCGAGGGGCACGAGCTTAGGGAGCATAGAACACGGAAGAGAAGACTCAAACCGAGCTACGCCTAGAGCTAAAGGAATGGGAGAGACAGTGAGAGTGGGAGCGGAAGAGAGGGCACAGAATGCGGGCTTCGACACCATCTAGCAAGGAATTGGGGGGCGATATGCAAAGGCTGGTGACTGCAGATTTGGGCTCCCATGGGGCCTTTCTAAGGACCCTAGTCCCCCAATCGGTCCTCGGCCAAATCTGCTACTGAAGCTTCTCAAGACTGCGAAGAACTTGTAACCTAGTTTTGGCCGTGGAATCTTCTGTTCTTTGGGATCATACTGGGCAGTAGATTACAGAGCTTCCCGAAACGTTTCTACCCTGCGGACCCAATACCGTGTCGCCTACGCAAAGCGTCTGGTGCTATGGAAAACCCCCTGCCCCCATATGTACGCAGTACTGCAACGAGACGTGTGAGTGGCAATTCCCCAAGCCAATTAACCTCCTAAAGTGCATGTCGGGGTATGTTGTGCAGATCTGCAGAGCTGAAGAAAACTATTTCGACGCGAAGGCTTCGTCTCTCCGTCCGATTGTAGAAGTCTTTGTGGATGCAGGCTGGCTTTAAAAAGAAGCCGATCCCAGGGGAAACCGCTCCATCTTCCTCAATAGTGACGACAAATGTTCTTGACAAGCCGCCGGAGTGGGATGGTTGGCCCCGAGGACCCTATTGTAACCCGAAATGGCACGTTGATAGAGACCCATAGGCAAGGCAGTCGACGCTCGTCAACGTAGCGGGATTGTCTACGGAGTACCCTCTGGCACCTTCTCCTTCCCTACCGGTACCCGTCGATTCATCGATTCCGCCTCCTTGTACTTCCCTTAGTTTCGTAGTATCGTCGCTAGGATGCCTACATGATATGATGTCTGCTCGTAATCGAGGCCGCACACTTATTCACCCATCAGGATTTGGAGTGTGAGGGAGCTGCCCCTCCTATCCAGGCTTCTTAAATCTGACTTCATCCACCTGAGCGAAAGACAAGCATTGAGTGAGCTTGAAGGAATCGATACGCCTACGGACGGCTCAGAAGATCATCTGTCTACTACAGCGGATCTTGGCCGACCCTTGGTGGTCGAGAGCCTGGACGTATGAGGAGGAGTATTGCTCGCCCATCGACTGGGCTTTATTGGTTCCATGCGGCGGAGGATCTTCGCATCGAAAGCAAACCCGATGTTGGCATTACACCCAGGGAAGTCGAGATAACAATCGGTTGAATTCCGATATTGCGTCAGCGAGTTTTGTATTGCCTGCTCTTGCAAATACTGCAAAGGGTAGAGAATTATAAATACTGCGAAGATATGGCCATCTCATCAAGGATCCGCGAAGCTCAAATATGCGCGCGTTGCCGATCTCGCCCATGTCGTGTCAGCCAACGGGATATTTAACAAAAACACACTAGATGAAGGGGGGGATAAAGTACCCGCAGCCTTAGTAAAAGTTCTTTCCCGTGCTTTAAGTTAACATCTTAACGTTTTTCAGGGGTTGAACTGTATTGAAGTTATAAACTCCCGCCTACCCCCCTTCCCCCATTCCCTTCCACTGCCGCTGGCTCGACCAAGCCGCCTGAAATTAACCCCGCGTCTCCTGGGCCGCTGGAGGCGTAGGAAAAAGTAGGGGTGGTAATTCCCGTTCAGCGTAAACGTGCGTGAGGGGACTCTGCCGAGGCTGCTCACCCGTGACCACTCGCTCCCGTTCTCTGACTACACGCTCCCTCAACCACCCAGGCTCCCGATCGCCTGTAGGATCAGGCATCTCGTCTCCTGCAAGGGCTTCCAAGGTCAGCCAGGCGGCCGAGACAGGCGTTGTGCGGTGCTCGGCTCGTCCGCGATTCGGCTCCGCGGGTCGCCTGTCGGACGCGGTGCCCCGTCGTGACATTCTCTCCGCGAGGAAGGCCGCGAGATTGCTGTGGCCATTTTGACTAGCGATGACGAGGGCGGTCCGTCCACGTTGATCTCTCGCACCACAGCTAGCACCCACGTCCACCAGCATCCTCACAGCCGCGCGCTTTCCCTCCGATGTTGCTATCATCAGCGGTGTCGTCCCGTCGTCGGCGGTCGCGTTGACATCGGCCCCAGCCTCGGTCAGCGCCTTGATGATATCCGTGTTCCCCGCCGCCGCCGCTGCCCACAATGGTGTGCTGCCGTTAGTTCCTCCGCGTGCGTCCACGGCGATACTCGGCTGCCCGAGCAGCAGCCGCGTCACCTCAGTCCATCCGCGCAGTGCCGCTAAGTGGAGGGGTTTTGGTGCGCCGGTAACATGGTGGGCGTTGCAGTCTGCCCCGAGCTGTAAGAGCCTGGTCGCGAGGGCAAGCGCCAGCGTTGCATCTCGGGGAGCAGCGTCCGATCCTGCTCCGAGCGCGGCGAGGAGGAAGGGCGGTGGTCCGCTCTCACGTGCATCCTCACCCCTATCTGATGTTCCCATCGTCGCGGGGAGAGAGGTCGTCGTATGGTTGAGCAAGACAAGCGCGATTCTTGGATTCTTAGTTAAAGCGTTACAAATCACGCTCGCGTCGCATCCCGTGGCGCCGCGACGTAGCAGCATGCGGAGAATAGGCTCATCCCCTCGGAGCAAGGCCATCTCGAGGACAGTGATACCATCGCAGTTCCTCGGGTTTGCGTCCGCCCCGGCATCGAGGAGCATGCGCACGATACGTGGATCGGCCGACTCGACGGCTCTTAGGAGCGGCGTGGCCCCGTGCGGACTCGCCGGGTTGACATCCACCTTTGCGCGCACGAGGACCTCGACAGCCTTGGCGTGATTGTTGGTGACGGCGCGATGGAGCGCGGTGAGCTCGTCGTGGCCGGTCGCGGTGGGGTCGGCGCCGCGATCGAGGAGGAACGAGAGGATCCGGGCGTGGCCACCGAACGCGGCAATCTGCAGTGGCGTGAAGCCCTCGCCGTTGGCTGCTTCGATGTTGGCGTGACCGGTGTCGCAGAGCAGGCGGACAATGTCAAGGAAACCGAGTCGACAGGCGTCGTGCAACGGGGTCCAGCGTTGCGAGTCGAGGGGGTCCACCTCAATGTTGGGCTGCCGAAGCAGGAGCTGGACTTGACCGTAGTGGTGCGCATCGACAGCGTTCTTGAGCGGAGTTTGTTCGTCTTCGTCCCGCTGGTTGATGTCGTGGGCCCCTGTGTCGAGCATGGCCTTGAGGTCGGACGTATCGCCAAATGCGGCGAGCATGTGCAGGGGATACTTGTGGAGCTTGTCCTTGAACGCTGCGCAGGCCGCGTAGGTCAGAAAGATTTCGGCTCTCTCTTGGGGCAGCGACTCCAGGGCATAGAGGTCGAGCTCGTCGCTGATGGCCTCGAAGCTTCGATTGAGGATCGCCATGAGTTCCGCCGTGCGAGCTTTAGGGGAATCTGGAGACTGGATATCGAGAGCCTTGTTTAGACATGATCCGATCAGTTCACACTCCACCACGAATTCTCTTACACCTTTTTGCGTTTGGAGTTGAAGGGGTGGCTCACGCGAGCGTCGACGTTAGGCTGTGACTCCTGGTGAGACAGCTCAGCGAGCTTCCTGCGCAAGGAGCGCCAGATGTCGAACGAACCAAGGTCAAAGAGCTCCGAGTGATCCATTGCTTTTGGGCTCAGGATGCGGTAATGTCGAAGATTGTATTCGACCTTGGGGAGTCAAACGCCCCAGAAGTGTGATGCGAGTTTTGCAGCAGATATAGCACGGACCCAAGCTGCCCAGTTATGTCGCCTCAGTCCCTCCAGTGGTCTGATCATGCACATGGGGGTTCAGCAGATCATAAGGTTGTCACGCTCTGCTGCTTGCCATGCTCACTGCCCATAGCCAGTTCTTCACATGTTTTCGGGTTCAAGTCGTCCATGACATTGGCAACTTGAACGCGGTTCTCAAGGCTAATCTTCCGGAAAAGCCGGAAACGTCCTCTCGCTCTTCGCCCAAGGCCTATGAAAGTGGGAATCATGAGATACGTGCTGGCTACACCATGGCTATCACAGATTTCTGCTTAGTCCAGTCCCATCATCTTCAAAAACTGCGTCGTGGTCAAGTTCTTGGGATCGAAGCCGTTGGACTTTAGGTCTTGGACCAACACCCTCACCTGCATTGACTCCAGGTCCAGCAACAAATCCATTCCTGTGCCAATGCGATCGAAGCTTGGCAGCCGATGCGTTGGACTCTCCTCTCTCCCTGTCACAACACAAAGGTAGCGACTCACCGTCAGCCATCGAGCAGCTATGAGAAACGGTCGCTGAAGGTACGACGAATTCAATGGCTGTGGGTTTACCGGTATCCTTCTCATCGGCCCTGAGCCGCCGAGCGGCTCGACTGCCCGAAGGAGATGGTCCAGCCCTCGGTCATACTCCCGGTCCTCTTCGAGGTCCTCTTGCGGTATAGGAACATCTCTGACGTCTGGGCGGGTGAAGAAGTCGTTTATTTCCCTCGGACGGTCTTGTGTGGAGTTGATGGACCAGTCAAATAGAAGTCTCTGGCGGTTGGCCTGCTGGGACTCTAGGAATCTGTCATGCTCGGTCCTAAGTCGGTTGGCATGATCTGCGGCGGCCATGGACTGGCATTTGTACTTTTCGGATCTGTTGTCATCGCCGAGGTTGCGGTAGCACCGTGCACGGATCCTGCATCGCCACGCCTCGGAAGAGTGTTTCTCCCGATCTCCTTCGACGTATCCCGGCTTGTTCCTGATGTCCAGCTCGGTAGTCTCTATGCGGTCGAGGAAATCAAGGCACGCTTTCCAGTCCTTTTCCTCTTCACTCATCTGGTAGCAAGCAAGACCGGCATAGGTCAGCGAGGTCGAGGTCGTGGTGGGGGAGAAATAGGGGGATTGTTGCTCACACTAAGGAGGCAATAGAGTGTGTGAAGGAGTCGATCTACTTCACTCCTCTCGCTTGAATCGCGCATGGTACGTAGCAGGGCTGATCTCTCGTCTTGATACAGGTCGGGTCTCCTGTCTCGTAGATGTTGGATCGCTTTAATGTATGCTGAGTCGTCGTTTAATGCCACTAGCCTTTCATCCAAGGCAGATTTTACGAAATATTCGGTGTGTTGCCAATTCTTGAGCAGCAGTTAGCGTCCCGCATGTTTGAGAACAAAAAGGGCAGGGTGAAAGAATCAGTGTGGTCGGTTCAACTTACGGAGATGTTCTCCTTCGCCGTCTGGATGTCAAGCTGATACCAATTCAACCTGAACCGGAAGTCCTGATCCCAGGTTTGTAGGAAGAGAAGCTGGACCGGGTCGATTCCGAGTTCGTCGGTGTGCTGGAGTGCTTCGTACACAGCACCGTAGTCCGCTTGCGCCCAGTTCAACCTGGATCCACCCATCTCAGCTTCCGCCAGCCCGGAGACAGCCTTGATGAAGCGAAGCAGCGCAGATCCCTCGTCTGCTTCCCCTGCCAGCAGGCTTTTATTTTCGAGGATCAGACTGATATAGGAGTTGGCATGCCTAGCGGTTGGCGTGCTCAGTCTGAAATAGTGCAGTGTTACCCACTGCAGCAGCTGGAGCACGAGGAGGCAGTCCTCAAGGGGCATGATTCGGCTCCTGCTGTGGAGAAGCGCGGCATTCAGGATATGGCACCCTTTGTTTTCCACCCACTTCAATCCGGGCACAAAGAACGGCAAGGCCTGGTGAGCGAGGTCGCTCACTACCTCCTCTTCTTCCCACAGCGCCTCGCGCGTCTTGCCACAGTAGACAGTGGCCATGATCCACGGCAGATCAAACGTTCGCCGGTCCGCCTCGGACAGCTCGGGGTGCTTCAAGATGAAGTGCAGCGCACCGAAGTGGGCGAGATATTGGTGAGCGTAACAGTCCGGCGCCTGAACAGGGCTGACCATATCCTCCTGAGCCCAGCGGCGTGCGCAGTTGTGGTGGTACATGGCGAGGCTCCTGAAAGATTGCTGACACTGTGAGGATGAAAACACTCGGTCCCGCAAGTAGATGCAGAAAAGGGGATGGAGCTGGATCTTCTCGGCGTAGGCCCAGTCGCTAAAGCGAGCGATGCCACAGTCGCGAAGTGTCATGAGCAGATACTCCATCGCGCAGCTGACTCGCTGCTCGGACTCCAGTTCCGGTCGGGAAGCCCACGGAATAGTGTCAAGGTTGCGGTGGATATGTAGGCGGATATAATCCGTGGTACAGGCGCTGTGGATGGGAATGAATATGCTGAGAAAGGCCCCGAGCTCCTCACAAGCACCTGCAAAGCGCACACACAGCTTGGAAAGATCCCCAGAGTCCCAATCGAGGTGCATTGGGGATATCTGAAGCTTCCAGAAGAGATCCCTTGCGGACGAGCCTGTGGCGAACAGGCGCGGCAGGAGGGTTCTCATTGCGAGCGGGTGATATGAGCAGAGCTGGATAATGTGATGGAGGTAGCGGAATCCACTGCTGCCATGGATTTCAGGTCCACCCCATCCCAGTATCCCAGTGGCAACCTTCATCTGGTCGAAGTAGTCGGTGGTGAGCGAATGGTACCGGGGTTTTCTTCTTGCTTCTCGGACCCTGCAGCTCGCCCAGGCTTCGGTCGATGTCGACGTGATGAGGAGGAGGCTTGCAAAATCGGGGTCAAAGAAAGCGGACGTGAAGCCGTTTAGTGCCTTTCCAAGCTTGGATTTGGCGGTAGGGCGAGGTTTGAGGTAGTCGGTGTTTTCCAGCAACACGAGATAACGGTTATTTCGGAGGAAATCAATCGTCAGCTCCGCTGGCGTGGGTTTCTCGGCCAGGCCAGGTCGGAATTCCACAAGACCTTGACAGATGGTCTCGATGGTTGGTGGTTCCGAACCGCCGCCGGCCCAGCATGACGGGGTGGTTCGAAAGTCGATGTGGAGGACCCCTTGGACGAAGTTTGTGATAATCCACCACGGCTTTAGACAAGACAGCAGGGTTGCCCTGCCCTCCCCTTCAAAGGCCGTGAGTGCAGCGACCTTTGACTTGATGAGGTAGCTCTCCAGCAACAAAATCTGCTGATCCCTTCCGAAAACCGACTGATCGGAAAGGAGTGAAGAGACAGTGTTCGATCGATTTGTTGCAGGTTCTTTCTTGGGTACCCTCACTCGAATCTCCCCAGCCGATGCCTGGTAGAGCAGTGGTACCGTGTAGTCGTCCAGACAGACCGGGAAACCAAAAGCCGAGTCGCGCTGTTTGGAAACTTCGAGGGCACGTCTGGCCTTGGTGACGGCGATTACCATGTCTTGGCCATCGACAAGCAAGCTTTGGTAAAATGATCTCAGAAAAATGCCTACTGCAGCTGGCGTTATCTCGTGCGACATGGCGACAACGGCCTCGACAGAATCGCCCATCAGCATGGCTGCAAGATTGGTCTGACAATCTCCCTGGAGGAAGGCACTTTGACAGGCGTTGAGGGTAACCAAACGGACTTCTCGGCTCTTGAGAAGAGTCGCCACGACCGCTCCTTCGACAGCCTGCCCATCGAAAAAGAGATATGGGCTGTTATTTGGGAAGAATTAGTGACTTGATCAGCCATCATTGAAGAGAAAGAAAGGGAAAGGGATATCCACACACACCGTTGGCCGTGCCCAAAGTCAGCCACCTTCCCGTGCAAGTCAAAGTGCACCATGTCATATTTGCCGACTTTCAGAGCATGAGAAAATGCATCAAGTGTACCTGGACGGAGGAGCCGCACGTCGACGAAACGATTATCGAGTTGGTGCAGAATCGAGAATAAGGGGAGCGACACAACACGGTGCGGAATGTCTGCTCTTTCGGAGGAGCGTGATGTGACGAGAAGGACGTTGAGTTTCTCAATAGTGTGGGTTTTGCCGGTTGAACTCCCGTCCAAGACTCTGCGGACGTGGATCCTGGGACCAGCTGAGGCGATCTGCGGCGACTCCAACATCTCCCACGGGATTCCTTGCAGAGAGTTGGACACTTGATTTCCGTTTGTGTCAGTAGTGCTATCGACGATGTTGAGCTGGATGTCAACTTCGGTGACATTTAGTACCGGGCCGCAAGTCTCTTCCAAGCAACCGACGAGGTTCAACTTCTTGGTCAAGAACTTCCCGTGCTCCTTAAAATTCTTGAACGCCAACTCGGCTCGATGCGATTGGAATGGGTCTTTGACGTATCCCTGAATGGCCCATGATATTTCCTGGCTCAAGAGCAGGGGTGAGATCGGAAGATTTCTAATGATGGATCCCTGGGAGAGCTGCTCTCCGCTTTTGGAGTACACTTTGCAGCCAACCCGAACGTTGTGTGATTTTCCTTCTTCACTCGACGGTGCTTCTTCGACAATAACCATGAACTGTGTCTGAGACATTGTAAGGGGTTCTTTGGCTGTTCAGGTTGGGTGTGGACGTTGGTTTGCGATCGGGCCAGACTTGGGGGAAGAAATAGATTTCCGGAAAGGTCTGGCGTTGATAGATTGAACAGCACGCAGACTGTGTGAAATGTTGCGCACTCTGGAGAAGTCAGAGCAAGCGACAACGTTTTCGCCGGGGAGCTTCAAATGGGGAGAGAGCACAAGGCTCGATTCCATGACCTTTGCACCTACCGGCTTGGACAATCAGCCAGTGAAATTGCTCGACGGCTGCGCTAGTGATGCACCCAGAACGCCAACAGTGCTTCAAAGCATGGCGAAATGCAACAAGCACCTGACAGGGTGAGAGATCAGCAGATGATAATCTGACCTCTTTCTGCCAATCTGGACCTCCAAACATCTTCAAACAGTACGCCATATTCTCATGATCATCTGTTGCCGATATGCCAAAACCTAGGCTGCTTTTAGCAATTCCTGGCGATGATCAAGCGTAAAGGCGTGATTTTGCCTCCTGAGCTCCAGACTAGTATTCTATTCACGTCTAATAAGGTCTAGTGTCTCCCTTGCCTCCCTGTTAACTACCTAATTAAACCCGAACTGCAACCAACATCTTCAATGGAACACCACCCACTCAAAATCATCAATCAGCAGTCCAGTCTCACAACAGCTGAATCTCTATCATCAAGATGCCAGTTCCTTCGTTCCTGATATTGGGAGAGGGCGACTTACTGGAGCCTGACCGAATCCCCAGTCTCCTGGGACAACTATGCACCAACCCAGACCAGCCACTCGGCGATTTCGCCATTGAAGATCCCACGGTCTTCTATGAGGAGCCACCCTCGGTTATTTCGCTGGCAAACTCAAAAGCCGTTGCAGAAGGCATCGCCGATAGCAAGGCTCGAGCCCGCCTGGGAAGAGTGTTCGATGGCCTGCTCCAAGAGGGTGTTAAGAAGGGCATCACCATCTCGGCTCAATCCATCCGGACGTTCAAGCTCCTACAGCAGGAGGAAGTACTGGCCAAGATGTGGGCAGACGACGAAACACGGAGAAGAATCAAGCGCGTGATGGGCTGGTGGAATCCTCGCAAGCTCTACATGATTGTCGGCTTCAAGAGTTGTATAAACGCTGACATTGGCTACCTCGAACAACACACGCTAAAAGGCAGGCTCAGTGTTTCCATCAGAGAAGCACTGGAGCTTCTGGCTGCCGCAGGTGTGCCTGTACCACCCTGGCTCGACGCCTTGATCGATATTGGAGTGGACACATCGACATACCTCGTTCAGACCGGCCAACTTTTTGGAGAAGTGGTGTTTGCCGTCCGCTACCGCGAAGTGAGCCGGAGAGGCTTCATAATGCGGAACGTGTTCAGAGATCACTTCCCCAACATCACCGGAGGGCCTGTGACGAAGTATTCCGACGGAACAGTGGTTTATGCTGGAGATAACGTGTCGCAGTCCGTAGATGGTGAGTAACAAGCCTGGCGCTTCGTAAGGCACCCGCCCCTGCCCCCCTTCTCTCTCACACACAAAAGGATTTGAATCCAACGAGCTTTGACAGACCAGGTGGATTTGGATAAGTGGCGAGGCCTCGTCAAGGAGGACATCCCAACTGATGAGGAGGATGACGTTTGCATCGTGCCGTACGAGGAGGATCCTGCTTTGTCAGTCGAGGATGGGATCGAGGTGGCCTTCAGCTGAATTGCGGGCAGGCAGGCTCCAGTGTATTGATCGAGTCTGCTCGGGACCACGACTTGGTCGAATCTTTACCACTGTTCTTACGTCTTGGTGTAAAATAGTAAGTTCCTGCCCATGTGGCCGTGCGGTATTTGCCGTACGAGTTGAAAATACGCCCATGAGTGATTGGTGGTTATTGTGGAACTCGCTATGGCAGATTTGGGGAAGCGTAGCTATTAGTGTCCTTGGCATAGAGTGGGGAAAATTGCTAATGTGTCTACGTTTCGGGAAGATCTGTAGAAGATAGCACAACGAGCGATCGAGGTCGACCCTTCTGACCATCCTGACTAGCACGCCGGCTGAACAATCTTGGCAACCAGCTTCAGAGGCGATTCGAGAGGACAGTCCCCTCCATTCTCGGCGCTCATGGCTCAAGAAACCACTTCGTGCTCGCTTGCAGAAGATGCCAGCAGAGCTGAATCAACCCCGCATCTCTGATGACTTTTGAGTGGTCTGGTCACCCTTCTTCTCCCTTCGTATCCGTGTTTCAATTGGGCTCTACAAGTTCAAATATGGTGTGAGTGTGAAAATATGGTGTGGACGTGCAAATATGGCGTGAGTTCCATTGCAAGCATGCCATTTGCCTCACTTCAAGCATGGCTTGATGAAATAGGCATTGCCACTCATGAGTATGTTACTCAAAGCCTTATGGGACGACGCTTTTAATCATCCTTCGTTTGCTAGGATAAACGAGGTTATTAACTCTCCGACGATGCCATAAAGAGAACCCCATCTGCGTTATTCTCTACTTTCCCAACAATATTGACGTTCGTCTTTGTACTCGTGGACACCTCGAAGATGGAATCGTGTCCACTTTCGTGCTCTCCCTTAGAAACGGAAGAAAATGAACGCAAAGGCACAGCGCCAGCATCTGGCGATGCTGGTCACGATCATCACGACGAGCACGGAAGCTCAGATTCCGATTCACTACCACCAAATATGGACACGGTTCAGCCGGTGGATCGTATCCCCGAACGCCAGCCTATCCTGCTACTGTCTTTAGACGGTGGAGGTATTCGAGGCTTGTCGTCCATAATCATCCTCGAACGGATCATGGCTGAATTTAACAAAGATCGAACGATACCATTGCAACCTTACCAAGTATTCAGTATGATTGGAGGAACAAGTACGGGGGGGTAAGTTTGTTCATCAGGCAACGCGAACTGATGGGGATGAGTCCTAAGGTTTCTCAGGTTGATTGCCCTTATGCTTGGGCGGCTTCGGATGACAATCGATGAAGTAAAGGAAGCTTACATCGATATTTCACAAGAAGCATTCAGGTCGAGCCGTTACCCCTTCGATCCGAGGCGGATTCTTGATTTCTTCACCTTCCGGGCACGATTCAGTGGAAAGGCACTCACGAAAGCAATTAAAGAGACAATCTCAAGATCCGGCAATAGCCCTGAGTGCAGATTATTAGAGTATCGCGCTACAGCGCCAGAAAATGGCTCTCTCGAAGAGCATGGAGCAAGAAAGCATGACTGCAAAACGTACATGAAGTTGTTATTTCAGATATAACGCTAAGCATTTCTCAAGTTTTGTATGCACCGTCCATCAAGGCAATGCGTCTCTGGCAATCCTCAGCGACTACGAATCACCTCACACATTTGAAGACCAGCCCAGAGGCCTGAAAGTTTGGGAGGCTGCAAGGGCCACGTCGGCTGCCACATCGTTCTTTCCTGCGATGGAAATACGCAGCAGCAACTTGAAGATGGGCTACGTCGACAGCGGCGTTGTCAGTAATAATCCGATCCATACAGTCTGGAACCAGGCCCATTATTTCTGGCCTCTCGATGAATATGAACTGTTCCTGCTTAGCATCGGCACCGGAGTATCTTCTGATGCTAAGTTAAGCGGAGGCCTCAACAAAATTACCAAGGCTTTGATTAAACTGGCGACAGAAACAGAACGAACCGCCGACGAATTCAGCGAGGACCATCACCATTTGATCAAAGAGGAGCTCTTCTTTCGATTCAACGTGACCCAGGGTCTCCAGGATATACAATTGGATGAGGCCAAAAATATGAACACCATTGTAGAAGCGACATTGGCATACCTACACAAGCCTATGGTAGCTAACATGGTGACGAGATGTGTGAAGAGAATCAAGGAGAAGATGTAATGTAGGTTCATGCTGTCCCGGCTCCTTATTACAATCCTTCCAAGTCAGTGCTAAAGCCTGTCCTAAAACCTCCAGTCGAGCCCGATTTACATGGAACTGAATACTCGATCACTTGCAGTTTTTGCCATGAAGGTATAGGAACTATTCTCTTCTCATATCTGGCATCTGAGCATTCCTAATAAAGATTACAGGGATCAAATTCCGAGATCCATATGCTTTCTGCTGCAAATGCCTACTACCATTGTGTTGGCGCTGCGCTGACAATCGCCACATTTCGCACAGCAGATATTGTCTTGATGTATTTGCCCGGATGTGGCAAAAGGAGTCGAAGAAGAGAAAGTCAGATGTTCGCGATGCGGTCGACAAGTCCGGTGCCGGCTGCAGTCTTACCATCAAAAGTTTTACCTCTGCAAGGGATGCATCGACTCCATCGGACGGTATCTTCATTTCTTCCTGCCGGTTCTCTGGCCTGCTGTGGTTATCCGACCTCGTCATTGGTCGGTGCCCAAGGAGACTACTTACAACGCTAGGAGCTGCGACTGTAGAAAGCACTCGGCTGTAACGCACTGCGAGAAGTGCAACAGGGGTGAGTATCGAGCATTTCGTCAAAGTTACTAGGATAGCCACTGATCTCGAAATTCGAATAGCCATTACTGTCGAAGAGGAAACATATGTTTGCAAGGTCTGTGCAATCAAAGACAACTGGAGTCAAACAATCTGCTCCACATGCAAAGAACAAGACACCTACAACCAAGAGGATCATTATTTGCGAGAATATGTATCCATGAATTTCACAGTCAATACGAGCACTGGAAATGCCATCAACTGCAAATTTTGCCATTATAGTAAGTCCCTCTTTGATGGTCCTTCATTACTCTCGACTCTTCGGCTGTCTTGCCCAACCTGTGACATTTACTTATTTTCCCAGGAGATTCGTTCTACTTATCTTCTCTCGCATGGAGCATTGATCGGGCACTCTATCACGAGCATTCCAGTCTGAACATGTCGCTTGACGAGGAAAGTTTGAAAACGATTGCCGAATCAGTCGAAGGAAACTGTCCCAATGGTCCCAGGCCTACGCTAAGTAAGTTGAACTACCTATACGTCGTGGAAAGCTGAATTATGTGCACTAACACAACAGCCCTAGCTAAGGATGACAACGCCAAACGGAAGCGAGCCAGGCCTAAGTTCACTCCCCCTTTCAGAATCTAGTCGCAACAGGCGAAATTAAAAACGAAATGTGTGGTTCACAAGTCGTTGAGACCTCCCGGATGATAGAAGATACGCTTGCCACAAGAAACCAAGCTGCTAAGCGAGCACCGGCAGATCTAGGGTGTGGCCGGGGCTCGTCACCATTTGGCTGATCGCAGGCTATATCATGCTGGCTGCTGTCTTCCAGTATCATGCATCATGTCGTTATCGATCTTGAGCAAATGCAGTTGCATGATATGATGCCATCATCGATCCTTCCTCTGTATCCGTTCCTTTGACTTTCAACTTCAACAACAATCACTCAAATATCTCTCCCCAGCCCATTTGAAGCCAGCCAACCTGCAGACTCCAGACCTGTCTGATCTTGGCATTCTGGATTCTGCGTTGATCCTTCTTGAACAAGACATATACAATATCCTGTCTCGATACCTAGAAGGCTCAAATGTCATCCTCAGCTGACAAATCCCCCATACTCGCATTTTCCAAGGATACGAACCTTGCGTCGACTGTCTGCTCTTTGGGCTTCGTTGAGACGATCCCGTCGCTATCTTCTCCCATTCTTGGGCGCAAGGTCGTGAAGCTGGTGAGGTAGCACGGTAGACTGATTCACCCGCGGAGGATGCTGCACTTCTTGTCTGGCTCCGTCCGAGTGAAGGGCAATCTGAGTCAAGATTCCCCCCTAGACATATTGGAAAATTAGCTTCGAGATGATGCATTTGACTTGGTCTGTATATCTGACCGGCCGCTCTGCTGGATGCCGGGGCGGATGTCACTATTTAAAGCGCAGCGTTAGTCTACGAGGAATTCATTACCGGGGACATAGGCTCTGTAGCGGAACTCGTGAGTCCAGACGCTGACTCTCGGCTTGTATCTGTGTCAACCCAACGACGGAAGAGGCCTTGGGCCCAGTTGAGGCTTATCCGGTCTCTCCCCAGGAAAGCCAGTTGACTAAACCAAAACCAAGAATAGAAGGCACTAGAGGCGCAAAGGACAATGCAAGAATGACAAGGCGATTGACCAACATCTCTCGTTCGTCCACACTAGGCGGAGCAGTAGCGAATACTGACAAAGGGCATCCTGCAAAGGACGGTCTGCCAGTTCTCCAATTGGTCCCCGTACAGGCAACTCGAATGGTTCTCGAGCATGAATTTCGAGTCTGCAAGGCATCCGGCCTAATGCTGGAGCAGAAGCAGTGGATGATCGTGTGGGTGTAGAGACATCCAATCACGAGCTGACAACTCAGCGGCATGATGCGCTGATGAATTGCTGCACGAGCAGAGAGGGGAGGGATGTAGGGACCAAACCGAGCCAGGAATGTGTTGACCAGGGGGCATTTCAGCTCGAGCCTGCGGCTCTGCCGCGGTTGGAAAGGGAAAACGCTGCTCAGCCTGCACCTGCTGGTCTCTTCGTAGAGTCTGAGAAGGAACTGTTCAGAGTCACTCAGAGTTTGAGATAACTTACATCCTCCAACATTGGTCTCCTGCGTGCCTTTTGGTTTACCTTATACACCCCGATTGCTTGGCAATGTCTTCCACTCAAGGAACAATGACAGTGACGGGAAAATGGATGGCTCGCCGCAAAGCTGATGAGGCTGAGAAAGAAGCAGCGGCACAAGAGGAGCGAGCGATGTCACATCAAGAGGTCGAGAAACAAACTGCAGGAGTTCTATCAGGTGGGAAAAGAGCGGGTGCCAAAGTGCATAATCCTCCAAGGCCAGTCTCGACACAGTCGCCTTTACCCTCGCACCAGAGCGACGTGTCTGGCCCCGACTCACCGTCTCACGACGACAATTCTTCTACCGGGCGATCCCTGACACTCACCATCTCAAGGCTGGAAGAGGACCTGAGGAGTGAAAAGGAACAGCATGCACAGTGCGAGGAGAAATTGAAAGACGCCGAGGCCAGAAGGGACGACTTGGAGAGGGCCCTCAAAGACGCCAGGCGCGAACTCAAGGTCGCGACAGGCGCAGGCGACGAGGCCGAGTTTCGGACGCGAGAACAGATAAGAGACCGTCTGATGGGACAGCTGGACCAGGCTCAGGACGAATGCGCGGCGCTGCGCAAGGCGCTGGGGCAGTCGAGAGTCAGGATCGACGAGCTCGAGAAGGAGAACTGGGATATGAGACGGGAGAACCGGAATATGCAGAGAGAGCGCAACGCTGCGCCAAAGGATATTGACCCGAAGGAGAACGTGGAGAATGAGGCTCTGCAACCGAAACCGTCGTCTCTCCCACTATCGAAGACGAAGAGGCAGGGGGGTTATACCGTTGGAGGTAAACTAATCCAGTTCGCGGAGTATGCGGCATGTAGAAATCAGGGGCAGGGTCGAGGGGCGAGGTAGACATGCTCTTCTTGGTCAATGGGCCTTGACTCTTGGATAATTACCATTGTACGAATGCCTGAGCTGAGCTTTGTGTTTATGCAAAGGTGTGGATTCCTCTCGACCTTCCCCACCATCTGGATGAGAACGGCTAGCGATAGGAAAACGATCATATCGAGAAAGATACCTTTTACGGGGTCCTAGACCCTTCTCTGAGCAATGATGCACTCCCACGGCCTTGGAATTATGCCGACATGGCATGGATCGAAGCAACCGGTGGCGCCGCTGACCGCGTGCTGCGGCAAGATCTTACAAGGCTGAAAAATGGAGTGTCCGAACGGGAGGCGATCGGGAGGAAGGATTCCGGCGCTCCGTCCACACTAGTAGTGGCAATGTGTCTATTTGACCAAGTCGGGATCGATAAGGATATCAGTTTCTCCATCACCTGTATCCCAAGCCAGAGGCAAGCTCGGAAAATGCCTACATGCGACGCCCTCTCCGGGAAGACCATGGGCTAGTCCAGCTCTCCTTTTTTCCGTGCCTTGCTTCGCTGGCTCATGGCGACAGTTGTTATGTTATGTCCGAGACACAGACGTCCCTGATGTACCGAGTGACTTCGGTGTCGCGCGGTTTCCCCAAGAGCAGTTCCATGATCTCCGTGAATCCATTGTTTCTGGCTGCATAGACTGCAGAAAGAGCTGTGGGCTGATCAGGGACGGTTTCAAGGTCGACATATGCTTGTAGAAGCCTCTGGACCACCTCCTTGTGGCCCCACCTGGCTGCTGTCGTGAGTGCATCTTCGCCTAATGGACAACTTATTGGACCCAAAACCAATTCTTTGTCATGGGCAAGGAGAAGGTTGACTGTTTCGATTGAGCCTTTGGTAGCTGCGAGTTCCAAGGGACCTATTGGATATGCTCCATGGCCCGGTGTCCGGAGGGACTGAATATCGAGGTTTGTCTTGAGGTACTGGATATCGAGGTTTGTATTGAGGTACGGCTCTATGAGCTCCGTGAGACCCTTATCTATGACCACCATGAGTGCGTAACCTAAAGTCTTGGGGTCGAATAGGAGGGGGTTGTTGGCGATGATTTCCAGAGCCGCCTTCGAACGTTCATCGCTCGCGAATTCCACTTTACGCCAGAATGCGTGCGGGTATCGATCGATCGCTGTCGATACTAGCGCCACATGACTCTGGGACGTCGCCCATAAGAAGAGCGGGCCAATATCTTCCCACAGGGACACCAATTTTGAGTCTGTCCTCTCATCCGGGTCCGTTTGCCATGGGCGGTTAGCCTCACGAACATCCCCAGTGACACACTTGAAGAAAAGTTTCTCATCCTCCTTTCTCTCGAATCGTTCCAGGTGCCGGAAATGATGGATCCAGTTTTGTTTAGCATATGGAAGGAGATGGAAATGTTGTTGCCCCTTAGATGGTTCCCTTGTGCCGACGATGCCTTGAATGCCCCGTTTTAGATCTTTCGAACTCATAGATGACAGCGCTTTGTTTCTGCTGAGGATCTGCTGTGCAAGTCGGCTGGTGAGGTCTGACTTTGCGTCGAATGCAATCCGTCCCATCAAAACCGGGTCAATGGGAATCGACTTTCCAACCTTGTCCACCTGGGCGCTGAGTTCTTTGAAGTTGAGATATGTCATACACAAGACCCCGACATGTGTATCAATGGCGGCGCGATCGAAGTCGGCAGATCGTGGATTTGGAGATTCAAAAAGGTGTTGTTCCACACTGTAGTGGACATAATGGACTGTGAAATGCTCCTCATCGGCGTAGACCAATCCGTGACAACTGGCGACAACGCCCGCGATATCGTTGGGAAGATTGCCCCTGTCCAAAGTTACTTGGCCAACCTCGATACCGAGAAGTTCCCGAAACTCTTCCAGATTCAACGGTCTTTTTGTCACACCACAGAATTGAAGCAGCTTGGTACAGAGTTTAGAGCGAGTTGATTGAGCGATACGGGAAAGCTTCCGGTCAAAGATGTCTGAAAGCTGTAGTGGAAGATCCTCAAGGGCACGCCTGATAGCGTTGTCATTTGTTTGTTCGCAAATCTCATCAATCATCAATCGAGTCCAAAGGAACCTACGCATATAAAAGCAAATCAGTTCTTAGGACATGTCACTGGTGGAGGCAACGAGCCGGGTGTTTAAGTCGTGCACGATCATCCGAAGGGAAGGGGTGAATACTTACATTCCTCGTGACCCTTTCTGCAGAGCTTCTGCTATGGTCACAATCAGTGCAGGGTCGCCTAGCTTAAGCCGACCAGCTTCTAGTTGTTCATCAAGGGCTGCATCGATGTATTTGACGATGTCGCAGTCCGTTTTCTCCGAGGTCAATGTTAGTCTGAAGTTGGAGGGAAGAAATCTTGCTATCTCATTTTCGGTGTCTGGTCGTGCAGCACAAAGTATCTTGAGTGTAGTTCGAGGCTCCTCAATCAGTTCCGCAATCGCTCTTACGAGGCTTTCTCTCTCAAAAGGCTCGCATTCATCTAATCCATCTAGGACAATGTAGTAGGTTTTGTCTGGGTTGAGCCGGGTAGCGAGAAACTTTGTAACGCCGTCTAGGTCCAAATCGCACGTCTCAGCGAGTAGGGTATCCAAAGAGTCACCCTTGGTGGATTCGATATAGGTGCTAAGTATCTGGCAGGAGACACTGCCCAGGATATTCCTGGCTTTGGTGGTTTGTGCATCATCAAAGCGACAGAAGAAATGCGCCACAACTGTTGATGGCGTGGAGTTCGTTGAGAAGTGTGCAATGATATTGGAGACAAGAATTGACTTGCCTGTTCCAAGGTTGCCTATGCACCAAAAAATCGAGGTTCGCTGCGCGCGTTTCCAGCGCACGAAGTCAGGCTCTGTCGCAAACCACTCGGCCGTACTGGAGACGCGTTGTCGTAAAGCTTGCTTCCATGCTTTGTCGTGATCGATCGGTGACAGATTACTTCGTATGGAAGACCTGGTCTTGACTTCCTCTCGTGCCTTTTGTCGCTCACGCCACAGCGCTGCTCGGTCTCGCTCTTCCCTTCCTTCTTTATGATACTTAAATGCGGATTTCCAGTTTAGCGAACTCCTTCGTCGGTCCAATTCTAAGAGTCTGGCTGTCTCTCGATCCGCCTGTTGAGAGGCCAGCTGGATCTGCAGTTCCACCTCTCTGCGGTCCTGTTCCAGGCGGTCAAGGAACGGCCTGAACTCGGATTCAAATGGGTTGGCAATGGGTGATAGAAACTGTTGCCACAAGGTCTTCTGAGAGCCTAGAATAATTTTCGTGCAGAGTTCGATGATAGTCGCGTAGAATCCGCAAAGGGCTGCCTGCAAGCCCGCTGCACCTGGATACAGCGAGCCAAAATCATCGTAGACAGGGCAGAAGCGGCCAATGTGCATGATCAAGCCAGTAATCTTCTCAAAATATGACGCGACGTTGCTTGCAACCAAAATGGCGGTTTTGACGCCGCCCCAGACCAGCGCAGCGAGCTGGGGATGGGAGGAGACGAATGTGTCGACCGCATCGCTGAACTGACGGGTGGCATTGAGGAAGGTCAAAAGTCGAGGCGCGAAACATCGCCTCGCTCGACCGCTGTTGTCCTCGTCGAGTCGAGTCACGAAGGCGACCACGCTTGTCACGTCCGGTTTGGCACAAGCCTGTTGATAAAGCTGCCTTCGGTCATCGCTGAGGACAGTTTCAAAGGTCTTCAACGCCTGCTTCAGCGACTCTGTTGGATCGGAAGCAGCTCTCTGGCGCAGAGTCAGAGCCATGGAGATGGAATTGACATTGCGACGGTCAGTTTGCATCGAGAGAATGCCATGTTCGCGCGCTGAGGCTGAGGCTGTCGAAGTTCGCCGACAAGAAATCGTGGGCTGAGTCGTTTGCGCCTTGAAGTCAGCCACGCTCAGCCTCACTTCCTAGCCAGCCGGCCATTGGTCTCTTTAGCGGGTTTAGCGATGTTGGGCAAATGCGGACGGCGGCTGGTAATTAGCTCCAATGATTGACGGATTCGAGGTAATTCCAGCCTTTCTTCCTCTGCGGCATTCCTTATCTTGACGCGTTTGTATTGCTTCTGAGGTGGGCAGGCACGCCGCACAACTGAAGCATCCCCCGAACTGTCGCAAAAGCACATAGCATCCAAATTGTACGATGGCCTGCTCCTCTTGAAGCAGACATTAAGAAAGGAGCATGGCCCCAGCGGCTTTGTTTTACCCATTCATTTCGGGGATTTACTGTCTCCTTCTCTAGCATGAAAATATATAGTCCTTCATAGTATCAAACTGTCGACACCCTTCCTCCTCCCACCTATGAATGTCCTGGGGTGATCGGCTGGATCTTCCCTCTTTTACTCCACCCCTTTTGCTATCCTTGCTTCGAGTAACAGACTTTTGGGTCAGAAATATTGCTGATTATCGCTGTCTCCGCCTGAATGCCGCTATGATCTTTGCCAACCCCGAGATCACGTCTGCCATGGCACATCGAGGAATAACGCCCACCCACGGAAGCCCAGGTGGGTCAGATTGATCCGGCGGCCACGCCCCAGAAAATAGTATACTGCCTTCGACAAAATGTGATAACATGGTAAGATTAAACCGGGTAGATGGTAATAAATGGAAAGCAGCGCCGTCAATGCAAGGTCCCGTTCCCCTATTCGACATCGAAAACGCACGGGGAACTTTGCAGCACTTTTTTTTCGTTTAGTTCTCCTCAGACTTTCTCCGGGTTGAGTTTCGCCTGTCTCTCCTGCCACTCCTCATAGTCGGCCACATCGGCGTCCTTGTTCTTGGTTTCGGGGATCAGGAAGAAGGTGATGATCGCGCCCAAGACATTGCAGGCGAAAAACACCCACAGGACATTCGCGAGGCCGATGATGTTCGGACCGCTGAGGTAATTGAAGAGCAGCGCGGACAGGATGGCGCCCAGTTTGCCGACGGCGGCACTGGTACCGTGCGCCAACCCACGTACCCGTGAAGGATAGACCTCGGCAGGGACGATGAACGTCGTCGAGTTGGGGCCAAAATTGAAGAAGAACTGCAACACATTACGGTTAGAATTCTCACGTTGACACGGTGGAGGCGGGCTTGATGCCGTTCACGTACCTGCGCGAAAGCGAAGCAGACGAACTTGCCGGCCGTCCCGAGATGGCCGTAGTCGCCAGCTATGATACCGAACATCAACGCGACGATGAGGAATCCTTGGATCTGGATCCACTTCCTGCCGAGCTTCTCGATGAAGAAGATGGTGAAGAAATATCCGGGGACGTAGCCGGCGACAGCGATGATGAGGTTTCCGATCGCGTTCCGCATCAGGAGGTCATATTCGTTCTTGCCGGTATCGAAGCCAATTTCGTCCAGGAGGACCGATTGGTTCAGGTTCGTGCCGTAGAAGGCCACGTCGAGCAGGAACCAAGTCGAGGTGGTTCCCAGGAGGACTTTGAGGTTCTTCCACTTGCTGAAGTGGACAAAGAAGGCCTTGTACTTCGTCCGTCCTTCGGTGCTGCTGGTGGGAGTGAGCTTGTTCTCCTCGGCCGGGGTCGTGGTATCGAAGGCAGAAGGACCAGCATCGGTTAGAACGCTGCCGTTGCTTAGGGAGTTCAGCTCCGGTTCCTGCGCCGCCGATTTCGAGACGCTGTTGCCTCCTTTATGATTCGTCACGGCGGCATGGTTCAGTTCCCGAGACTGTAGGTACTTCCGACCTTCCGGCATTGTGAGACGAAAGTAAAGCGTGGCGAAAGCAGGAACGAGCCCAAGGCCCATCTGGATTCGCCAAACTGCATCTAGTTGGTTGTAGTGTCCCTCTATATCTAGGGCGTGGCTGAAGCATGTAAGAATGATGATCGTCGCAATGGAGCCCGTGAGTGTGCCCTGGGAAATAGAACCGAGTCAGCTGAAGAGCCTTTGAACTTGAGGGAGAATATGCAGAGCTCCACGACTGGAAGGGGAAGACTCACCCAGCCTTGGTTCGAAAAGATCCACGCCAACAGCTGACCACGCTTTGGCAGCAAGGACCTCTCCGACACGATCGACGCGGACATGGGGTAATCGCCTCCGATACCGACGCCCATGAGCATACGGAAACAGAAAAGCCATATCATTTTCAGCGTGGGCGTCGGAATGTCGTTGGGAAGGCTGATGGTCAGGATGGTGCCGATGATCACCACGATCAGTTCCTTGCCGTACACAAACTTCCGACCAAAGACGTCGCCGAGGAAGCCGAAGATCAGCTGTCCGAAGATGTTGCCAATGTTTGACCCAGCGTTGACAAGACCTCGGAGAAGAGGCGGGTAATGGGGCTTACGGCCTTCGAGGCCCCCCCAGTATCTAAAAAGCCATATATCAGTCCCTGAGTGACATTGAGACTGTGGTAGCAGGAGCGGTGAGCTTACTCGTAGAGCCATACTGGTGTCACTAGGTTGATGATGAACAAGTCATATGAATCAAGGAAGAAGCCGACGCTGGCAAGGTGTCAGTAGTCTTGTTGTAGGGAAGTACGCAAGCCGTACCCTGTGACGGCAAACATCTTAAGATCGCCCGTGGTCAAGTTCCATCTGAAATTCTTGTTGGCGGTACCGACCGACTTCTGTCGATACTCTTCCTGTTCGCAGCGATGAGTATAAGGAATGGCCCAAGGGAGCGAGGTGTTCTCACAAACGTCACCGGTCTACCATCATCGTCCCTGCGCGCATAGCCATCATCCTCCCACTTCATCTTCGCCTATAGAAAGGATATGGCTGGGAGCGACAAGCTTTGCAAAGGTTTGTTGTGCTAGGTGTTGGGAAGTTGTAGATGACCAACTCTGTTCGTTTCAGGATTCGAGTTGGATCCAAATGTCGTTCGTGTCGGTCAACGATCTTGTCCAGGATCTTTCCATGGGCCTGTCGTCCGACGGATTCGCAGTAGTACATATAGTCCAGACCCGGACGCGAACCATTGTGCATGTCCGTCGCCACAGACGGTATACCATGACCTTTGAAAATTGCTCCATCACTGCCAAAAAGCGCAGTTGTCTGGGGGGTGGTCGACAACAAAGACAGCATTGCAAAACGTGTTGCGGGAACCCCAGGTGATTGATGGAGATCTAAGAGCATCACAGGCCTCGAGATTCGCATGTTGGCCCATGGTGTGATGTTTTGATGCATGAAATATGCAGGTAGAGAGATCCCCACGAGGCTCGTGAGGTTAAAGGGTCGCCACTTCGTCCAATGGCAAGGCATCAGGCTGGATCTGGGCAGCTGAGCGCACCCCATAGCACCCGTACAGAAGCGGAATGACACTATTGGCCAAGAGGAATAGAGATTCTAGAAGGCCATCAGGCATTTCCTACCGGCACCACCCGGTGAGGCCGGAGGGATACTATCTGGGGCTATACTCCGTTCTCTCAGGGGTGAGAGGGTGTCTCGTAAACGAGGGGCATTGTCCCAGCCCAGGAACTCCAGTTCGTCCACGGACAAGCGAGCTAATTGGGCCTGATCGTGCATCAGACTTAGCATTGAAGCTCCGAGTCCTTGTACATTGTCGCGTGAAGCAGCTTTAGTTAGCCCAAGTACCCACTGGATAGTTCGGAGGGTGCTCGGTTCACCACCAATTAGAATAGCCATCTCTTCCTCGTGCTCTCCTCCTCAACTCTCCGAGAACGTAAGTCGATATGCTCGACACATTGTCTCGTATGAGCTGTCTCCCGACCTGACTGTCCATGGCAAGTTTTATGGCGCATGATCGGACCTTGAATACCACCCTTCGTCCGTATTCTGGCCCGAGCTCTGCTATAACTCGCACTGCTCACTCCGGGAGTAGTAATACCTCGCATATAACATTATGCGCACTGTCATCCTGAACGCCTCTCTGGGGTACAGGGGCTAAAGGTGGTCTGGAACGCCCAGACACCCTCAATACCAACAGACATGTAAGTAGTGGATACACTACCTCATGAGTCTTGTCAATGGTAGACCAGCATCGCCAGGTTTCGGTCACCACGTACTCTGTGCTCGTCCTTGCATTTTATATTCATCTGAGATCTACCTACATCTGTTGTGACAACCGCCGAACGTAGCACTATGAACGCCGAAGTCTCAACATCAGAGGGTCCGGGACCAGGGGTCGGTCGATTAAGGCGCCTGACGAGCAAACTTCAGCACCCAGTCTCCTGCAGCGCAGCCGACCATCTTTTCTCGTCTAGCCTCAGAACAGCCCTCATCCCCCCTTCCGCCCGTTCCTTTAATCCCTCTCCTCCGGCAAGAGGGTCTTGGGCTGCGACCTGCTTCGCTTGTTCCTCCCGCTTCTGGACTAGAACCAGCAGATCGGTCAACGCGCTGTCTTCCAGCCTCTTTCTTAAATCTGCACATATTCTCCCTCTCCAGTAACTCACCGCGTCTTTGCCCAGTCCACGGTTCGATATATTGCGCAGTGCGTTTTCTACCTTGTCGCCGGTGATTCCGGACGAAGTCGAAATACCCAGGAGGACATCGAATATATCAAGCATGAGGAAGATCGTGTACACATTGGTAGGGTTATGTAGCCCAACAAAGCGCGCTGGATTGACGAGGAAGTAGATCCGGAGGACGTTCACCAGAGCTTCGTCGAAGGCTTGATACTTCAACCCCTCCAGGATAAGTCTCATGGCCGTTTCGGGGAACTTGCCAGTGGTGCAGAGGGCAGGGTAGTCAAGGAAGCGGTCTGACTTGTCCATGCCCGCTGCAGCCCGCCGGAAGGCATCAGGGCTCCTCTTTTCTTGCGACAGATGGCGTGCAACAGACTCGGTCCACTTATCAAACTGGGCTGGGAGACTAGGTTGCTCGGCGGCTAGGTCCGCAGCAGCCTTGGTATCTGAAAGGCACTTGGGGCAATTGCAAGTGAAGAAGTAGTCCTCCATGAGCTTCGCTCTTCTGGCGGTCGCTGACGCCGTGGGAACGATGTAGCAGTTGAAAAGCTCCTCGTCTTGTTGAATGTCTCGTAGAGGAATGACCCGAATGAACGTCCGTCTTTCATCCTCCGAGAGCTCCGTTGAGCTCATCCAGCCAGGCGTCATAGTGTGCTGAGGTCTGTGGACAGCCAGATTCGGTTCGCAGCTGTGGTTGAATTTGGCCACGAGAGGCTCTAACATGACGCCTATGCCCCCCTGGATTGGAGTAGGCAGCTCGGTGGCGTTGGACTTCATGATGAAAATCAGCCGCTGGATCGTCTCGATGGCCATGCCTGACGCGGCCAGGTGTTGGATCCCTTCTGCCATTTCCGTCAGGTTGGACCGACCTCGCGCGGCAAGGATTTGTTCATGGGAGGTCAGCTGCGTGATGCGGTTCCATTCGTCACTCGGCAGCTTGTCTCGGTCCCTGAGGAGCACTGCCCGCAGCACCGCCCTGAGGATGGCCGGAGGCAGGTTGTTCTGCACCCTTTTGAAGATCTTGCACTCAAACTTGTGGTATGCGTGCCACGACTTGACCTGACAGTTGCGGCTGCAGAAACGAGCAGCGTGGCAGCCATTGCAGATCTTCAGCTGGACAGATGCGTGTCCGTATCCAGGGACGGGCAACGGACTCTCCGTGACAATGAGGCAGTGGTAACACGTTGTCGGCAAAAAGTCTGAATCGATCGCCATCATGGTCGGGTAGGTTAATGAACAGATCGGCTCCTTCACAGACAAGACCTGTTTTGCGAATACCCCTTGACCTTTGCCCGGAATCTGTTCGAGCTTGAGGGTCTTTTCATCTTTGCTCTCGATGTACGACGCCTCTGGAGCCTTGCGCTGTTCAATCAGCGAGTCGATGAGGGCATCCAGTTCAGCCATTGCCTGGATTTCCTACCACAACCTGAGTAAGGTGTGGCTGGCCCGGACTCACGATGGAGCAAAGACTGTGGCTGTTTCAAGTTAGATGTCCCGTAAATGTCCCCAGAGCAAGCGGACTACTTGTTAGCCCAATTTCTGCGCGCGAATGCACCGTGGTTCGACTCGATTATGCGATGGGAACATGCAGGAACCATGAGATATTGGTATCTGATGAAACTCGATGCTTCTTGCGTAGGGCTGTGTGGGGATTGTTTCGAGGTTTCGCTAGCGAGAAATGTGCGGCGGTCCACAAGCGCCTAATGTGCACTTGGCTTGCCCTATCAGCTGTTGTTGTTACAAGGACCTCTTGGTGACCCTAGGACGGAAAACCCGTAGAGAAGTTGGGCTAGAAAAATGTGTTTCTCCATTCTGTCACACGTGACCTCGTGCCGCTTTTGCTCAGGCCAGCTGGGCCAGCTCACCCTGCTGACCACACCGTAGTGGTGGCCCCAAGGTCGACCCTACTCCAGACTATTAAGTATTAACGAGGACCCAAAACGAGGCTGTAGGGGGTTTCCCTGGAGGTGCACCACGGCACGATGGGCCTCGCACGATGTGCCTTATGCCTTCGACGCGAGGGAGGTCCAGGAACAGTCTCTTGCTCCTTCTAACGTCTCGTTAGGTTTCTACTTTCTTTATCGTCTATTCCCTCCCTCCCTCCCTCCCTCCCTCCCTCCCTCCACGGCTGAGGAATGTACAAAAAAGGCAATGATACCCTGTAAACAAAGCATAGTGTGGATGGAAGCATTAGGACGGCACGGCCAGCGATGGCCTCAACGAGATACGAGAGTCGCGCTCGGGGACAGAGAGCATTGCAACAACAATCGAGATCGATGATCGGGGTCAACGTTATCCACTGCCACGAACAAAATAAATCTGCATTCGGCTCTTCTAAGCTATGAACGTGGAGCTTACCACGTGGATTCCTTAGATACATGGTCTGCGTTGTTTGCTCATTTCCGACAAAACAGGATTGTCATGATAAGCGCGCCGTTGAGTTCCTTTCCTACCAAACCATTGACGTGCTGGAAAACTGCTTACACCACGACTCCATCGTCTGAGGCCCTACTTGCCTTAGTGAGCACTTACGTCTGTCGAATCCTCAAACACCGAGAAGATGAGATTGATCAAAAGTGGTACGAGAATCCAGATCAGCGTGACCTTGCTAGCGTCGGAGGGGCAGAACAGGTCACCCTGGAGTTTCAGGAACATGACGAAAAACATCCAGTTGCCGACGTTGATCACGATGCTGCTCGCCACCATCAGGGCGTAAGCCTTGCGGAATGCCGGCCAGTCGATGACCAGGCCTTCCCCCCACCGCGGCGCATCCTTTTCTCCGTCCAAGCGTTGGTGTTGTTCTCGAGCGCGTATCTTGTTCACGGTCATGGCGATCATCTCGATGACGCCGAGGATCGGGAGGAAGCACAGGAAGGCCGTGATGATGCCGAGAATGGCGAGGAAGATGAAAAACCCGCCCACAAGGTCGGCCGTCACGATCCATGAGAGGAGAAGGATCAGCGCGAGGAAGATGAATGCAGGCGCGGAGGACAGTAAGGCGCCGTGACCCAGGATCGCGAGAGCCGCAAGCGGCGCGGCAGGGTTGGAGGGCGGGTCGGTGAAGATGTACCAGTAGCGGACGAGGAGACTCGTCCCCGCGACCCAGGACAGCATTCCATCCGCGAAGACGTCGGCGAGACCAGTCTCGGAGAAGCCGTGGTAGAAGCCCAGTAGGCCCGTGAAGGGCGCATTCCGCGGGCGGACGGAGTACAGGAGGATGGCCTGCCAGAATGCCTGGGACATGGAGAGGATGCCCGAGGTGTGAGACCGGTGGAGCACGAGCACGGTGAGGTAGGCCGTGAGGACCTTTTCGCCCACGGACTTGAGGAGCTTGTGGGCCTTCAGCACGTAGCGGGTCTCGGGACGTCGGATCTCGTCTTGGGCGAGCTGGTAACGGGGTGGTGACTTGGAAGAGCGGAATCGGACTTTGATCATCTCCCACATCTGCCGCCCGTACAGTTTCGACAAGACGATGTAGAGGAGAGAGCTAGCCATGGACAGTGCCTGTGCGATGATGTAGGTGCTCGTTTTCGGGCAACTTTTGGCGCCCTCGTACAGCTGGAACTGCGGGATCCAGTCGACCTTGACCGCCGTCTGCTCGACGCAGGCGGCGATGTCGTCGTAGGCCTTCTGCTGGGTGCAGCGCCAGTATTGCAGCGTCCTGGGCGGCATGAGCATTCTCTGCGCGCTTGGCGTTTGGGCCCGAGGGGGTCACACCTACGTTTCTGTAGCGCAGTCGAGGTACCGACTCATATTCCACGCGTAGGCGCCCGAATCCGTGCAGCTGATACTCATCTGGCTGTAGTCAAAGGCGCAGGTGTGCTGCAAGATCTGTCGTGACGAATGTTAGGTACTGTGGAACGCCATCGTGCGTGAAGGCCTCTTAATGCCGAGTCAGACGTACAGGCATGAAGTCGGGATACTTGCAGCTCTCGTTCCTGGTCAGCTGCGGTGGTGAGCCCAGGTTGGCGATGTAACTGTCGTATAGCGCGGAGTTTGCATCCGTTTCCCACCTGGACTCGCGTCAATACTGCAAACAAGTATCAGGACTTTGATGGGATGAGGCTGGCATACACGAGACCGATGCAATTGGCCGTCTGGTTGACGATTTGGAACCGTGTCTGCTGGTTGACCGGCGTCACGGCGCATGTCTGCAGTGAATCGATATACGGCTTGCAGGCCTCGGTGACGGACTGCCATGAGATAAGGCAAGGTTAGCTTGGCTAACTAGGTATCTAGATTGCCCATGAGAGCTATCGAGAGGAACCACCGAGGGAAGAACGAACCTGAAACACTTGGCTTGTAGTGTTACAAGGCCCGGGACCTGAGCTCAAGAAGCTGGAGCTGAGGCTCGCCATGCTGCTGAGTGTGGGCGTTCTGGTTGACCAGGAAGAAACATTCGAAGCAGACGAGCGAAGCTCAGGGAGGTGGCATTTCTTCGCCTCAAACGGTCTTTTGGGCATCGGCGAACTGCGCGCTCCATCATTTCCATTTCAAGCCTTTCGTGTTGTGATCAACAAGCTGCGCCATCAAGCATGGGCAAAAAAAAGGGGGTTGTTTGCCTGCACCACCATCACGAACGCAAGGGATGGTTCGGTTCGCCTATCTTCCTGGGCTGAAAGAGCGTGTCTGCCTCGTCGAGACACTCCTGAATTCAGCCATCATGACCGTGGCGTCCGACATGTGGTCACTGTTGGTCGTTTTTTGAATCAGTGGAGCGCCCGTTCGTATTCCTTTGGCCTCGGTGATTGGCAGGTGAAGCTCTTGGAATTGGCAACGAGGCTGTCTGGGTGTCTGTATGGTGATCAGAAGTCGCAGTGGAGTCGCCGCAGGGAGGATCTTGGCTAATGCTTTTTGCCTGCGACCTGAGCTTGGATGAGCTTCGACGCCGCCACCACCCCTTGTCGCGCGTACCTACCTAGACACCAACCTACTTCGTGAAGGAGTTAAAACAAGTACGTCTCAATGCAGTAAGGAGAGCCTAATGCGGCTCAAGATGGCAATGTGCTATAAAGTGAGGGTCGAGCCCCTTTTGGGTTGTTGCTCCTCCTGCTGGTCCTGTCGACGGGTGCGAAGTCCCATCAACCATTACCCACCTATCTGTACCCTGGCGCAGTTACATCCCTCATTGCAGTATTCAGGACCTCTGTTCCGTCTATCACTATCATGGGCTCCACCGGCCTGTTATCGACGTTCGCTACGTCGACTCTCACTTCTACAGCCTCGCCCGCACCCTCACCAAGCATCATCGTCCCGACATCGACGCCGACACCCACTACCTTGTCCAGTGTGCTCGCCAGCACCACGGCGTCGAGCACCAATGTATCGTTCAATCCAGCATTCGTTGGCTATGAAAGTATTGGCATGCTCGACTTGACCACGGTTTGTACGTCCCCGTTATGACCTTCCAACACCTAGATACCTTCTTGGCATGGCATGGATTTGATCTGACGGCCGTGCAGATTCAAGCGCAAACTGCCTCGACTCTTCTACCTTTTACTCCTCGAGCTACTGGGCCACATGCTGCTCGGGCTCGTGTAATCTGTACACGGGGTGCTTGTCTCAGAGTATTTTGCAAGGTCCGCTGAGCAGCGAGACATGGTCCGTTTTCTTTCCCCTGGATGCGCCCTTCAGATCTTTCTTCTGCATGCACGAGTTGGTGATGCAGGTTGATGATGCGGGTTGCTTGGCCGGCCGGCCTGCGGCGTCTTTTCTCTCGTCGATCGTTCATCTGCCTGCCTTACAATGCCCATCCTTCCACACCCGTCACATCTTCACCTCACATCTCTTCCAATCACCACTGACCAAACAATCCTCCCACAGCTCCGCCACGTCGACCTGCCAGATGAACTTCATCTACCCGTCATCAAACCCCTTCGACGCCGTTCTGACCGCCTACATCTGCGACGGCGACGGCGCCACCCCAGTGAACTTCTACCGCGTCCAGCCAACGGACGGCATTCGTTAGTGCCCCCCAAGTTACCCCATCTCCAAGACCGTAGACTTACCATGCGTGCGTAGTATCGAGCAACACCTCCGCCATCAACGCCGCAAAGCAGTCCCAATCCTCCAACCCCTTCGGCCTCGGCCTAGGCGGCAGCCTCGGCGGGGTGGCCTTCCTCGCAATCATCGGTCTCGTCGTATGGAGCTGCCTCGGCTGCCCAGGGTGCGGCGGCCGTTCTCGTCGCCGTCCCACCGGCTACAGCGGCCGGACACACATCCCGCCGCCGCGGCGTCTTCGCACGCCCTCCCCGCCTCGCGTGGCCCCTGACGACCCCGACGCCGACCGCCAGTGGCGCAACTGGCAGGAGCTGATGGCCGCACGACAGGACGAGAACGAGCGCGCCCGAGAAGAGTACAACCGACAGCAGGAGCAGGCGAGGATGGACGACTACCAACGCCAGCAGGACGACTACCAGAGTCGGCGAGACGACTACCAACGTCAGCAAGACGACTACCAACGCCAGCAAGACGACTATAATAATAACTACAATAACAACAACGATAACAACAACTATAACAACAACTATAACTGACGACTTGGCAAGAGGAGCATGGCCACATCGACAGAAAAGGACGAGGGTTGTTGGGAATATGAATGCGAATGCAGATGTACCAGTAAAGCGGCGCGGTTCTCGCTCCGTCACGATATCAATTGTCTATGTGTGGAAGCTCAAACACACTTCGTTGTACCATGTACAAATACAATTCGTTTGTACTTCAGCAAGCCAAGCGTATAGCGCGATAGAATGCTGGGGTATCAGTACCCTCGAGGTGGTCGAAAACGTCCTCTGCCCTTCGAGGAGAGTTGCGGATCTACCTACCTACCCACCCACCCATTGAGACTGGATACGAAGTAGACAGGATAAAGACTATGTTTACGAGTAGCATTACAAAGCCTCACCCTCGGACCTCGAGTCATTCAGAAACGCCGTCGTCGCCGCGGCAGCCGTCGCGGCGATCAGTCACGTGCCGGACTTGCTCAGGTTGAAGCGGCGAGGCTCAGGTCATGCCCAGGTCCTACGCTGGAAATTGAGAGTGCCCTCGTCGAGATTCCGACGTCGAACCCCAAGTATCTGACGCTCGCTCAAAACCTCAGCCACAAGAACTGGTGCGGCTTCATATGGATGCCCGCGTTCCGCAAGTTGATCATATACCCATCTATCAGATCCTTCGCCTCAGCAGGCATCCCCATGAACCTGTCTCGCCCGATCCACTGGGCCTCATCCGAGAAGTTGCAAAGACACAATACGCTGGACTTCGCCCCTGGTCGTTGGTACCCAAGGATTGCCGGGTTGCCGGTGTAAAACCCAATCGCTCTTCCTCCTGCAAGCTCCTCTGTGTTTTTGCGAAGGGAAATGAGATGCTTCATCCCGGCATATATCTTCCCTGGGATGCTGTTGGCATCGTGTCGCTCGGCATAGCGCTGTTCGGGGTACCAAGGGCGGTTCACCCATCTGCTGTCGTCCATTTTAGCTGGGTCGTTAAGGTAGCTGTAATCGTTGAGTTGGCCGACTTCGTCTCCCAGATAGATGAGTGGAATTCCGCCTGTGCTCATGGCGATGGAGTATGCGAGCAAGATCCGCTCAATGGCGTGATCTTGCATCGACTCCAAGCCGGCTAATGATGCCGTGGTGCCAGATATTCTGCAGTCCCCGGTCTTTGGATTGTCCTGAAAGGGGACGCCTCGAGCAAAGCTGCCTGGATGGCGGTTCACGAAGAACGCATTGAGGAACTTCCTGTGGTTTCGACCGTCCTTGCCAAGTTCCTCTGCATCCTCGTCGCTGAACGTCCAGCCTATGTCATCGTGAGACCGGACGTAATTGACCCAGGCACAGCCTCGGGCTATATTGTGTCTACGCTCAATCGCCTGTGACAGCATTGACACATCTCTAGTTGCCAGCGCCTCCCACGTCAAGGCCATCTGAAGCGGGTTGTAAGACAATTGGCACTCGTATCGATCGATGTATTGCACCACAAAGTCTGGATGGACAATGGCTTCAGACTTGAAAAGCACAGACGGCGCTGCAATCCGACAGAGGGCGTTGAAAGCTCGGAGCAGTTTGTGAACCTCTGGCAGATTCTCACAGTCCGTGTTCATCTGTTTCCACATGAATGCAACGGCGTCCATCCGGAAGAGATCGACACCCACATTGGCCAGATACAGCATCTCACCAGCCATGGCTCTGAATACAGCTGGATTCGAGTAATTCAGGTCCCATTGGAAATGATAAAATGTTGACCATACGAATCGGCCGTCCGGAAGTTGGATGAACGAGCCAGGGTGATCGTCCGGAAAGATCTCTCGCGTCGACCGTTCAAACGCTGAGGGAACATTTCGGTCAGGGAAGATCCAGTACATGGCGGAATGCTCAGGATCGCCCTCGGCTGCTTTCTTTGCCCACCGATGCTCGTTGGAAGTATGGTTGAACACCAGATCAAGCACTAAGCTGATTCCCGCCTTTCTCAGCTCGGTTGCCAGGTCTCTAAGCTCCTCGATAGTTCCCAGTCCGGGCTGCACGTCTCGGTAGCTAGACACAGCGTACCCTCCGTCATTGAGAGGCTGAGGAGCAGCGAACAGAGGCATCAAATGCAGATAAGTCAATCCCAACTCCTTAAAATAGGGAATGCGCTTCTTGATCCCAGCCAAGCTGCCAGCGTACCGGTCGACGTAGCAGACTCCTCCCAGCATCTGATTTGAGAGATACCATTCGGGGTCGAGTTCTCGCTGTTTGTCGACCCTTTGCAAGTCAGGGGATCGGTCCTGCCAGCTTTTGCCACACATTGTTATCAGGTCGACAAGTTGGTCGAGACAGTCATGTCGGTAGCCGTATAGCTCGGCAAAGATGGCAAAGATGGTGATGAAGTTCGTATCGAGCCTGGCAGAAAAATCTTTGTCCTTGAGGATCGAGACGCCATCTTCGGTCTTCCTGAGCTCCTGGAGTATGTAGGCTCTGGCGGCGCGAGCCTGTTGCTCGATAGATAGACTATTCATCGAAGAAGAAGAGGGGGGTGCGGTCTTGTAAACTCTTCGGTGCTGGAAGGGTGTAATACGCTTGCGAGGGGCCAAATGCAACTGAACCAAGGCTGAGGAGCATAGCCATAAGGAGATTACTTGCTTATTACCTTTTGAATATTTCGCTTCTCGGGACCTGGAATGCTGTAGTCTTATGCGGCTTAAAATCCTGCTGCCGGCTCTTCTCTCGGCCAAATTATGGTTTCGAAAATTACGCCGAGCGAGCGAGCGATGTACTTTGGTCAAGCCAATTTTAAGTGATCGACAATTCTAGAGGACGCAATTCTATAAGGACCAAGGCTGTGTACCTTTGTAGAGTGGGCTGAGATGCGACGTCGAAGCTGACCAAGACGTCGGGGCGCTTGACAACACCTTTAACCACCCTGGGCTTTATATGAACGGCAGGACTCGTTCAAGTACCCAGCTATTCAGCTATAAAATAGTATAGCTTAGCCGTCAACTATCGACCTAGAGAATGGACACTACAGGCCGGGGACGGCAAAGTATACTCCCTCTAGTTGCTTGGTCTTGGTAAGAATTCTGTATTTCAGACAATACAAGGAATCTATTATGCCTCATGCATCAGCCTGGAGGCTCTTGGTTACACAAATGCCTTTTCTTTCCATCAACCCCTTAGGGACTTCGCCTATTCCACCAGTTTGAGCGCCGGAATGAACCAAAAACCCAAGGAAAAGAGACTCCGACCCGACGATCCTATATTCGCGCTATTTAACCGTTCACCAAGCGTACAATCCCCTGCTGTCACACCTCTCCGGGCCCCTTCAGAATGCCGACACAGCAACAGCGATTGCCTGGCTTTCGCTGTGGCTGATGCTGACATTTACCTTCTTGACGCCAGCTTGCTTCGCTGCCTCAAGCGCCGCACCATGGAGGGCAACCTTGGGTGCTCCGTTCTCATCGGCCAGGATCTCAATGTCGGACAGAGGGGCACCAGCACCCTTGCTGCACACACCCAGCGACTTGAATACTGCTTCTTTCGCACTCCACCGTCCTGCATATGAAGCCTGAGGAGACGGTGCCTTGTTGCAATAAGCTCGCTCTTGTTCGGTGAAATTTCTCTCAACGAAAGTCTCGTTGTCAATGTTGATTGCTCGGATATCTTCAACATCAACACCGATCTTCGACCCTTCTGTGGCATTGGCTTGCGTCAACGACTCAAGCATGGCCTTGGTCTCCAAGGCATGAGGGCTTGAGGCCTTCTTGGGGGCAGCAGTATGGTAGATCAGCTCGCCGGACTTCTTGTCGGCGACCACGCGCTGCTCAGGGTTGAGGAAAACCTTCTGCATGATCTCGTCTGGGTACGGGGCCTTGGTCTTGGCAACGAACACAGTGTTGTTGATCATGCCGTTATGGAGGTATCTGTAGGCCTTCTTCTGTCTAGCCTCAACCTTGACCTTGTAGCGCTGGAACTCTGCCTCGTCCAATGCAGCATAAAGGTATTTGGGATGGATGCCGATTGCTTGAGCGCCTTTCTGACCGAAACCAAAGGAGGTGACAGAGAATGCCTTGATGCCATCGGTCTGTAGTGATCGGCTTGGATATACGATGTAGTCGAACTTCTCCATCACCTGGTCAACATTGTCGGCGTTACGGTTTCCAGGAACGAGCCCGCTGTTGAGGACTTGCAAGCAGCCGTTGAACATCCAGGCACCAGCGGCACCCTTAGGATGACCAGTGAGGTACTTCTGGAAGATACCGAGCATGGCGTTGCCCTTCTTGCGGCCGAGATGCGCCATTTGTTTGCAAAGGACCTCAGATTCGTTCTTGTCGTTGGCAACGGTGGAGGTACCGTGGAAGGAAGCAACATCAAGGTCGTCAATCGTAAGACCCCAAGTAGCCAGGGCACCGCGGAGGGGAGCAATAGCGGGATCTTGCTTCCAGAAATTGTTGCCCAGGCTGAACTGTGCCTCCTTTTCTTGTCGGACTGCTTCGCGTTCAATGTGTGCGGCGCGCTCTTGCATGTATTCGGCCTCGTTGAAACCAAAGCCAGCTTGAGCCTTCATTGCTGCAACCTCTTCATGGAGATAGAGAAGTTCGGACTCTTGCCAGTTCTTGATGGCACGTCGGCGGAGGTCAAGCTGTCTCCTGCGGTAGTTGATGTCAAGCAGAGGCGACGGGAACTTGCCAGGGTTTTCACGTGCGGTGGTCAACACACCTTGACCGGGAGCCGGCACTGATCGACCGATCTTGTCGGTGGCAGTCGAGACGAGACCAAGAATGCCGTAGATTGGTGTACCCATGTCAAGAGCAAGGCGAGCCGACATGATGATTTGCATACCACAGCCTTGGGATTCCATGAATCCATTTCGAGTAGTGGTAGTAGGTCGGGACATCTCCTTGGGAGTCCGGCCATGCGCAAATTCATCCTCGGCATTGCTGGTGGCTTTCATGTTCGCAAACTCATAAGAACCCTCTTCTTGGAAGTCATCAAAGCCACCAACAAAGCACACACGAGCCTTTCCTTCAACAATAGTCTCGTAACCGATGTCGATTGACTCGACAGCGGTTGCACAAGCACCGACAGGGGTCTTGATCGGACCAGTCGAAGACAGGAGCAACATGTTGACCCAAGCGGCCATGGTGTTGATGAAAGATTCCTGGAGAATATCCTTCTGAACAGGCTTATCCATGAAGCGATCTTTGTACATGCCACGAAGTGCGGTGGTACCACCGATACCCGAACCGACGCAGTTGCCCACCTCGGACAGATGCACGTATTTGTAGAACTCGTATGGGTCGGTAACACCTGCTGAAAGGAGAGCTTCGGCTGTGCAGACAAGCACGAACAACGTGACCTGGTCCACTTGTGAAATGATGTCGTCCGGAATACCGTAGGTCTTCGCGTTCCAGCCTGTCGGGATTTGACCAGCGACAAGGCGATCAAATCTGAGTGCCTTAGGGATCAGCAGAGTGGCGCCCTTCTTCAGGCGGACACTGTACTCGCCAGATTCGAGCTCGAAGACCTCGACCTTGTCACCGTGTTGTCGCTTGAACTCCTCAGCGGTCTCCTTGGAGGACTCGAACTGGTCGAGATCTTCTTCGATTTGGATCTCCTGAAGCAGCTGCTTCTTCTTGGGATCATACCCATTGAACAGCTCGGGCTCAATAAGACGAATACCCGAGTGTTCGAGGATGTGCTTCTCATATTTGGCTTTGACATCCTTGTCGTCGACAGGCTCGCCAGTCTTTGCATCGACCCAGCCGGAGTACGATTTACCCTTGAGAGGCCCATTGTGATTCTTGATAAGGCCCATCATCCACGCCATCTCGACGCAACCTTCGAGTGAGAACTGACCGTAGGCTTCCATTTCCCATCGGGTACGAGAGTTGCCCCAAGGCCCGACCTCAGAAAAGCCGGTGACCACAACCACCTTGTCGAGGTCAACCATGCCCTTGAGCTTGGCGTTAAGGGGCTGGACTTCCTTCTGCCAGTCGGGGAGCTCGGGGAAGTCGAATTTCAGGTTCGCTCTGGGCTCGATGGTAACTTTCTTGTAAAGGGCTTCGCTGTCCTCGCCGTTGACAACCTTGTTCTCCAAGGCCGTCTCCTTGGTAACGGCTTGCCGGACGGCGCTGGTTTCCATAATCTCGGCTCGAAGCTTCGTCATCAGGTCCTTGAGATCTGGCAGGAATTGCAGACCGCCGTTCAAGTCGGCAAAGACGGGTTCCTGTTGACACAAGTCGACAATGGCTGGAGACATTAGGCCAAGCAGGTTGAAAGCCATCTCCTGTTGAGAGAAAGTCCGCACACCGTATTTCTCAACCCCGTCAGCGACGATGTTGTTGCCGCTCATCAAACCGGTGCCACGAGTCCAGCCGATGACTGCGCCGCAAATTGTGAGGTAGTCACCCCAGCTCTCGGAAGACCAACGGTTGAAGAGAGTCTCCAATGCGAGCTTGGACTCCGAGTAAAGACCGTCGTTACCGAAGGTACCGTGGTTGGGTGAGAGAGGCAGCATGACTTGAGCTGGTCGAGTGTTGAATCCGTTCTCGAATTTCTTCGACTTGACGGATCCGAGTAGACGGATCAGGTTCGTCAACATGATACGATGAGCAAGCTCGGACTTGGAATCGATGCTATCGATTTCGCGACCATTCTCGGGGATAGCGGCGAAAGGTACAATGTAATCCAGGTCCCAGCCAAGACCCTTCTTTGTGTCGTAGATATAGTCAACCAGGGCTTCCACATCCTGCTTGCTTCCTTGGTTGAATGGCACCACGACGAGCTGAGAGCCACGGCCGCCAAATCGAGCATACATTGACTGATAGTACTCGGTAACCTCACGCGAGTAGCGACTGGTCGTGACAACGACCTTGGCACCACCGCTGATCAGACCTTGCAGAACTTCAGCTCCGATGGAACCGGCACCGGCGCCTGTCATCAGTGCCATCTTGCCCTGGAAAGTCAGGCCTGATTTTGCCGCGTTCTCGAGTCCTTCAAGGTAGATGCCAGTCAATTTCTTGCTGTAGTCCCAACCATGTGGTTCCTTCTTTTTGAGATGTAGGAACGGGATTGTCTCGGTCTTGCCTTGTTTGACATTTCCGTTCATGGTAGCTCGTGGTATTCCGTTGCGGCCAGGTTTCTTGACATCGCCATTCTCCTGTGGCATGATCTGCGACTCGTTCATCGCCAGAGCACGGACAACATCTTTGTACAAGGTGTTGAACTGCAATTGCGAAGCCTTTGATAGCTTGTGCTGCTTTCGGATCAACCTGTAAACGTTGCGAAGGTCGTTCTGCACCTTGGTTCGATTGCTGTATTCGGAGATCTTGCCACCCTCGGCCATCTCACGCACGTAGTGCTCGAGCTTCCGGGCACTTTGACGAGGGACCTCTTGATAATCGAGATTGCCTCGAGCATCGATCGTGGTCTGAGGGCCAGTAGGGACCATAACGTCCTTGTAGACCGGTGCTTCATTCAAAACGTCCTTGCAGTTCTCAATGAGTTGCTCGCCTAGCTCCTTGGCCAGCTTGTAAGTCTCGCCTCGCTCGGTCGGGCAGTTGTCAATATGATATTGCATATATGCGATGAGGGTGGGGTTTGATCGGTTCATGATCCGGATGCACTGGCTGACAATTTCTCGGTCGACTGCCTTGAGACGGCCGAAAATGATGTCGTAGTACATGCTCAGAGCGTCTTGCCGAGCCCAGTTCCACGAGGAGTCGTAAACACGGGCTTTCAAGGGGCTAAAAGAGGGCTCAATTCCCGAAGCGTAAAATTCACCATGTTCGGTGTTCCACAGATCGAGTTGGGCTTGCAGAGCCTTGTTGGCCTCTTGAGAGCCGACGAAAGCCTTGTCGCCAGCACGCAGATCCATCTTGAGGTAGCGGGCTAACAGTTCGAGTTGCTGTTTGAACAGAGCCCGTTGATCCTTGGTCAAAGCATCGATAGCAGCCGGATCCATCATCATGCCAGCGCCAGCAGCACCAGCCGCGGCGCTGCCAGCTGAGGCAGAGGAAAGGCTGATGCCAGCTGTTGCAGCGTACTTCTGGGCCACATCACTGAAATAAGTCTTGGCATCATTCTCTGAGCCTAAACGCGAAGCTGGCTCCATGGTGAGAGCGAGCAGAAGAACACCATCCTGTCTGCCAGGCCCGAGGCCGAAGCTGGTCTCGAGGTGTTTTCTGACAGCCGTGATATTGAAGCCACCAGGCATTTTGGAGGCGACCAAGCGAGCGATCAGCGACTGCGACTGCTTGCCCAGCTGGCCATTGAATGTGGACTGCATTGAAGCACCAAGTTCGTCTAGAGGGGTGTCTTCTGGCTTCTCAGGTGTCGAACCAAATTCTTTGCCCAAATCTCCTAAAATTTCATTCTGCAAGGTCGATTTCCCACCGACCAAATCCTTGATCGCCTTGCTGAGGGGAATATCTGCGAGTGGTTTCTTCAGCTTCTGAGCCACCAATGCTCGCAATATGTCGACGGCTCCAACCGGAGCATCTGGTACCGCAGCAGCAGGCCCAGCGCTGGCTGCTGGTGGAGGAGCCGCCGCCGCGGCAGCGGCAGCAGGAGCAGGCGCTGAGGCCGCCGGAGCGGAGGATGAAGCTGGGGCAGCCGCTGGAGCAGCCTCTTCCTCCACCGGATCGACATCATAGTAAATTTCTTTCAGATCCTTGTTGTATGCCAGCACTTGTCGTGATAATGAGGTGGCAGCATCGTAGGTCTCGTATTTAGAGGCAAGAGTTCTCTTTGCCATTCCGCCGAGGGTGTCTGCGGGACCAATTTCAACAATTCTTTCTGTTCTGTTCGTCTCGAGGATGACATCTTGAGTCTCAATCCACCTGACTGGCGAGGCAAATTGGTATGCCAGGAGCTCAACGAGGAGCGTGTGGGCGAGCTCTTGCTCGATTTCGGGACGCATGACGGCGGTTTGTGGTAAATTCAGAAAATATGGAGTGTTCTCGTTCTCGAGTCTGAGGTCGGATTCACAAGTCAACCTATTGCCCGGTGCTGTATGAAGTTAATCAGAGCAGGGCAATGGCGAGCACAGGTTGTTCAAGTGAAGGAACTGTGCTTTGTCTAACGATCCGAGTCGGTAGCTATTATGGGAGGAAGGAGAGGATGGATGCGAGGAGGAAGGACCGGGTGCGGAGGAACTGGGAGGAGGGAAAGTGATGAAGTTGTTCGAAACCTCGATCTTCAGGTGTCCTGTGGCTTCGGGAAAGAAAAAGTAATCCGCAACCAGACGGCGATAAGTCCACGGACAAGAGGGTTGAACAGGATATGGAGACGGAAGGGGACAAGCGGCAAGCAAGGTGAGTTATGGCGATTTCGCTTTGGTTTTGGTTGGGATGGGATCTGTCAAGCTGTGTTTGGATGCTGTAACCAACTGCGGGCGGAGATGGAGAAAAAAATGGCCGCCGCTCAGCAGCCTGCTCAGCACAAAGGGCAAAAGGCTTGGAGATCTGTTGGCGGTTGGTCCCATGCACGAATCAGCCTGATAAGCTTGAACCATGACCACCTGCAGTGTTTGTTGGAGACGGCGAGAATGGGAAGGTTGAGAAAGGAGTGGGAAAAGAGTGGGCACTGTGGGTAAGCCGAAGTTGGCCGGCTGCGAGCCTGGCTCCCCCCACGAAAAATTTTGGGGAGGCAAAAAATCTCTAGGCAGGGTTTTTCCGCAGCCTGGCACCACCGGAGGTCCCCTAGGCACCTAAAGCATAGCTGGGAATTGGGGAAGTACCTGCACAGCTACGTAAAGTTGAGGTCACCACCTCACGCGTAGGGTTTTCATTGAGAGAACACAGTATCCTTTTCTGCTCGTGGACGCGACGGCTTGGAGGTTCGTGCAGGTGCTCACCCATTTAATCTTGCTGCCTGCGCTGTCTATCCACCCAGCGCAAGTCGGCTTGATTAGTATGAAGCTGTTGTCTGTGGTTTCCATTCTTCCGTTCAGAGGGTTGAGGAGGAAGCGATGACGCCGTTGCTCCTGTCCCTGCAGAAGCGCGCTGCCCACCAAAATTTTAGCGTGGCCTAGAGACCGGAGGGGCCCTGGTCCGGGGATTACCATTGGTCTAGATGTGGTGAGGGACCGCCGGGAGCAGGGATCCACAGCGCCCCGGCCGGCGTGAGGCTGGGCTTGGATGGGTTTCGATGGGCATGGATGGCCTGGAATGGCGGCGCTTTGGGGTTGCTGAGAGCCGAGCGATCGTTTGGGAGCGGCGAAGCGGGAAAAACTTTTGTGCTTCGCTCAACAGACACTCACAGCTTCGGCCATATTCGTATCGCAACATCACCAGATCCATCCAACATTGAAGACCCCCAATACAATCTGCTCTTCAGTGTCTTCCGTTGCTCCAGTTGCCACTTGTCCAGTTCCTCAATAACTAATCCTATCGTCCTACCAGCTGGACTCGCTTCCCGTCTAACATAACCTCTCGACGAACACTCCTTCCTATCTTCCTCACTCATTCCCTTCGCATAGCAACACACACACACACACAAGTCTCCAAGTGGCATTAGCTTGCTCACTTCGATAATTCAAAACTCCCTCGCATTATCATCATCGCACAGAATAGAGACATTCCATTCACACGACAGCCACCATGTATTCCGGCGGTGCGACCGGCACTCACACTCCTCGATCTTCCCAGAACCTCCGTCCTTTGATCCTCACTCACGGTTCTCTCGAGTACTCGTTCCTGATACCCACCGGCCTCCATTTCCAGGCATCACAGCTGAAAGATGCTTTTAATGCCTCGCTTCCAGAACCCACAGATGAGCTCGCTCAAGATGACGAGCCGTCATCAAGTGCCGAGCTGGTCGCTCGTTACATTGGCTTCATTGCCGCTGAAGTCGATGATGATGAGGAGGCTGCCGGTTTTGTTGAGGTGCTCAAGGTAGCTCTAAACGAGTTCGAGCGAGCTTTCATGCATGCGAACGACGTACATGCTTTGGCTGCAACACTACCGGGGATTACCGCAAAGAAAAATCTCCTCGTTCAATGCTACTACGCTGGTCGAGCAGCAGTGGCACGGCCCATTAAACCCCACGATTCGGCTCTGCTCCGAGCAGCAGATGACGAGGAGGCCAGTATTTTCACCGTGTTTGGTGGCCAGGGAAACATTGAAGAATATTTTGAGGAGCTGCGGGAGGTGTACACCACATATCCATCCTTCACCAAAGATCTAGTTGAAACCTCGGCAGAGCTCCTGCAGACGTTGGCCAGAAGTCCAAAGGCAGACAAGTTTTACACCAAAGGCCTAGACATCCTCAGTTGGCTCGCCGACAAGGAAACACAGCCAGACACCGATTACTTGGTCTCTGCACCCGTCAGCTTGCCGCTGATCGGACTGGTCCAGCTTGCCCATTATCAAGTGACCTGCAAAGTCCTCGGTAAGACGCCCGGCGAGGTCAATGAGCGCTTCAATGGAACTACCGGCCACTCCCAAGGTGTGGTTACCGCTGCCGCCATCGCCACTGCGACTTCGTGGGAGAGCTTTGCGAAGGCCGCTAGAGATGCCATTACGATGCTCTTCTGGATTGGCATGCGAAGTCAGCAAGCCTACCCTCGCACAAGCATGGCGCCCTCGATCCTGCAAGACTCGCTCGAAGCCGGCGAAGGCAACCCCACACCCATGCTTTCAGTGCGAGATCTATCCAAGAAGCAACTTCAAGAGCACATTGACGCGACCAACGAGCATTTGCCCAAGGATCGACACATTGCCATTTCTTTGGTGAACAGTGCCCGTAACTTCGTGGTGACCGGGGCTCCAATCTCGCTGCACGGTCTGAATCTTCGACTACGAAAGGTCAAGGCTCCGACTGGTCTGGACCAGAACCGCATTCCCTTCACAGAGCGTAAAGTGCGCTTCGTCAACCGGTTCCTCCCAATCACCGCACCTTTCCACAGCCCTCTCTTGAGCGAGGCATACAAGCATATCCTCGAAGATCTGGCCGAGACTAGGATCCCTGCTTCTCGCTTGACCATTCCCGTGTACGACACAAACACTGGTGAGGATCTTCGCGCCCAGCAAGACAAGGATGTGGTTCCGGATTTGGTGCGTATGATCACCCAGGATCCTGTACACTGGGAACAGGCTACAGTTTTCGAAGGCGCCTCCCATATCATCGACTTTGGCCCAGGAGGAATTTCCGGCCTCGGAGTCCTCACCAACCGTAACAAAGATGGTACCGGTGTCCGCGTGATATTGGCTGGTGCCATGGATGGCACCAACACGGAAGTTGGATACAAGCCCGAACTTTTCGACCGCGACGAAGAGCATGCAGTGAAGTACGCAACCAACTGGGTCAAAGAACATGGACCCAGACTCGTCAAGACTTCCGTCGGTCAGACATATGTCGACACTAAAATGTCCCGCTTGCTGGGGGTGCCGCCTTTGATGGTTGCCGGCATGACTCCCTGCACAGTTCCGTGGGACTTCGTTGCCGCGACTATGAACGCCGGCTACCACATCGAATTGGCTGGTGGTGGCTACTACAACGCAAAGAGTATGACGGAAGCGCTGAACAAGATCGAGAAGGCTATCCCCCCTGGGCGAGGCATTACTGTCAACTTGATCTATGTTAATCCCCGCGCCATGGGCTGGCAAATTCCGCTCCTCGCCCAGCTCCGCGCTGACGGTGTCCCCATTGAAGGTTTGACAATCGGTGCGGGCGTGCCGTCGATCGAGGTCGCTCAAGAGTACATCGACACTCTTGGGATCAAGCATATTGCTTTCAAGCCTGGCTCTATGGACGCTATCCAGCAAGTCATCAACATTGCCAAAGCCAACCCCACATTCCCTGTCATTCTGCAGTGGACGGGTGGTCGCGGTGGTGGGCATCACTCTTTCGAAGATTTCCATCAGCCAGTCATCCAGATGTACGGCCGTATCCGGAAATGCCAGAATATTATCCTGGTGGCAGGCAGTGGTTTCGGCGGGTCTCAAGATACTTACCCGTATTTGACCGGTACCTGGTCGCGCAAATTCGGCTATCCGCCAATGCCCTTTGATGGTATTCTCTTTGGAAGCCGCATGATGACGGCGAAAGAGGCCCATACCTCTCTCAATGCGAAGAAGGCCATTGCTGAGGCAGAAGGTGTTGATGATACGGAGTGGGAGAAAACATACAAGGGACCGGCTGGTGGTGTTATCACCGTTCGATCAGAGATGGGCGAGCCGATTCACAAGCTTGCGACCCGCGGTGTGAAATTCTGGGCCGAGATGGACCAGAAGATCTTCAGCTTGGACAAGAAGAAGCGAGTCGCAGAGCTTAAGAAGCAGCGCGAGTACATCATCAAGAAGCTCAACGACGACTTCCAGAAAGTTTGGTTCGGCAAAAACTCTGCTGGGGAGACGGTTGATCTTGAGGACATGACCTATGCTGAAGTGGTTCGACGCATGGTTGAGCTCATGTACGTGAAGCACCAGTCTCGCTGGATCGAGGTTACACTTCGCAACCTCACTGTCGATTTCATCCGCCGAGTCGAGGAGCGCTTCACCGTTGGCTCTGGGAAACCCTCCCTTATCCAGAGCTACGCAGAATTTGAGAATCCCTTCCCCGTCGTGGACAAAGTTCTGGCCGCCTATCCTGAGGCTGAAACTCAGTTGATCAACGCGCAAGATGTCCAGCATTTCCTGCTCTTGTGCCAGCGACGCGGTCAAAAGCCTGTGCCATTCGTCCCCTCTCTGGACGAGAATTTCGAATTCTGGTTCAAGAAGGATTCCCTTTGGCAATCCGAGGATCTGGATGCTGTAGTAGATCAAGACGTTGGCAGAACCTGTATCTTGCAAGGACCCATGGCAGCCAAGTACTCCACCAAGGTCGACGAGCCCATCAAAGACATTTTGGACGGTATTCACCATGACCACATCAATGGGTTGATACAAGATTTCTACGGTGGACACGAGTCTGCCGTCCCAGTCATCGAATATTTTGGTGGCAAGATCATCACATCTGCAGAGAGTGTCGTGGAGCTGGACGGTGTCACTGTTATTCCCGACGGCTCACGGACCACATACAGGCTTTCGACATCGCCGTCCGCTACACTGCCTGATGCTGAAGCTTGGATCCAGCTCCTTGCCGGTAAAAACTACTCATGGCGACATGCCTTCTTCACGGCCGATGTTTTCATACAAGGTGCCCGTTATCAGAACAACCCCATCAGGCGTATCTTAGCCCCCACTCGAGGCATGACTGTTGAGATTGCCCATCCGAAGGATCCTTACAAGACAACGATCGTCGTCAAGGAGCCCAGCCAGTCCGGAAGGATGGTTAAGACGCTCGACATTAGTCTGTTAGGCAAGAATGAGATCCTGATGAACATGTGGGAAGAAAGAACCGCAGAAGGAGAAGCTGTTGCCCTTCCGTTCAAATTCATCTACCACCCAGAAACTGGCTATGCGCCGATTCATGAGGTTATGGATGGTCGCAACGATCGCATCAAGGAATTCTACTACCGAATTTGGTTCGGTGAGAAGGATGTGCCCTTCGACTCCCCCACTACGAACGTCTTCGATGGTGGCAGGGCGACCATTGTTACCCAAGATGTTGCTGATTTTGTTCATGCTGTTGGCAACACTGGTGAAGCATTCGTCGACCGTCCGGGCAAGGAAGTCTTTGCTCCCATGGATTTTGCAATTGTGGTTGGGTGGAAGGCTATCACCAAGCCGATTTTCCCTCGCGCGATTGACGGTGACCTCCTCAAGCTCGTTCATCTGTCGAATGGCTTCCGCATGCTTCCTGGTGCCGAACCCTTAAAGGTTGGCGACGAGCTTCACACATCTGCCCGGATCAACGCAGTGCTCAACCAAGACTCCGGCAAGATGGTCGAGGTTTGCGGAACCATTACCCGAAGAGGTCAACCCGTGATGGAAGTGACCAGCCAGTTCCTCTACAGAGGTACCTACACGGATTACGAGAACACCTTCCAACGCAAGCAGGAGACGCCGATGCAGGTCACGCTCGCTTCATCCAAGGATGTCGCTGTTCTTCGATCCAAAGAATGGTTCCACCTTGATGAGCCGGACATTGATTTGCTGGGACAAACTTTGACATTCCGTCTGTCAAGCCTCGTTCGCTTCAAGAACAAGACTGTCTTCTCAAGTGTCGAGACTGTCGGCCAGGTCGAATTGGAACTCCCCACCAAGGAAATCATTCAAGTTGCTTCTGTCGAATACGAAGCGGGGGCTTCTCATGGGAATCCAGTGATTGATTATCTCCAGAGGAACGGCCAGACCATCGACCAGCCTGTCAATTTTGAGAACGCGATCCCTCTTAGTGGCAAGACCCCCTTGACCCTCAGAGCCCCGGCTTCCAACGAGACCTATGCTCGTGTCTCGGGCGACTACAACCCCATCCACGTGGCGCGTATCTTTGCCAGCTATGCCAACCTTCCTGGCACCATCACACACGGCATGTATTCCAGCGCTGCCGTTCGAAGTCTGGTTGAGACTTGGGCTGCGGAGAACCATATTGGCCGTGTCCGAAGCTACCATGTCTCTTTGGTCGGCATGGTCCTCCCCAACGATGACTTGGAGGTCAAACTCGAACACGTCGGCATGGTCGCCGGTCGAAAGATCATCAAGATCGAGACGACCAATAAAGAAACTGGCGACAAGGTGCTGCTCGCTGAAGCCGAAGTTGAACAGCCGGTGTCGTCGTATGTGTTCACTGGTCAAGGTTCGCAGGAGCAAGGTATGGGCATGGACCTCTACGCACGCAGCCCCGTGGCCAAGGAGGTGTGGGACCGAGCCGATCGTCACTTCATGGACAACTATGGTCTTTCCATCATTAATATTGTCAAGAACAATCCCAAGGAGTTGACCATCCACTTTGGAGGGCCGCGTGGCAAAGCCATTCGCCAAAACTACATGGCAATGACTTTCGAGTCCATCAATGCTGACGGCTCGGTCAAGTCAGAGAAGATCTTCAAGGAGATCAACGAAAACACATCGTCTTACACCTATCGCTCACCTACTGGTCTGCTGTCTGCCACACAATTCACGCAGCCAGCCTTGACACTGATGGAGAAGGCCGCTTTTGAGGACATGCGCTCCAAGGGCCTTGTCCAGCGCGACAGCAGCTTTGCCGGTCACTCCCTGGGAGAATACTCTGCTCTCGCTTCGATTGCAGAGGTCATGCCCATTGAGAGTTTGGTGTCTGTCGTGTTTTACCGCGGGTTGACCATGCAAGTTGCCGTGGAACGTGACGAGCAAGGACGAAGCAACTACTCCATGTGCGCGGTGAACCCGAGCCGTATCTCCAAGACGTTCAACGAACAGGCGTTGCAATATGTCGTGGAGAACATTGCCGAAACCACTGGCTGGTTGGTGGAGATTGTCAACTACAATGTTGCTAACATGCAATATGTGTGCGCTGGTGATCTCCGCGCGCTTGACTGCTTGACGAACGTGCTCAACGTTCTCAAGATGCAAAAGATCGACATCCAGGCCTTAATGCAGCAGATGTCTTTGGATGATGTCAAGGCCCACCTGGTTGAGATCATTGGCGAGTGCCGCAAGAGGACGGAAGCCAAGCCGCAGCCGATTGAGCTCGAACGAGGCTTTGCCGTCATTCCGCTCAAGGGCATTGATGTTCCTTTCCACAGCACCTTCTTGCGATCTGGCGTCAAGCCATTCCGTTCTTTCTTGCTGAAGAAGATCAACAAGACGAGCATCGATCCGGCGAAATTGGTAGGAAAGTACATTCCCAACGTGACAGCCAGACCCTTCGAGATCTCCAAAGAGTATTTTGAAGAGGTCTACCGGCTGACCAACTCGCCTCGGTTGGCGAAGATCTTGGAGGACTGGGACTCGTACGAGAATGCGGGAGATTCAGGGGTGAGGCGCCTTTCTTCGGTGGCATAGTTAATCACAGCATTGTCTTTGCTTCTTGACGGGGCGTTGTTTGCTTTTGCGGAGGTGTTTCCGAAAAGGGAGCGAGGATAGCAAAATCGGGCGCATGGGGAGAGTCGAACAAGGTTCGGTATGGGACAGCATGGGTTGAACTACCACAGCATTAGATTTCTTTTTTTTTTGGTGTCCTTTGTGTAAAGATAGTGGCGAGGACAGCAAGTCCAGCGCACCCTGTGGAGATAATGAAAGCGGCATTCATTTCTCTAATTCAATCTTGAAGTATCGTTAATCGGTTCTTGCTTCCTCCTCCGCTCCTCTTCGTGCCAGCTATTGTCAAGCCACCGCCAGGGTGAGGATTTGATGATAGCGTCGCAGGACATTCGCACCTTGGTGGCAACAGAAGGATACTGTTCGGTAAGGAGCCGGTACAATGCACGGAATATGGAGCATCGCTACGCAACCTCGTTTAGCTACCGATGCGCGCCGTTCGTGTAACAGGCTGATAATTCTGGAATTTGAGGCTGAGATTGCGTTACCTCAGATCACGGGTCTCATCTCCACCGCGTTGGAGAAGGAGCTGAATCCCAGCTTTTGCACGAGGTCGGGCTAGTGGGAGAAGGGATCACTGACAACGGCGATGATGCTGACTGGCTTGAAGACGAGGGCGCCTCAACGCCTTCTGCTTGTGACTCGGCGTCAGTAATGGCTCTCCGGCGGGCACCTCACCTGTCGAGTTCTAACGCGAACTTCACTTCACCACTGAAAGCCTTGACCAAGTTTGTAATAGGTGAAACGTGATGAGCAACAGGATGTACTCGTAGAGGGCTGCTTTGTCTATCAGTGGAGGAAAGCAGAGGCACTCCAAGCATCAGTGCCGTCCCGTCGACGGGTACCTAGGGCGCAGAACAAAGGAAAGAACCGTTCAGGGGCCGAAAGACGGAGGGGGGCACGCCTATCAATGGCCCTTATTCGCCTGTTTTCGGTAAGAACCCATTCCCCCCCGCCTAGGCTGGGCCCTTGGCAGTGGAACCCAGGGCTCTCCTCTCCCCTGGGTGGGTGCCTGGTGCCCCTCCGCAACTTGCCATCCGGGGCCTCGAACTTGATCACAGCTTCAATCCGTCCACACACTTCTTCTGAATCTCTTCTTCCCTGTTCATTCACCATGGGCACTAATGCACGCCGATTCCTGTCCTGGCATTTGCTCCACGCATCTTCTTTGCATGGCCCAACCAGATCCCTCTTCCCTGCCTCGAATTGGCTTTGTGCAACCGTTGCAATCACTGACCCAGCTGCTCAGCACTGTTTGGAGGCAACACCGCACTTTCGAAAGGTAAGGCTACCATGGGAGGCAATCGGGCGCGCCTGCGCCTGGCCGACCGCAAAAAGGCACTGGACTTACCCTGGTCCTGAGTCGTGTTCCGTTCCGTTTGCTCTCGTCTGATCAATTCTATCCGTGTCTCCTGTCCTGATACCTTGCTTCCGAATGTATTGCGCCGTTGCAGTCGACGCGAGCGCGGATCTGCGCCATGAGTTGACTACCTAGCCGACTACAGGTTCTGCTCAGATCCCTCGCCCGGGAGGAATCAGGCCGAGATGGATATCTCCTCCCTGGTTCGAGCTGGTACGTTCCTATCTCCTAGAGGAAGCTCTGGCTAACCTCTGTTGCCAGTTATCGCAGCGTTCGATGATGCCACGAAACTGGTCCAGCGAATCCGTGACCAAAGAACGAATAGCGACGGCATGCAATTGCCGGAAGAAGCGACTCGAGACCTTCTGGAATCTCTTGCCCTTGGGCCCATCATTGTCCGTGGCCACTATGAGCACGACCTCAAACGGTTCGGAGAGCCTTACGCCTGTGGTGATATACAAGCGCGGGAGCAACTGAAAGATGTCTTGATCACCTTACAAATGTCTCTGATCATCACCTTAAGGACAGTGTATATGGACGGGATTGAACTTGATTTTCTTGCGCTCCAAGCAGCGTCGGATGATTGTCGAGTGAATGCTGGTGTCTGCCTGGGCCAATTGTCTCAGCGACTTTCGGACGCGATGAGAGCACAGGCATTCTACCCCCAAACCTTGTCTTACTCGTCAGCCCCTGGACTGCTGCCTCCTCTCTCACCGTCCCTGGGCTATTCAAGCAGCCGCAGCACTCACTCATCAGCCGCCTTTCCTGCTCCTCGCACACCCGACCCGGTGGCGGAGCAGTTTGGTCAGCTTTGCATTTCGCCATCTTTCCGTCAACCATTTGAAGAACGAAAAACGTCGATTAGTTCCGGGGGCTCTCAGGAGCAATATCTACATCCTCAGTCCACCACGGCCCATAGGCCAGCCGCCGGGTTTCATGTGAACATACCCTCTGTGGGAGTTCACAGGATTGACGAAGCCGATGACCGAAGTTTGCGACGAAGGTCATCGCAGGCTCTGGCATCCGATGACAACATCTTGCTGATGTTTCCTCAGCCCGGTGGCCAGCCTGTTGTGCCACCCCCCGCAAGTACACAAGATATCCATCGAGAATCCTATATCTCCACGGGTAAGAACAGCCACACGCCTTCGTCTCCCGATCTCTCCCGAGCGTCTAGCGGCCATCAAAGTCAGGGTTCAAGAGATCGATTTGGGCCTGATGACTACGGGGACCATATTAACCGGGAGGATGGCAGGCAATTCAGCAATGGTACCATCTACGACATGTATCAGCCAACGAGCCCGGAGAGACAGGCTTCTACCTCTTACTCCTCGAGAGCACAAGCCTCTAACCACAGCAGCTTTGAGTATGTGCGATACCTTCAAGAAAATAGCAGACCACCAAGACGAGAACCGAGATCTGATTCACTTGGCGTTGCAACGAGAGTGGACCGAGAAATTCCTCGACGACCAGTTCGATCCCAAGCTGACACTACAACGCTATCGCGAGAATTTCACTCTCGTCCGTCTGTGTCTGCACCCATTCCAATCGAGCCAGCTCGTACACCACCACCAAGTGGTCCTCTCCCACCACCACCAGTTCAATCTCATCCTCAATCTGTGGCTCCTAAACACCCGTTACCGCCTCCCGGCCGTGCGCCTTCAGTACGTACCATGGCATCGTCTACCGCGCCCTCGGTCACCCCCCTGATAAATACCGGGCCAGTCGTCCTCCCTACAGATAAAAACCTTCTGGGATTCTGCAAGGGAGCATTTCGTCTTCAAGCCGGCATGGAGCGCAAAGCATTCACCATTGCCAACCGCCCACACGGTTTGTCTGGGATGACTGCATACTGGCGCTGTGAGAAGTGCAACTTCGAGGGACCTGTCCACAACACGGTCAACACTTCTGATGACAAAAAGAAAAAGGGAAAGCCCGAGAGAGTCTTTGATCCTAGGATCCGTATTTCGGAAGGTGGCGGTATAAGGTATCGTTGGGCTTTCCTCGCGAGGTGTCATGTTTCATTGAAAGGAATGGCACCCATCGATACACCCTCTGGTAGGGACGGGAGTTTCGGAAGTTTTGGATGCATCTTTTGTTGCGCGGAAGGGAAAAGTCGGGGGTGGATTGACTTATCAAGGACGGCGAGTAATGTTGCTGGGTCGATTGCCGGGTCAAATGGGAGCATCAAGTCGGGGCATGGAAGCATTAATCCGACCAAGGTTAATGGTGCCGCACAGGTAACGACACCTATCTTTGGCAACGTAAGCAGTTTCATGCAACACCTCGAGAGCGTCCATCGACAACAGGATGGTTGGCCGAATGCCGAGATGGTCGGTCGATTCCGCGTCGTGGTGGGCAGAATGGCACCGGTGGAAGAGCCTGGTTGGGAGGTGAATTTTGTACCATTTTGATCAGGAAGATTCAGTCGAAGCAATCTATTTTGTATCCGGCCAGGCGGACATGCATGTTAGGGCAGCATGGGGGTAACCGTCCATTACTGACCGTTCTTGACTCTGATGCTAAGTATCGCGGGCACGTAGTTGGGACTGGGGAGGCACGAGGGTCTGTTATCCGTGTACCAGGATCGTCCCATTCCAGGGGGCTTCAGGGCATTTGGAAGACTGGCCTGTATACTATCCAAGATATATTGTTTTACATTTCCTTTCCAAAGCCGCATGTACCGTCTTGACCTTTTCATTGAATGGCCGAAGTGGACGGCACGGCTGTGGTGACGCCCAGCCTTGTCTTGCTGATTCCGCTGCAGAATCTGCCTTGCGAGGCTGCCAGACGATGCAGGACGCTACACACGGCGGTTATCCACAGAGGCTGCCAATCAGGCAGCATTTGCCTTGGGCACGAGGACGTCTCTTTCCGAACCCCATGTCATCGCCATGACAGTTCCCAAATCACATCCACGACTCTCACATGTCCTCCCGATCCCTCAAACCACCGAGGTTGACCGCGCACTATTATAACACTTTGAAGCAACCTCGCAGTGCTGAAGCCGGTAGCCAATTTCGTCTTGAGAAGCACCGCCAGGACCCCTCATTTGGTTCAGCCGCACAGTGCACGCCAGCTCGGTGGTCATCAAAATGGAGGCTGTAGCCGCTCTCAGTCTCGCATGCAATATCATTCAAGTGGTAGACTCATCTTTCAAGGCTGTAGAGACGTGCATTCAGATTTACAAACATGGAACTACCATTGATATCGAGCATCTCAGTTATACGAGTGATCAACTGTCTCAAAGCTCTGAAGCGCTTGACAAGGCTCAGTCTGTCCAGGCGAGAGCACAGCTGTCCAAAAACGATGCCGACCTAATCGAGCTTGGCAAAAAGGTCCATGATGCAGCAGAGTCTCTGAGCAAGGAGCTCAACTCTCTCAAAAGTGCTCCCGGGGCGGGCCGGAGAGCCGCTCTTGTCAAGACTATAGCCTTGAAATGGCGAGCGTCACGTATCGAAGAGCTAAAGAGGCGGCTCGAGGGACTGGTCCAGGTTCTGGATAATAAGATCCTTGTTCAACTGAGGTACACCACAACATCTTGAACATAGAGGAACTCGCCACTAATGATTCTGGACAGCGAGAAATTGAGCGTCACCATCCGAAACCAGGGAGATATCCCGAAGATGTTAGACGAAAGACAAGAGGAAATTGCTCGGAAGATCGCAGAGGGTACCACGAATGTGGCACAGCTGGTCTCTTTGATGAGCGATCAAGCAAGAGCTCACGTCACGCAGGAGCATATTGACACCAGAAACCGCATTGACACAATTGACAAGAAGATCGACAAGCTCGTGGATGTTCAACATCAAAAGGCCGAATTTGACAAGTTCAAGCAAAGCCTCCATTTTCCGGAGATCAATTTGAGACAAGACAAGATCGAAGAGGCTCATGAGAA